>NW_022900932.1:208904-209553 GCF_012274545.1 Fukomys damarensis
GCTGCGGCCGAAGCCAAGCCGGGCCGTTCCCCTGCCAGGCGCTGCCGCTTACTCTCTGGCGTCGCTGTGTGCTGCTCTTCGGGGCAGAGGGTGCCCGCCGGTGGAGGCGGGGTCTCTGCAGCACCCAGAGGTGGATCAGCTTTTCTGTCCCATCTCCCGTGCCCCGACCCCCAAATCCAAACGAAGCAATGCGAAGTCGATCGAGGCTCAGCCTTTCTGAGCTCAGGCGAGTTTCTAAAGTGAATCCCGAGCTCAAGAGCGGTGAAGGGAGTTGGAATACAGACGAAGAACGTGCGGCCCTGCAGCCCCGCACCCACACCTCATCAGGGCTCAGACGTCGGGGCCGCCTGTGCCGGGGCTCCGTCCAGCTTTCGCACAGGCTCGACAGTTGTGCTCCGGTCTCTGCTAAAGCTTCGGGCGGGCGGACCTCGATGCATCTTCGGATTTTTATCGAATTTCAGTTTTTGCTGCAATGCCGCCATTCCCTTGTTGGATTGAGGGGAGGGATGGAGGGTGTGGGAATGTGAGAAGGTCGCGTGGTCAGGCTCGTGAAGACGGGTGAGGATCGTGACCCAGGCGGGCCCGACTCTTCTCGGCAGAGTTGTTCGGAAGCGGTGCGGTGGGGCGCGGCGGCGCGCGGGACGGGACC
>NW_022900932.1:210052-221863 GCF_012274545.1 Fukomys damarensis
GAGCCAGGAAAGTCTTCTCCACTGGACCCCCAGGCGCCGAGGGGAGGAGACAAGTCTTGGTCTGGATAGCCACATGCCGCGCAGGAACAGCAAACGCCTTGTCCTCCTAGTCGCTGACAGTCAGTGGTTCCAGGCCACCCGTGGGGAGTTGGTTTCTCTCGGCAAAAAAGCCCCTCGAGGAGAAGGGGGCTCCTCCGGGCCCAGAGTTCTGGGACTAGGCTGTTGTGAAACACCCAGAGGGCAGAGTGAGCCTCGGCACAGCAGGCTCATCCTCTCCACAAAGCAGTAGCTCCCCTTATGGGGGAACGCTGATGGGATGGAACCCTAAATCCTGCACTGTGGCCTTGGAGAAATCACTTCTGTCTTTCACTTAAGTCACACGGCCGGGGACGCAGACTTCCCCTTCCTGAGGTTGCAGGGGCCTCACTGTAAATTGCTGGTAGTAGTAACATTTACCTTGGAACTTCTCCTGGCGTTTTTTGTTTGTTTTTGGTACCACGTTTTGAGCTCAGGACCTTGTGCTTGCAAGGCAGGTATGGTGCCACTGAGCTACGCTCCCGGTCCTTGGCATTTTGAAATACCGTGTCAGTTCCACACCAGATGCCCACATAGTGAGCCAGGGTCGCGGGTGGCCGAACCATTTTGGATGACTTCCACACGACCTTGGAACTCCACTTGTCACTGTCCTGACCCCACAGAGAGGGGTTTGCCCAGAAAGCCAGCTGCACTGCTAGGTCTAACCTACCAATACTAACCTCAGAGACGGAGAGGCTCCATCTTGTCCTTGCCTCAGTTTTCCCTCCATCTCTGAGAAGTGAAAAGATAAGTTTATTTCTACTACTTTGGAATACTTTTAAATTGCAGGAATTACTCGAGTTTCAAATAATAAAATACATCCACATGAGGCCGTCCTCAGTCCACTCCATTGCCATGTACCCACACAGTCTGTGCACCCGTAAAGGCAGGATTCTCCCACCTTGCATTTCTTACTTTCCCCAAGGGGCAGGAAGCAGCCATCTGTCCTCACTTAGAGCTCTTCATGTCATTTCCGGTCATGCCTTTGAGGAGCCTACTTCAGTCTTTTCCTGTCAGCCTAGAGGTTCTCTGGGAGTAGAGAATGGAAGGAAACAGAGTCCAGAGAGGTTAAGCAAGGAAACCAGGACCACACAGCATGGCACAGATTTGAAATGCCTGGGAGACGGGAGTTGGACTTGTTCCTCACATTCTTACCGGGCCAAGAAGGTGCAAACACACCCAGAGGCCCTTTGACTTGTCTACAGTGGTTCTAGCCCAGCACCGTCCGGTAGAAACACAATAATAGACACAAATGTAAGCAATCAAATTTAAAATTTTCTACTAGTCACATTCCAAAAGCAAAAGAAAAGGTAAAATTAATGTGAGTCATATATTTTATTACAGTCAGTGTTTTTAAAAAGTGTCATTTCAACATGTAGAATAAAAAATTACTGTTATCAAGCAGGTGGCAGGCCCCTGAGGTCCCACCGCTCAGGAAACTTGAGGTGGAAGGGTCATTTGAGACCCCAGCTTGAGACCAGACTGGACAACAGAGAGAGAGACCCTGTACTGAAGAAAATATTGCTATATTTTGCTCCTTTTTTGTGGTACTGAGCATTGAAACCAAAGCCTTCACACTGAGCTACATCTCTCCCTCCATCCTTTGAGACAGGGTCTCACTAAGTCACTAAGTTGCCCAGGCTGAGCTCGAACCGTGTGATCCTCTTCCTCAGGGAAGGGTATATGCCTTACGCTTGGCTCTTTTTTCTCACCCAGTCTTGTGGAACTGAAGTGTATTTTTCACTTATAGCAAATCTGAGTTTGGATGAGCTACATTTCAGTGCCAAGGGCACGTGTGGCTTGGGCAGCACCTCGCCCTGAAACACTGCCGCTGGTCCCTGGAAGGCGGAGCCTGCTTCCTCCAACAGCAGCTCGCCGACAGCCCCTCCCTGGGCCCACAGAGCACTAGGAACACAATTCCAGGGTCCCTGCTGTGGTTTGGTTTGGTTTCTTTTCTTTTTTTCAGTCAGGGACAAAAGAAAGAAATGCCTAAAAAGAACATCGTGATGTTTGGACAGGGCTCACCAGGGCCCGGCATTTGAAGGACCCGGTGATTATTCCTGGCGCAGACGAGCTACAGTTCAGTTTCTGTGGAGTGATGGGGAGAAGCCCCTAGAGGTTCGTGAACAGAGAAGGTGGCAGCCCAGTCGCTCCCTTACCTCTGCCTTTCTTCAGGCTCTCTGTGACGGTGCCGTGCCTTGGTTTCACTTCGCTGACTTTCTTCCCCAGGTCTGGAGGAATCAGCCCTGGCCTGCGGACTGAAACCTCTCTTCCCAAGACACAGCTGAGCTGGGGGTGAGGTGAAGGGAGGGTGTGGACAGGAGGGGAGCAGGGGCAGCTGGGTGAGCCGGGAATGAGAGGCCGTAGCCAGGGGGTGGAGGAGCCCAGGAAGTGAACGTGGAGGAGAGGAGGAAAGAGAGCAGGTGTCAGACCCCCAGGCAAAGCAGCTACACGTCCTGCCGGGTGCCAAGGCCTGGCTTCTAGATAAGCAGCCCACCCCACGCAGCGGCACCGTGGGTCCAGATACCCCGGAGACCACCAGACTCCCTCTTCCCCCGAACAGACTTCCTCCATTCCAGGACGAACATGTCCCGCTCCTCCTGACCCCACCCCTCCCCTACCCAAACTCCCCTGTAAAGTTTCTCCTCGCCCAACCCAGGCTGGAAATAAAATCTCTCTTGTTGCTTCATTTTTGCCTGCTCGGTGGTCTTGGTCCTGCTTCAGTTCACCCTAACAGCAGAGGAGAAGGGCGATGCAGCAGGGGACTTGGAGCCACCCACTGGAGCAAGGGACCGCAGGAGGCACCAGGAAACAGAAGCCTGCTGAAGAGCCGGGAAGCTAGAGACGGCTGTTTTCTTCGCTGACTGGCCCTCATGCTGCGGTGTCCGGCTCAGGGCTTCCCCACCCACGGTGTGGAGAGCGGGCTGCCCAGTCTGAGTGTGCAGAGGGCGTGGGGGTGCAGAGCGTGTTTGCACAGAGGTGGAGCGTTGCAGCCGTAAGCGGATCGGCAGGCATAGTGTGGGACAGCCATCCTGCAAGAGGAAGAGACGGCACAGCCTCGGGGCTGGCTGTGGTCTCCACTTCCCCACCTCGCCTCCCACCCGTCATGGAGAAGCGCCCGATGCCCACGGGACAGAGTGGATTAGCCCGGCCCAGAAACCAAGCAAACAGGAGGAGAGGGAAGTAGGCTTCAGGAGACGACATTCATTTCTCACACTGAACCAGTGGAGTCCCGCCGGCAGAATGGACGAGGGCGGGAAAGGCTTTACAGCGCGTTTCTTGAAAGACAGATTCTTGACCTGGTGGGGCTGGGGGCTGAATTCAGGGAGACCAGCTCAACTTGCTCTGTGAACGACTACACCTGCACTGTCCTGAGTGGCAACTGCCTCACACGTGGTACCGGCTGCCTCAAACATGCAGGAGCAGCAAGACACCATGTCTTAAAGTGAGTTTTTCCCAACTCAGATTTAAATTAAGAATTGACCAGGGATGTAGCTCAGTGGTTCTGCCGCCGGCTTTGAAAGCTCAAGGTCCCGAGTTCGATTAAAAAAAATTAAGAACTAGCCATTCATGCTGGTGCAGGCCTGCAATCCCAGCACTTGGGAGGCTGAGGCAGGAAGATCATTGAGAGGTTGAAGTCAGCCTAGGGTACATAGTGAGAGCCTGTCTCAAAAAAAAAAAAGAAAAACTCATGACAGAATACATCAGTAACATTTAAAAACATTTATTGAGACAGCCTGTAGTTCAGTTTTAAGTGCTGGGATTACAAGCATGTGCCACCACTCCCAGCAATATTTTTAAAATATTGAATACAGATTGAAATTGATAGCACTGTGGATACGTTGAGTTAAATAAATAGCTTACTAAAATTATTTCACCACTTCCTTTTACCTTTTTAGTGTGGCTACTTAAAAATTTTTTAAATTACATATGTGGCTTGTAGTGTATTTCTGTTTTTTTGGTACCGGGATCGAACTTGGGTGCTTGCGCCTGCAAGGCAGGCGGCAAAACCACTGAGCTAAATCCCTGGCACTAGTGTATTTCTGAATCATATTGTTGTGGCTCACGTTGTGTTCTAACTTACACACGTGACCCATTTCATATTTCTGATTTATGCACATCATCTACTTCATATTCTGATTTACACAAGCAGCCCACTTCGTATTTCTGGCTTTGTTTTTTGGTACTGGGAATTGAACTCAGGACCTTGCATTCACCAGGCTGACGCAGTGCCACTGAGCTGAATCCCAGGCCCTCACTTCCTATTTCTGAATTATATGCGTGTGCAGCCCATGCATTTCTGCTGGACAGCGCTGGGCTGGAGGGAGACAGCTGCGACAATCCTCCCACCCGGCAATCGGGCTCTAGCATGCAATGGGAGGCTTCTACCAGCCGCAACTCTGCCTTCAAGGGGCCCTGGACCCAGCAGCTGTCTGGGCGGTGCCTGCTGCTCGGACCTTAGGGAAGCCACGAGCTTCTCGAGAGCAGTGTAGCACATCCCCTCTGCACACTCTTCGAGTCCAGCCAGCAGCGGAGGCCAAGAAGAGGACACTGTCTTCCTCCTCCAAACCCACCGCGGGGGATGGAATTCCAGGAGGATCCGTAGCCTCTCAACCTCCATTCAGGTCCAGGGACAGAGGAAAGGGACACAGTAAAGAGAGGGTGGCCCCCTACTCCTTGGCCCACTCCACTCAGTTTTCGGATGTGTTACGTTTGTACCAAGTGCCGGTGCTGAACTGCGGCAGATCTGCAGGAAGGATCGGTCAGGAGCGTCCCAGAGGTTTCTAAGCCGATGGAGCAGACCAGCTCCTCCCACCCTGCCATCTAGGCTTCTAGGCAGTCAGGGAGGCTGCCTGGACACCAGCTCTGCCAGGAAGAGAGAGGAAGCAGGAACTGGGGGAAAGATTCTGCAAGTTAGAGGAGCAGGGAGCAGGGAAACAGGAGGTAGAGGAAAGTAAGTGAATGACAGAAAAGAGTGAAGATTCAAATGTACAGGGCATTGTAAAGAGGGCAAAACAGGTGGGCAGTCCTACCTTCGACGACAAATGTGTACTTGAAAGTGTCTGTGCTGCTTATAAAATAGGGTAAGTGCTCCTGAACTTTGAACTAACTAAAGAAATGTTTATAAAGCAATCTACTGAGACCCAAGGGCACCAAAGTCCACTCGCAGGAGACTTCCAACCAGCTTCAGTTAGGGCATGCAGAGTCTGCGCAATGCTTCCCAAAAGGTCACAGCTGCTGTAACTCCCCTGAAATCAGACCTAATCAGAAACAGGCCTTGGCGTGATTTTCAGGATGCTCATCATAGCAGCCCTACCCCCAAATGCACCCCCGTTGAGATCATCGTCCAGACGGACACATTAGTAATTAAATATAAATACTACTTAAAATACTTGAGACACCAGCTGTGGCGGTGCACACCTGTGATCCTGGTACTCGAGAGGCTGAGGCAGGAGGATCACAGTGAGTTTGAGGGCAGCCTGGGCTACACAATGAGACTTTGTCTCAAAAAAAAAAAAAACGAAACCAAACCAAACATCTTAATACTTAAATGACAAGTATCATTAGTACTTACATAAATAATAACAAAACTATAATTAAGTATTTGTAAACAACCAGGCAGGCAAACTCAAGAATTAATGCTGAATGCCCAGTCAGCACACAGACACACTGCGTGAATAGCATGCACCCTTGCCTTGGTGACAAATGGATTAGGTCGTATCTGATATGAATCTTAACAATTCAACACATTGTGTGTTGTAACAGACGCACTTAATGCACTTGTGTGAAATAAACATTTTCTGAATTTTGGTGCCTGCAACTTTTTGCTGCTTTCGCGTGGACCCTCATTCTTAACTGCCGTCATTTTTGTTGCCACTCCTGTCTCCTAAGTCTTCAATCAGCACTTGACATAATGGAGATTTTGTGAAACCTAAGCTGCAAGACATCGTGACTTGGGTGAAGAATTCATGGGATAAAATCACTGACAGCTGTGTTGCCCGTGCACTACAAGCAAGCTATATGGACAAGAAGTGCTGGTTTAAGGAGAGCTCTGTTGTTGGACATGAAAGACTGGGGCCAATGGTTCTACAGGAGATGGAGTTGAAAAAAATACAGGCCAGAATCTGGGTTTGGAGATGACGTGATGATGCTGTTCCAGAAGAAGATGACCTGACTGTGTTTGAATAAATGTCGATTGTGGTACATGAAATATTGACATCTCTGAAAATAAGCCCTACTGTGTTTTTTGAAGCAAACATTACCATATGATCCAGTCTTTTTTTTTTTTTTTGCGGTACTGGGGATAGAACAGGACCTGCCGCTTGCAAGGCAGGTGATGGCACCTGCTAAATCCCTGGCCATCCAGTCTTATTTTGGGGAATATGGAAGCTCACCAGAGATGCTCTGAGCATCTCTTATATGCAGAGCCTAAACTGAGGGAGCAAATGGAAAAGAAGGAAGGAAGACTTCCCTGACTTGGGTTTGAAGGATCTTGTGAAAATACGGAAGACAGACTCACCCACTGTGTCAGTGAGCTTTTCTGTCGCTGTGACAACTTAAAGGAGAAAAGGTTTACTTTGGCTCATGGTGTCGGAGGTTCTGGTCCATGGGCAGCTGTTCCCTGGTTTCTGGGCCTGTGGTGAAGCAGTGCACGTGGTGGCGGATGGGATGCTGCAGCCCTGTCGCTCACCTCATAGCAACCGGAAACAGAGCAGGGAGCCAAAGAGGAAGGGGGAGTGGAGACGCGACTCTCCAGAGCACACCCTTAGGACCTGTTCTCTGACTAGGCTCCAAGTCACCATCCCTCTCAGCAAGGCCGTTAGATTGCGAATCCACCAGCGGTTTCATCCACCGAGGAGCCATACTCCCAAAGCCCCACCTCTACACACTGCTGCGTGGGATCCACGCCTTCAACACCTAAGTCTGGTGGATGTCATTGTAGATCTAACTATAAGACCCACGCTAGGACCTTTCCCGTCATGAAGAAAGCCATTCTCCTCACGAGCAACTCCCAGTCCACTGGGAGAAGCAAGTCACTCCTTTCTTCTTGTGCATTGTTTTTGACCCGGGTGGATCCTTTACAGCACCCGTGGCCGTCTGTCTTCCTCTGGGAATTCCCTCTGCGCCGTGACACTCTGGTATCTCTGTGACTGCCCTCGGCATTGCCCTTCCTTGCTTGCTGTATGCATATTTCTGCCTCCTTCTTGGCACTTTTCTGGTCCCTGACTTGCCGTGCCTTATGACCTTTGTCCTATCTGGGAAAATACCAACCAATATTTCTTATCACCGATATTTCCTTCTGCAGCTCAGCATATTCATGTCTTAGTTTTTTCAACTTCCTTCTCGCCTCGTATCTCTCTGGGCTCCAGCTTCTCCTTTCGCCTCTCCTCTCCGGCATTTTCTCTCTATTCCCACCGAGAAGCACACCATTCATTCGCACTGCATCTTAACCTGAGGCAAACGGGGCTGTGGGTGATTTCATGAGCAGATCCAGAGCTGTGTCTGGGACGGTGCAGGTTCACCTCTGTCCTGGTGCTGATGTTAATGACATTTCCTTTCTTTCTCAGAGGCATCCAATTTGGGGAGTTAATTAGACGGTGCCCTAAGTATAGCAATTGTTGAAAGCCAACAACTTGCAGGAACATTATACCTTCAAGCCTTTCTGTTTGTTTGCTTTAAGGTCAAATTAAAGCAATTGAACATTTGCATAAAGTTTGTAGTTTGTACCTATCTTAAACTGCTGGCTCCTGGAGGCAGAATTAACTTTTAGATAGGTTTCAAGGGGAAAAAAAGAGAACCAAGACCTGTCATGTAAAGGTACAAGATCCCAACGATGAATGTAACTGTACTGTACACCTAAAATGTACCAATAAACTGGATGAGAGAAAAAAAACCTTAGGTTTTGTGTGATTGACAGGTGGTTTTTTCTAAAATAGCGATAATTTGAATGCCATTAGAGAGAATGGTTGTGTTCTGCACACTTCCTATTACCTCATATCTGCCCAGCCCCTGAAAGCATTTCCTGATTTCCAGATTTCTTTTGTTTGCACCTCCTTGTTTAATTCTCATCTGCAGGAAATCATCTCTAATCCATTCTCTGGGAAACAAAGTACCTTCAGTCCTCTGACAGGCTGTTAGAGCAGATCTGCTGAGCCTCAGCTCAAACCTTCTGTTTCAAGAGATGTAGGGTGGATCCAGTAATTTAATTGGAAGCAATTTCCCAGGAAAGGTGATGCTGCTCCTCATGCTGAGAACCCCTGGCTAGGCAGCTGCAGGCCGCCCCCACTCGTCCAGCTAGTAAACCAGAGCTGAGATTCAACCCCACATTTTCCATATTAAGTGCCTTTTCTTCTACACGGCATTAACAAAAACAAGGTGCTTTCTTCAAAAATGGTAAACAAATGTTTTCAAAGAACAGTGGTATTTCAACAAGGTTGGACAAGTAAGCAGACAACAGGGAAACACTCATCTGAATCCTGCTGGGGCGTTTCAGACAAGGGTCTCTGGACAGATACTGACAACTCCAGGTGTGTGTGCATGTGTGCGTGTGTGTGCCCAAGCGTGTGGTTAGACATAAAAAAAAGGAGGATGTGTAGTGATCCAGACATGTTTGACTCTCCTAGAATTATTATTGCTATCTGCTAGCCTGAATGCATATGTTAAGGTCTTAGTGCATTTAGTGGTCTGCAACAAAAATGCCTGCAGTAGGGCTGGGATTTAGCTCAGTGGTTCCACCTCCTACCTCACAAGTGCGAGGTCTTGAGTTCAATTCCTGGTACACCCCCACAAATACCTGCAATATCAAGAGCTGAGGTCTTGAAGCAGAAGTGCTACTGTGTGTGAGCCCCAGAGTTCCAGACTCGAAGGCACAGAGGTCATAAACCCTGGCTGTAGAAGAGGAAGTGAGCAGAGCTGCCTTGCAGACAGAGTGCCCAAGAGAACCGGCAGGAGCGCACGGCAGTGGGTGACAGATCCAGAGGAGCCGTGTCTGAGGGGATGAGAGGCTTTGTCCGTGGCCAGTGAGGGCCAGAGGCACACTATGACCGACACCCCAAGCCCTCCGGCCTGCAGCGTCACACCAGCCTCCCTTCCGCCAGGATTCCAGGGTGCACAACCACTGAGATAGGAGTTCAGGTTGGAAATAAACAGTTGCGAGAAAGAAACCTTTTTACCCAGATGAACTCGAACTACCTCAATATGTGAAGACCAAATGCTTTCTGAAATGGAGTGAAAATGGGATTTCTTCTGTGGCTTGAGTTCAGTTTTAGAAAAATGAAACAGTACCATTTATTCACATTTAAAGGTCATCCTTCTATGGAAATAAAAACAAAACATGTGTCAGGCAGAATCAGTCAACCGGAGAAGTTCATGTGCAAGAATAAGGTAAACTGCAGCCAAAATACCTCGGAGAAAGTGTGGTGCAAAAGAAATGGACAGATCTGGAAAATCAGATGGTGAGAAATCTTAAAATTTGGCTTCCGCCAGAAATGGAGACTGGAGAAATGATCTGTCATCAGGCAGTTCATTTTGAAAGTGATTCTAGGAAATAACGGGAGAAAAGTAGGACGGGAGACAGCAAAGGGGAAGCATTCAAGAAAAGCTGTCAGTCATGTTTTCGTGGGGTGCCCTGGAGCTCGAGCTCTCTGGGCAGCTCTGGGCACCACAGCTTCCCACACCCAGGGGACCGAGCCCCCAGGCATGGTCAGGAGCTGCTTCCAAGGAGCCCGCGCACCCGGAGTGCTCAAGCTGGCAGCTGAGGGGATGCGGCCAGGGTCTATCACAGGAACCCAGCTCATGGAGGCTAGAGAAAGAATCAGGCAAGTTTTAAAAGGTCTCACTACATTGCCCGGGCTGATCTCAAACTTGTGTTTCTCCTGCTTCAGCTTCGCAAGTAGCAGGGTTTCCAGAGGCCGAGCACCACACCTGCCCAACTATTTTTGAAAAAACCACCTTAATCCACAAAGGGGTTTCGACTGAACATCATATCTAATGGTGAAGAGTTCAAGTTAAATTCAGGAACTAGACAATGGCCACACTAATCCTGTGTTTAACTTTGTGTCATGGTCCTAGCTAACACCAAGAGAAATAAGTAAGAGGTTGGGGAGTGGAATGGAAAAGGTAAATTTGCTTTTATGTCAAAGTACCACAGATTTTCCTATAGATAACTCAAAAAGATCAAAGGACATTATTAGAACTACTAAAAACGTCGCTGGATAAAGATCTGTAATAGAAGTCAACCTCTCTTAGAATGTAGGATAACAACTAGAAAATGTAACAGTAACATGTTCTTTTATGGTGTCAAAAGCCCCCTCAAAAACCTAAAGAACCTAAGAATAAATCTGTCAGAAGATGGGGGGAGCCGGGCATGGTGGTGCACGCCTGCAATCCCAGCACTGGGGAGGCTGAGGCAGGAGAATCGCTGTGAGTTTGAGACCAGCCTGGGTTACCTAGTGAGTTCCAGGTCAGTCTCAACTACATAGTGAGACCCTGTCTCAAAAAAAAAAAAAAAAAAAAGATGAGGGGAAATGAAACATAACAGATGTAAATTCTAAAAAGTTAAGTTATAAGGGGCCGGGGATTTAGTGCAGTGGTTCCGCTGCCTGCCTCGCGAGCACAAGGACCGGAGTTCAATCCCTGGTACCAAAAAAAAAAAAAGCTAAATTATAGTGATTCCCCATTCATTTATAAATCCCATATAATGCTTTTTTTTTCCCTTTTTTTGGTACTGGGGATTGAACTCGGGTCCTTGTGCTTGCAAGACAGGTGGCAGAGCCCCTGAGCGACGCCTATATAATTCTAATTATTAGCCAATAATGAATATCTTTGTATGTGTATGTAAAACTTGACAGAGTTTAAAATTAGAAGAGCCAAGGTGCCAAACGATACAAGGCACTTATGAAAAAGAAAGCAAAACAGAGGAGGGGTATTGTCCTACCAGCTAGCATGATTTATTAAATAGTTATAATAATTAGTGTGGTATGGGTACAAAAACAGACAAACAGATCAAATTGGTGGGACAAAATACAGAGCCTGGAATCCAACAGTCTTACGTGGAAACCAGGTGTAAGTTGGCGGCAACATCGCAGTGAGTGGGGAAGGGGTCAGCTGGAGATTTCTGGTGGGGTTTATGGCCTGTCTCCGTGGGAGGGGCTGGCACTTGACTCACATCTCGTACCACACGTGCAAACAACTCCAGGCAGTTTAATTTTAACAGTTTTTAAATTGTAAACTGGTATGTGCTAGCTACCTGGTTAGTTTATGATCGAAGCTCAGAATTTATAATAAATTCCTATAAATGGAGAAGTAAAATCAAATAATTAAGGTGCAATACCAATAAAAAATACCTACATGGTATTTCTAAGAATCGGAAAGGGAGATTTTAAAAGTTGTAGTGTTGCAAACCACAGGCTCTTTAGTCAGACACCAACAAGAGGCCAGAAGAAAGTTCCAGACAGAACTTTTATTAGGGCTTTTTCCCAGAGGAAAAGGGAAGTGGGGAGAGGAGGAGGAGGAGGAGGAGGAAAGGAGAAGGCCACAGGGGAGTGGGTGGCCCGAGGCTAGGGTGGCACCACGTGTCTGTAATTCCAGCTATTTGGGAGGCCGAGGAGGGAGGACTGCATGTTGAGGCCAGCCTGGGCAGTTGAGTGTGAGAATCGAGGGCCCCTAGCTGTGTTCACTTGAGCCACTCCCACAAACTGCCAGTAATTTTTTTTTTTTTTTTTTTTTTTTTTTTTT
>NW_022900932.1:221880-226417 GCF_012274545.1 Fukomys damarensis
TTTTTTTTTTTTTTTTTTTTTTTTTGGAGACAGGGTCTCACTCTGTAGTTCAGACTGCCCTGGAACTCACTGTGTAGCCCAGGCTGGTCTCAAGCTCATAGAGATCCTCCTGCCTCACCCTCCTGAGTGCTAGAATTGCAGGCCAGTAATTTTTTCCTCACAGTTTTATCTTGAAAAATGGACCACTTTAAGTTTCTTTTTCTTACACTTAAGCAAGGCCCTATATCAAAATAAAACAGAAAGGGCCAGGGATTTAGCTCAGTGATTCTGCCATCTGACTCACAAGCGCAAGGCCCCGAGTTCAATCCCCAGTATCAAAAAATAAAAAGGGGTGCAGCTCACTGGTAAAGGCTCCTGGATTCGACCTCCAGCGCTAGGGGCTCGGAGTCAGGGAGGAAAAATGTGACATCCAAGGATGTGGTCACCCACAGTTTGACACATGCCAGGATGGGTAGTCATGTTCACACACGGCACACAGATCCCACTTGGGGGCAGAGTTTTAGCAGTATGGCGAGGGAGAGACGGCCAGTGAAGGGGAGGGACATTCACATCTAACCAAGAATAGGTGCGATTGTCCCATAACCCACGGCCACTGCTTCACACTCCTGTTGGGGTCTGGCCTTTGTGGTCACGGGTGGCTGGTTGGTGTCCGGCTGTGAATGGGGGATGGGGACTACGCAAGTCCAGGTCCAGGCAACTGTGTATTACAGTTGTGGAAAACCACGTCTCAAATGACAGACGTCTGCACAGCTGAGTAGAATCTGATGTCAGGGTTGAGGCGACACAAGAGTCCGACACACCGTGAAGGTAGAAATCCAAGCACGACTGTCTTATCCAGCCTCCCATCAGACAAGAGCAGGCCCAAGCAGAGAAGAATCAGTGTTTTCAGCAAAGTGGCTTCAAATCCCTGAAAAGTAATCCACACGGTTGTTCCCATCGTAACACGCACACCTGAGATGTGATCTAAAAACAAAGCTAGAGCATAACTAATAGCACGTCACCCGACCGTGAGCTGGAGACAAAATGAAACTGGATCTATAGCCTACACCTCAAACAAAAGTAAGTCCCAAACAACACATAGCCAAGAGCAAAATATGAGGGCTGGGGATTTAGCTCAGTGGTTTCGCCACCTGCCTTGCAAGGACCCGAGTTCGATCCCTGGTACCCCCCCCAAAAAAAGGCAAAATATGCAAATATAAAAGCAATAGCAGAAATCACAAGAGAATGGATCTATGACCTTAGAGTGTGGAAGGCCTTTATTGTAAAGTTGACCCAAACCATAAAATTTTGATAATTTTCCAAAGAGAAAACTTTCTGTATGACAAAATTCACAAAAACAAGTTCAAAAAATAAATACAAAACTGGGGAAATGTTGGCAATTTGTATCACAGATTAAGCAGAATAATGGCCAAGATCTAAAAGGGCTGCTGCGTATCAATAAGATCAACAATTGCATTAAAAATGGACCAAGGATATAAGTAGTCCACAAGAAAAAAGACAAATGATTTCTGAACATATGAAAAAATGACCCACCTTACCTGTAATGAGAGAAATGTGTGCTAGAATGGCTCCAAAGGCCATGTTCCTTCTACCTTTCAGCGGTGGGCAAAACCCCGTATGTCGGCTAACAGTGACGTGTAGTGGAGGGGCAGGAGCCACACTGCTGGGCCAAGCCAAGTTGGTACAATTTCCATGGAGGTCACTATTGCAGCGTTACAAAGTTGGAAATGTTCTTTCTCTTTATCCCAGAAACTGCACCCAGAAAGTTACCTTTCATACAACTTGCCAGACATACTCACAGACACATAAACTACTTTGAGCTTTGTGGTAATGGTTGCACTGGTGAAAGATTTGAAACAACCGGTGGGGAAACGTTTAAATAAATTATATTCTAGCTCTGTCACTCAATGGAAATAACAAAGAACAAAAAGTTGTGTATTCACAATCGAAAGTATAACCGATAATATGTTATCTAGGAAAAACCCAATGAGGTGGATCAATGTCTGTAGTGCAGCATGCAGGCCAAAAAGCACATTTACTATCTTGGATGTGCAAATCGCCCTCTCTGGGGGCGGGAAAGGATCCAGTAATTCCTGCAGCACCTACGGAGATGAACTGGCTGCCAGGAACAGGAGTAGAAGACAGACTTCATCGTGTGTGCCTACACTTTGTGAATTTTTCATTGTTTTGGCAGCATTAAATAAAAAATAGACAAAGAATGAATTGGAAATTCGTAGAGCAATAAAAACTATTGGCGAATGCACTGTCATATGAAAACAGTAATCTTAAAATACAAGTTAAAGTTTTAAAAAGATCCCATTTTATAACTCAAATTTAAAAGTCTGGGAATTCAAAAGTGGCTGGGGGAATGGGAAAATGGTGATTCTTACATTCTGTTGGTGAGAGTATAAATTATAGCATTTGTTAACATTCAGGAGAATCTATAATGTACACTTCCATTTTAATATAATCACGATAATAAAAATCCTGCTGCTACCAATGAATAAAAGCTATCATTTATTGTGTGTTGCCATGTGCCCATTTTGAGGACAAACTAACAGAGGCCAAGAGAGATTAACCGATTTCCTTGAGGTTCTCCCCTGAAGTCAGATGAGCTGTCTCACCATGCTACCTTCTGCTTCTGTCAGTACTGGGGATTGTACCCAGGGCCTTGAACTGAGATGTAGTCTCAGCTCTTTTTACATTTTATTTATTTGGAGATAGCATCTCACAAAATTCCCCAGGTGTGGGCCGGGGACTTAGCTCAGTTGGTACCGCTGCCTGCCTCACAAGGGCCAGACTTCAATCCCCGGTAACCCCCCAAAATTCCCCAGGTGGGACTCAAATTTGTGATCCTCCTACCTCAGCCTCTGGAGTGCTGGGATTACAGGCATGTACCAGCTTTTATTATTTTTTAAATTTTTATTTATTTCTTTTTTGAGGCAGGGTCTCATTATGTAGTTGAGACTGACTTGGAACTCACTATGTAGCCCAGGCTGGTCTCGAACTCACTGAGATCCTCCTCCCTCAGCCTCCTGGGTGAACCACCATGCCTAGCTGTGTACCAGTTTTTAAACCACCATTTTAAAAAAATCCGATGTCTTCAGGCCATGCAGCAGGAGTCTATCTTCCAGAACAAAAGGAAGAAGCCTGTATCTTCTTGACAGACAGTACCACTTACAGCCCATGCCAAAATAGCAGCCAAAAACACTCCGGGGAAATCTTTCCCGTTGTCCTTCGTGGGCAGAGTGGTGTATAACCCAGGTAGGAATAATTTACAAGGCACACTGAACTTGAGGAGGCGGCGAGACATTAAGGATGCACCGTAATTTAAATAAACTTGGAGATCAAGACCAGGAATGAGGATGGAATGGCCCTGGGGGATCTCCACAGAAAGCCGGGAGCAGGGATCCCAGCCTGGGTCTCCGCCCTGCAGCTGGTCCGGGAGCCTCAGTCCCAGGAGGGAGGTCGCGGTCGCTCAGGGTGGGCAGAGAGGAAACGCAGAGCGCACACAGGAGGGGAGGACGGATGACCCAAGCCTTCAGTCTTCCAGTTTGGCTATGAGTGCGAAGATCCCTGAGATTTACGTCCGGGGTTGTCAGTCTAAGGTTAAAAATCAGAGATTCTCTGAAGAACACGGGGGCATGTGTGGGAGTAGCACTGCAGTGAGAGTAACTGCGCATCACAGTGGGAAGCCGCCTGAGCAGGCTGGGGGTTCGTGGGAGAGGCTGAGGATCGGAGGTTTTCAGACAGAGAAGAGTATGTATGCCTGTCTGTCCATTCGTCTGCCTGTGTGACTTCCTTCCTTTCTTTCCTTCTTTCTTATACCTTTTTTCTTTCTCTTTTAGGACTTAATCTAGGGCCTTTGCACTGAGCTACATCCCCAGACCTTTTCATTTTTATTACTGTGTTTGCACTACACGAGGGTCACATTCGTCACAGGGAGTTGGTGCATGCACATAACACATCTTAATTCTTCTCTCTACCTCCTCCCTCACTTTGGGGGGGGTACCGGGAATCCAACTCAGGTCCTTGCACTTATGAGGTAGGCAGCGGAACCACTGAGCTAAATCTCTGGCCTTAAAAATCCTTTTAAAAATCGGATCAAGCCAGACGTGGTGGTGCACACCTGTAACCCTAGAACTCTGGAGGCTGAGGCAGGAGTTCAAGGCCAGCCTGGAACATTAGTGAGACCCTGTCTCAGCCCCCCCACAAAATCAGATCAATTATGCCAATGTTGTTTATTAAATAACCACCTTTTCTGCATCTTGTTTTTGTTTGTTTGTTTGTTTGATACTGGGAATGGAACTCAGATGCATTGCTGCTGAGCTACATCCCTGGGCCTATCTATACCAATTTTAATACCATTTTTGTTCTACAGTGAGTTACTATGTACACTTGGGTTCATTTCTGGTTTTTATTGCAGTCACCGAAAAGGCTCTATTTGTCTGCTGCTGTCCTTACCCCATATTTACCAACACAGGCCAAAGCCTTTTTCCTCCTCCCTGTGTTCTTTTTTTTTTTTTTTTTTTTTTTT
>NW_022900932.1:226439-250566 GCF_012274545.1 Fukomys damarensis
TTTTTTTTTTTTTTTTTTTTTTGGGATAGGGAATCGATCTCAGGGACTCTCACTCACTAGGAAGACCCTGCACCACTGAGCTATGTTCCTAGCCCCTCCCCTCATTCTCTTTCTTAGCTATTGTTAAATGTGAATTCTTCCATATGAACCTAAAATTATTTTAGTCAGGGCCAATTTTTAAAAAACAGATTTTTGGTTGGTGCAGTGCTGGATTTGGGTTTGGCAAGTTTATTATGTAACACCCAGGCAGGTCCGGGCCTCCAGGAAGTGTGCATCGCCATGGCCACCACTGGAAGACAAGGACATAATCACCCCAAGCCTGTCCCTGGCTCCCTGTGCCTCTGGCTGAGAATTGGTCTCCACTGCCTACAGCTGCCCTGACCCTCCTCTCGCGGGTGGGCCCACCGGTCTGGGGTCCAGCAGGGGCTGAGCTGGGTGGACGGGAGGACATTAAGCCCTTCAAGCCACACTGAGAGATGCTGAGTCTCAGAGACCGGAACCTTGAAGACGGCTCTCCCACCTGGGATGTGCCATAGGGTGTGGAGAGAGGAGCCCGCGGAGCGTGTGCCCACGGCATATGTGCGGATGAGGTACCTGCAAGCCCAGCATCTCAGGGGCAGCAGCCGAGAATGGTCCTCAAGGACAAGCCGCACACTGACCAGCCACTGTCCCACTTGGCACGGACAGCCCTCACTTGCGGGTGCTGCACAACCTCCTTACCACTGGCAGATGTCCTCCCACCAGGATGCAAGCCACCTGCCTCGCCCATCCTGGCCCTAATGGGACACTGCAGCCAACCTTCGTGTGCTTCTGTGGCACCATTCAGCACCTGGCAGCCAACTCCATCCCTCTGACCCTACCAGGGCGACCAAATTTGCCCACCTTAAACTGCAACTGCCACAATGTGACCAAGTTCTGGTCCCTTCAAGAAGCGGAAGCCAACAGTCTCTTCTGTCACCGCTGGCTGCTGCTGGAGCTCAGCCAGGAGTTTGCCTTTGACAGCACCCTTCAGGTCGCCTGGTGTTAACTGTCCCTGATCCTCCTGAGCGCAGAATAGGGATGGTCAAATCCACAACCGACTGGTGGCCACAGGGTGCGACACATGACAGGGCTACATAGTGACTTCAAGGTCAGCCTCAACCACAAGAAGGCTCTGCCTCAAAGGGCTGGAGAGCCACGGCCCACTCAGAAGCGCTGGGCCAGCCTCCCTCGGCCTCGGCATTCCTCTATTGATGGCTTCTAGAACCTGAAACTTTCTCTGTGAGGCTTATGCACAGTGCTGCAGCCCTGAGCAGGGTCTCGGTCTGCTGTCCTGTCACTTGCTTTGGAGCCAGTTTGAGGGACTGGGCTTGCCATGCCTGGGGCCTGAAACTAGGGTTTCTAACTCATGGGCACTTGGCTTGGCCATATCAGCAACAGAAACCATTTATTTACCTTCTCTGCTCCACTAATATAGACAAATACATCCAACACTGATTAAGCCAAAGAAAGGAGGCTTATAACAGATATTAGAAACATAATACTTACCCACAGTTAATAACATATGTATAACAAAAGTGATATCCTTCCAATTTTGGACAGATAATTTTTGGGTAATATCCTTATAGAATTACTTTTTGTCAGGCATGGAGGTGCACACCTGTGATCCCAGCACTCAGGAGGCTGAGGCAGTAGGATCACTGCAAGTTTGGGGCTGGGCTACATAGTGAGTTCAAGATCAGCCTGAACTACACAGTGAGGCAGAAAGAAAAAAGAAAAAAAAGAGAAACCTGTGCATAAGAATCCTTGCTTCATAACCTTCCAGCCTTATTTAATTGTTGTTGTTAAGCTAATATTCCTGCCATCAAATTGCTCAATGTCTGTAGGGAAACCAAGAAAAGTACCTACATAAATACAGCAAGAGCCATGAAATGCTCAGTGCCCCAGGTTGGTATACGTCGTCTGTCTGACCATGCATCCTCTCCCATCTGCCCATCTGGCCACGCACCATCCATTTATCAAGCCTCTGTTGGACCTCAAGAGCGAGGAACGCTGTGAAGAGAGACATGGCAAAGCCTGTGGGCCTTGCACCCAAGTCCTCAGAGAACCAAGGGCTCCTTGAAGGGTGCAAGGAAGAGGCAGCTGGACACAGGCTCCCTCAATCAGGTGATCTATGGTCAGGAAGTAGGAGCCAGGAGGGTGTGACACAGATTTGAGGAGTCACCTCTTTTTGAGAAGAAAGCCAAGAAACTGTGACTTTGGCCAACATGACTCTTTCATAGCAACCTAAGCAACAGCAACGACAAAACCAATTTCCACAACTGAGCACTAAATACACGGTGTCTTGTTATTCTCCTCACACCAATTTTCCAACTTTCAGACATAACTGTGCCCTATAATTTAGCTCTGTTCTGACCACTGTGAGGGCTCATCCTGCACAACCGCCCCTCACTTCAGATGCCAGTCACAAGCGGCTGGGCCCCCGACTTCAGTCGACAAACTGGAAGTCCCCTTCCTGGGTCTGGGTGATTTGCTGCAAGGTTGGCAGAATTCAGTAAAACACTCTTCTTGCTGCCCCAGGTTTCATACAGAGGACATGCAAGTGGGCATCCTGAAGGGGCAGGGGCATGAGCTGCAAGGCTCCCGAGCACAGGGCTTCTGGCCAGTGGAGTTCGGGGCGGGATACTCTCCGAGCTCGTTGGCTGGGGCACATCCTAACTGGAAATATCCTTTGAACCCTTTTGCTTAGGGCTTTTATAGGGATTCCAGTATCCGGGCTTGACCGATTAAACCATCAGCCACAGGTGACCTCCTGCTCCTGGCTCAGCTCCTCCCTAAGGGTCGGGGCTGTAAGTTCCAACCCCTGGGCATACAGTCAGTTTTTCTGGCAGCCAGGTCCTAGCTTCTGGGAGTTCCCTAGCTAGGACATACTGAGGTGCAGCTGAAGGCAGCTTATTCTGAACACTGAGTACACCTAGCACCCTTAGCACTAGGAACTCCAAAGGTTTCTGAAGCTCAGGGCCTGTGACTGAGGACTGTAGGATATCACGATGCCTTAGAGCCCCACAGTCAGCAGCGGCAATGGGGTTGAGGGGAAGGCTATGGATTGAGTTTTCAAGAACTTTGGATCTCTAAAAGCCATAAGCAGCAGCACTTCTTAGTGGTGGCCCCTGTGGACTCCGGCCGGCCATGTCAGTGCTGAGACCCGCCTGGCTGGGAATTGGAGGACGGTGGGCCTGGTGGTTCCGGTCTCAGCATCATCGGGCAATGGGTCACAGCTGGACCCGGAAGACCCATAAACTGGGGTCTGGGTGCCTCATTCTGTGAGTCAATGCTTAGTTCCTGCACTATTTGCATTAAAGACACCAAGACTTTCCTCTCTCCTGTGAGCAAGCAAGCCACACCCTGCAACAACCAAAGTCCATCTCACCTTCCAGTTACCCTGGATCATGGGAACACTTGCTTTCCCGGTATTCGTGATTTCTGAGAGTGTGAGTGTGCTCTCTACTCATTTTATTGACACATGGACATATAATTGGTGCAGTTCAAGAAGAACCATTCACCTGCTGGCCTTCTCCTCCTGTCTGGAGCCTGAGGAAATGACCTGAAATTGAAAAAGAGAAATCAAGGTAGGGTACTAGAACTCCTGGGAGTGGGATTAGGCAGGAAACATAGGATGAGGCATTCAGAGTGGATCCGCAGTGCGTAAGGAAGGGGAAGAGGGTTCTTCCCGCTCTGGGTCATAATTGAAGATTTGAAAGGAATGAACAGGTGCTCTGTTCTTTTTCTTTCACTGTGGAACCTGAATAGCCCCAGAAAGGATGCTGGTGAGGAAAATCACTCACTGATCAAACCCTGTGCTGAGTGCTTGGTAGTAATGACTGAGAGCAGGAAGCTGTCCAGGATGACCTTGCGGGAGAGGATGGTACAAACTCCTGCCAAGTTCAACCAACAGCAAATCAAGAGACTTTCACCTTGTGAGCTATGATGGTAAACATTTTCTCTGAGAGTTCTCAAGAGGAAATCAAAATTGATTTTTTAATCGCTCTCTTCCTCCAGGTATATGAAAGAAAAACAGTGACTTCAAGTTTAGCACATACAGGGAAAGCAGAGGGTTCATGGCAAAGCCAACAAGATGTTTCTGACTCTCTCACGGAATCACAGCCTGTGCAGCTGACTGAGTGGTATCCTCTAGGTAGCTCTGGGGCCACCCCCTTCCACCCTGGCCTTCTCCCCTGGGTCGGTCAGTGTGGCAGGGCTTCAGAAGACCCCAAGGGAGGCCTTGAGGCTGGCTGCAGACCATGGTCCCTTTGAATGAGGACGGCCCGGAGCAGGGTGTCTGTGCCATTTGCCAAGACCTCCTGAAGGAGGCCGTGAGCACTGACTGCGGGCACCTCTTCTGTCGCGTGTGCCTGACCCAGCACGCCAAGAAGGCTTCCAGGGACCTCTGCTGCCCACTGTGCAGGAAGCCCTGTTCCAAGGGGGTGCTGGGAGAAGGCTACCTTTGCCACAGGCACCAGAAGAGAGTGCGCAGCTTCTGCGAGGAGAGCAAACTCCTCCTGTGTGTGGAATGCCTGGAGTCCCCTGAACACCGGTCCCATCTGGAGCCAACCATTGGAGACGCCATCAGCCACTACAAGGTGAGGCTGGGGCGTCACAGCCCGGGACTCCGTCACTCCTCCCTACTTCTGGGTCCCAAGAGGCTTCATAGCTAACACCTGCATTTCTTCTGCTTCATCCTCCTTCGGATCCTCGTTTGTTTTGTTACTGATATCAGAGTTTCAATGTATGGATAGGAGTCTGTCCGAAAGACGGTACTGTCATTGCCAGGGTGGAGCCCCGGGGAACGTGGCCTCTCCGCTGTCTGCGGGAGTGGAGCTGCACCTGGAAACGCTAGTACCACAGGGCTTCCTGGTCCACAGCACTAGAAACTTGGCTAGAAGTGTCAACAGTTATCCTGTGAGCATGTGTCGAAACCTGGAAATTAGTGTATGATTCTGTTTTTCTTTCCCCTTCCTGCCATATCTTCTTTTCTATCATAATCATTTTATCACATTCATTTTTTTCTCACAAAAGTGTCATGCTAAAAATCTCTCTGCCCCAGGCTCAGTCCTGAGAGCTCACTCAGTGGACTTTTGTGTCCTTTCAGAAACTGTGTGAATATACTCTTATCAGCCTCCCTCCACTCACAGGATTCGCTATCCTTTTCTGGAACTTGTTTTTGTCGTCTAAAAATATGTCTTGGACACTTTACCAGTTTCCCATCAGTACACCCAGATCTTTTGAATGCTTTTCAATAAGTAACTGCATGATATTCAGTTTTATAAAAATGCCGTAAATTGGCAAGCATTGGGTTAGTTCTAAGTTATTTTTCTTTCCAAGGTATTCCTTTATTTTGAGATTGCACAGAATGTTGCAGTGGATATTTTTCAACATGTATTTTGGAGAACTTAGAATATCAAAGACACGTTTTGGTGAAAGTGTGAGGTAGGAATCTAATTTTATTTTTTCCACATTAGGGTCAACTTGTCCTCTCGCCATTCACTGAGTATTCCATAGAGTTTCCCCAATGAGTTGGTACTGATGGATACCAACTTCATAATTTGCTGTACATACATATGTACTTGTTTATCTTCTTGACTCTATTCTATTATTTTATCTATTCCCATGTATGTGTCAAATCATTTAAAATCTTGTACCTCTGCCATAATTTCTTATTTTTTATATTTATCTGAGCCCTAAAAATTCCAAATAGGATTACAATGTCATCTGAAAGAATGAACAATGTACAAAATCTTTATGACAAATAAAATTATTTCATTTAAAGTGATTTTTTGAAAACCAAGATCAACATATCTTAACATCATACTCAATAGAGAGAATATTAATTCTACTTAGAGGAAATCTATGCCAACACTAACTTCAGACAACAAAGCAATAACATTAAATCCCTACAATTTGTTTAATTTAGGTCAGGAAATTTTGGAGACAAAATATTAAAGTTAATTATTTTACAAATTCGCCATTGAAAGAAAGCATGATAGACATCAGAGTTCATTTCCACCACAAACACCTGTTCACTTAGCTAGAAGACTAGCAGAAGGGTATTAGCATATCCCATTTGTGATAATTTCTCTATAACAAGCAATTGTTTAAGAAAAACATTGCCTCTTAAGCCCTTTTTTGTTCTTTTGAATCTCAATCTCTAAAGTTCAAGGTGCTGTGGGAGAATCCTGGTGCCTAGAGGGCCCGACGAAGCAGCGGGTAGATGTTCTGAAAATGCCCTCAGATCCACGGACCCTGCTCGGGGTCCCCGCACAGCCTTCTCCCACGGGCGCCGGGACATGTGAGGAGCACACCTGGCGGTCCCTGCGGCTGGGCCTCATCTTCGTGGGCCATTGTGCCTTCACTGTCCTGCTGCTCCCTCCTCAGCTGTTCCTGCTGTCTCAGAACTGTTTCTTGCTAGGTTGTATCTTCTTCTTCCCTCGCATTGGTATTTTTAAAGTTAAATTTATTTATTTATTGCTGTGCTAGAGATGGAACAGCTGAAGGCCTTGGACACACCAGGCATGCGCTCTGTCGCTGAGTTACATCCCACACCCTGCCTTGGTATTTTCTTGCCAGGTAGCTAAGCCCCCTAATGCAGAGGACTGATGAATAGCAAGCCTATCTTGCGCGGCCGCTAATCTACTAGAGTAATCCACTTCTACCCCGGGATACCAAACTGAGCACTTTTCTCTTCCTAATAAGGGTTTCCTGAATTTTCTCCATGGCCGATGTCATGTCCTTAAGGAGGTTTCAGTCGTCCCAAGCGTGCTGCTGAGTGGCCGTATTCCCGTTCTCAGTCTACTGTGGCTAGGCCAGCACACACTTTGAATAACCAAAACCACGTCACGGTTAAGACAGGGACAAAACCTCCCCTTCTCCCTCACACCCTGAAATATTTGGACGTAAGGCTGGTCTTAGCACCCTTATAATATTTTCAGAATCTTTGTGAGTATTCATCTATGTTTATTTTGCCCATTAGCTTTAGAATTATTTTCATCAGTGTTTCCCCACCCTAATCCAGTGACCAATTGGATGGAAGACTGGCAATATGTACAACATGGTGTTTGGTCCAACAATGAACACCAAGTTTCAAACTCTTGACACTTGACTTTTTTTTTTTCTTTTTTTTTTAGGTGGCAGAACCACTGAGCAAGTCTTGACACTTGACTTTTAAGGAACATGGTTAAAAATAGCATGAGGAAGAAGGGAGTCCAGACGGGTGACTGTAGAAAGGTAGAGAAACACTTCAGAAATTGAAGAGGCAAAGTTACATTGCACATTGTACCCTCCAGGTGCAGAGTGGGTAGGACAGTGAGGGGAACCTGCCGTCCACTGATGAGCCAGGCATGAGAAAGAGAAATCTGCTCCTTAAGTGATTTACTCAGGTCTGCATTTTGTGTAGAACATCATGCTAGGCCTTACAGGAAGTACAAAGATGATTCATGGTCCTTGTTTTGAAAGCCACATGTAAACAGTGACAGGAAATGTAGAACAAATAAATGACAACAATATTTGCTCATTTAAGGAAAGCATGAGTTTCTGCTGAATGAATGTTAGCAACTTCAGTGCGCAGTAGGAAACAAGGAACAAAGTCTGTGAGTCTGCAGTTGAATAAGGGAGAAGAGAAATCAAACGATCTACAAATTTCTGTGTGCTAGGAAGAGAGCAAAAAGAGCCTGAGACGGAGAGCAATGGGTGACCCGTGTTAGGGCCCCAGGGGGAGGAATCATCGAAGTTGAGACCTAGAAGAACAGAGAACTAACACAAGACCAGGGGAGGGGAGCGGACCCAAGGGCCACGTCTGGAGCGGCTGTTTTACTTGAGGAATTTATAATCATGTTTGATTGATAGGATTTACTGATAAATTAGAAATGGGGTGAGGGGATGAGGAGAATCAATCAAAGATAACCTCAGGAGTGCTGGTTTAAGAAACTGAAGGAGACCTGGGGTAAAGTATTCACCTAGCACGCTCCAAGCACTGAGTTTGATCCCCACCACACAGAGAGAGAGAGAGAGAGAGAGAGAGAGAGAGAGAGTGTGTATGAGGGAGGGAGAGAGGAACGGAGCAGATTGAGGAGATCATGTAAGGGATAAGGACTGGGTGGAATATGTTTCAATGAAACATTGAGTTTCACTTGGGACAAGTTGTGACACAATTAAGCAGGATCCTGTATATCAACTCCGATCTCCAAAGAGAGCTCTCTTCTGAGAGAGCATTAGCAGTATTCCTGGAACCCAGGACAGGGACCCACCAGAATGAGGATAATTGAATCCCAGAAGTCATGTGGCATCCTCAGGAGAGGGTCAAGAGAAAAGAGGAGTTCTGGAGAGGTCTCTGGAAAGGCCATGGTTGGATTTAGGGCCAAGGAGACCCGGGGCAAGCCCAGAAGGGCAGGGGAACAAGGAGGGTGGTGTTGCACTGCTGAGAGGACTGTGCTGAACAGAGAAGTGAACACCGAGTAGGGAGGAGGCAGGGGACTTCACGGCACCATCAGGAAGGAAAGAAGCGGTGTGAGAATGCAGTAGTTTTGCTGTTTGGGAGTGTGTGTGACTGTGCTGGTTTTATTTTCTCAGTGGTACATGAAGAAGGGACACAAGCGGTGTAGTAGGGGTGGGAATGTGAAAAAACAAAACAATGGTGTGAGCAGCGAGCAGACGGTGTGGTACCATCTGGGCAGTGAACCCGAGCAGCCCGTGTGGAGCTGGCAGGGTGTGGAGCCCCAGAGTGAGGCCGGCTGAAGGCAGACAGCCGAGGCTGATCCTACGAGTGGCCAGGAAAGCAGCAGATAGAGAAGGGCCAAGGTCATTCAGGGTATTTTTGCAGAAACTGTGTCCTTGTCCATGTTGATAGCACAGTTCCCAAATTAAGTTTTATTCAGGTTTTTCACTATGTCTCTATTTCTTTCAATTAAATGCTATTGAGTAAATACTGTAAATTGTGACTTTTTTCTCTCAAGGTATTACTCAATCCAGGACCTTGCAATGAGCTAAATCCACAGTCCTTTTTCTCGTCTCGTCTCTTCTCTTGTCTTCTCTTCTGAGACAGGGTCTCATCAACTTGCTCAAGGTGGACTTGAACTTGCAATCCTCCTGCCTCAGCCTCCTCTACAGCTGAGATTACAAGCCTGCACCACCATTCTAGGCTAATCATGTCTTTTTAAAAGGTGGTATACTATCCCTATCTGTACTCCAGAAAGACTGAAAAATGTTAATGCAACAGAGTCTTATCTGTATATCTGTTTCCTCACTGACCAGCCGGTGATGGTATCTGTCACTTTCATGTATTTTGTTGATTTGATAAATGTGTAATAGTGACTTAAATTGTTTTACTTTGCTTAACTTTGTTTGTTTTTGTTTTTGTTTTGTATCGCGGATAGAACTCGGGTCCTTATGCTTTCAAGGCAGGTGGCAGAACCACTGAACTAAATCCCCCATCCTTAACTTTGAATTCTGATAGTGAAGTTTTACCCATGATGATTCAGTATCTATATTTCCCCCTAGAATCAGGGCATCCATTCTATAGGATTGTCCCATAGTGCTTTATCTTTTGGATAATAAACTGTAAGTAAACCAGGCATGGCGGCCCATTTCTATAATCCCAGCGCTCAGGAGACTGAGGCAGAAGATCATCATGAGTTCAAAGCAAGACCCAGTCTCAAAAACCAAAACAAATAAACTATATTGGTTATCTCTAACCTACATTTTTATTGCTTCTTTTAAATTTTCATTTTCTGAGCAAAAATTTAGGACTTACAGTTTCCATCGGTTCTATTATGTTATATTCTGTTTTTCTCAGAAAGGTCTCATCATGGCCTTCAACTTGCTGTTTAACCCAAGCTGTCCTCCAACTCTTAATCCTCCTCCTCAGCCTCCCCAGTGATGAGATTACCGGTGCATACCCCCTTCCCAGGCAGTTGTTGTTTTTAAAGATAAAATCTTCATGTCTTAATTACTCAGAAATTTCTCTAGCATGATTGTTGTTCTGCTTTATTTTCAAAGATTTTTGAAACTCCTGTATTATTTAATATATAGTGTGGTGTGAAGGATTAATCCATGCCAATTTCTCTTTATTCTGGTATTTGGTTGTCTGAAAAACATTTCTATATGAATGAGTCTATTTCACATTTATGTGTTGTCTCTGGTTTGACATAAATTAAGTGGGACAGGAGTGCTTTTTTATTCCAGTCTATTGACTATTTTTTGTTCTAAAGTATTTATTGTATAGTTTTGATACCTTTTGCTTTATGGTTTACTTTTAAATCTAGAAGCATCTTTGCCATTTAACAATTTTTTTGTAATTTCATATTCTTATTGACTTTCTTGCCAAAGGAATGCTCTTATACAATATTCCAAAATTCTGTACAGCCTTCCTTGTGGTTGTAATGGGCATGGCATTAAATTTGTCGATTTCTGTAAGAATCATGATTTTGAGGGTTTATGTAGTCTTCTCAATAAGTAGCAGGACATCACTGAGAGTTTTCCTCTGTTTCTGAATCAGAAGTTAAACTGTCTTTATTTAAACTTCAGGTACACTGATCCGATTGAAGGTAGCTATGTATTTCATAAAGTTGGGTTTTGGGGGGCAATTAGTAATCAGAAATTCAAATGAAAGTCTTAGCTGAACTTGTATATTTATTCATAAATCCTTTAATTTCCTGACATTTTCTAGCATATAATCATGTAAGTAATGTCATTCTTATTCATATTTTAGGATATTCTTTTTTCTGAGAAACATGCATTTTGAAAGTTGGTAACTTAAAACCCGTATCAAAGACAAGCACTTTTAATCTGTTAACCACTTTTTCTTTTACACATTTTGTTAGAAACTTATTTGAGAACTAACTGCAAAGTTGCTAGATTCTTATGCTCTATCATTATTTAGTGCCCAATCTTGGATGCTCCCCTGTATTTCGATTTGGCTTTCTGCCGCCTGAGGTGTAGTTTTGGTTGGTGAGAGTTCATAGAATTTGCCTTTTAATTCATCAATTTATTTATTTATTCATTTTTGGTACTGGGGATCAAACTCAGGATCTTGTACTTGCGAGGCAAGTACTTTGCTCATTTTGAATATTGTATATGTATATATTTTTGGTACCGGGGATTGAACTCAGGCCCTTGTGCTCTCGAGGCAGGCAGCGAAACCACTGAGCCAAATCCCCGGCCCTTGAATATTGTAAATGATACATCTGTCTTGTTTTCAATCTTCGTTTCATGCATTTAACTTTATTGGTGTTATCTTTACTTTCTTTTTTCATTTATACGGTGCTTGTAGTTGACTTTAGACCCTTTATTAAAATTTAAACTGCCACAAGATAAGTCTCTAGCTTTTTGAATTGGACTTTAAGAATAGGTCTGATTTTCCATGGTGTGGTGGTCTGTAATTCCAGCTACTTGAGAGGCTGAGGCAGGAGGATCACAAGTTGGAGGCCAGCCTGGGCAACTTAGTGAGACCTTGTTTCAAAATTACGAATAAAAAGGGCCAAGGGTATAGCTCAGTGCTTCCCAAGTACAATCCCCAGTACTAGAAGAAAAAAAGAAGGAGAAGGAATTAAGGGGGGAGGGTGAGGAGGAGGAGGAGGAGGGAGACGGGAAGGCTGAGGAAGGCTGATGGCATTGCCGGGACGGAGGTAACAGGGAAGCCTGGGGGTGCCGCGGCCGCCTGGGAGAAGGAAGAAAGGGCGCAGCAAATGTGAACTGGGGCTGACACCCTGTTGCTTCCACTCCTCCGCTGAGCTTTTAAACCCCGCGCCTGCCTTCGGGGAAGTGCCTGGGGAACGCTGTAATGTGACAAATGTTTGGTGCCTCCCTGGGACCTGCTGTGCGAGTCCCTTGGCTTTCTGTCTGCTTGTGGCCTCACCCACCTCTGTCAGCCCCCAGACCAGATCTCCATTTCACAGCCAACACCTCAGTACTCTCAGGCCTCTTCCGCGGACCCCACCCGTGGTCTCCTCTCTCCTCAAAGCAACACATTTTGAGAATTTATGAGAGGATACAAGGCCAAATCACAACAGAAAAAAGCACTGCCTGTAAACAACCAACCAACATCAAATTCTCAAAAACATTTCTTTTACTTAATTTGGGAAGGATTTAGTCAGTGAAACACTCTTCAGTTAATAGCATGTCTTTATCTTCAGTTCTCAAATCTCCTCACTTTGTTTTCCTTTTTTATTCTTTACCATTCCTTTCTACTTCTCCCATGGGCAGCTGTTTAACATTTGCTTTTTATTTGTACATGATTTAGCAAAACGCGTTGCTACGTCGTGTGTTTGTGCATTTGATCTACAAAATGGTGTTACATGGAGGGCCTCGCCTCACCATGTTTCCCGCTTTCCCACCGTGCACCACGTGTTACGGCCAATCCACGCTTTGTGCCGCGTAGACCCCTTCTGACAGCTCGGTCCCACAGTGGGACGTGCCGGCTTTTCACTTCTCTGTTTCTTCAGGAGTGGACTTTACACGGTCCTGGCTCCAGTTTTGTTACTGGGTGCTGGGGTCTCCTTCTAGAGGTGGTTTTGAGGTTCTTTCTGTGGAATTGGGCAAGACAACTGCAAAAGGTAGCGAGAGTCGACAGGTATTAAAGGTAGGAAAAGGAACAGGCGTTAAGAGTGAGTTTGGGCCGAGGAAGAGTGAGGGAGAGTACACTCCATGGGTGACAGGATCGCTGAGAAACAGCAGAGCGGCCCAGAGCTCGGTGGAGCCTGAGCTTTGTACCTCCGCCCCTCGGGCCCTCTGTTCCGGTTCCCTACAAGGACGGCTCAGGTTCTCACCTGAAGTCGTGCGCAGAGCTCTGGGAGCCGTGCCGGCAGCGTCCTGGGATTCTGCGCTGCACACGTCACGTCGCTCCCTGCACACAAATCTCCTGTCTCACGTAGCCTGCAAGTCCTCCTGGGACCTATGTGAGGAGGTTCTTTGGGATCCTTGCCCAGGAACTTGTGGGTCCTTTCCCAGGCCCGCGCCTTCCCTGGAATGGCTGTGCCAGTGAAGTCCTCAGCGGCCCTTAGGTCCTTAGGTCCTGTGCAACCTGGTCCTCATCATCCACAGTGCCATGTTTACTAATCGGATAGGTGCCAAATAACATTCCGTTGCTGTTATTTTCCCCTTCCCTGGTCACTGATGAGTTTGGGCGTTTATCCACCTCACATTCATAGCTTCGGGGACACAGTGACCCACCCAGGTTATGATTTACGACTGAGACGGAGCGATGGGTTTGCACTTAACTAAGGGCTTTTTGCTCTCCATTCGGGACAAGATGTGGCAGGAAAAGACAGTGGTGCACAGCTGAGGCCGCTCGCTCCAGACTGGCTGCGTCTGTCACTGCGGAGTAACAGGAACCGCCCGGAAACCGACATTTGGGGCAGCGGCGCGTATTCCTCGTTCTGGGGCCAGGACCTGCCGGGTTCCTGTGTCCCCAGTCTGGTAAGGAAGTGCATCTCTCTTCAGGAACGGCTCAACCGCCGGAGCAGGAGGCTCAGGAAGGACCTCACCGAACTTCAGCGGCTCAAGGCGCAGGAAGAGAAGGAGCGGCAGGCCTTGCAGGTGCGGACCCCAGAGTCCTGGACGGGGACGTCGAGTGTCTTCGCGGGCGAGCTGCCTGCTCTGTCTCTGGACCAGCCAGGTGCCGGAGGACAGCTGGGCAGGCTGAAACCTGGGCGTGCCAGTTGGCTGGCAGAGCGATCCCGGGCACGTTCAACCCTCCGGCCCTCGTACAACTTAAAAGTTCACTGAGAACCAATCGCTCCTCTCCCTGGAGCACGGTGAGAGTCGAAGGAGACAAGCGTCTCATCAACTGAAATCACGGCACAGAGCACGGGGCTGTGCTCCCCTGTCCCTGACAGTTCACCTTTTCCGTCCTCTTGCTCACTTGGGTGAGCGCTCCCTGTACCTGGGGCTGAAAGGGTTTCAAAGCAGGCAGTGAGAGGACACCGCTGAGTGGCATGTGTGTGTGTCTTCCCTCTGTGGCCCAAGGGAAGGGGACTGAGGACTCAGCACTCCCACTCAGGTGTTCAGGGGCAGTGGGAGGCCGAGAAGGAGTCCCAAGCAGCCTCTTTTCCGTGGTTTCAGACAGACTGTGGGAACCGCAGACTGCACGCGGAGCTGGAGAGCCAGCACCAAACCGAGGGACAGCTAGATGCGCCCCCTCTGCAGGAGCTAGGTCAGCTGGAGCACACGTCTGCAGAGGGCGCTGGAACCCTCAACCTCTCCGAGGCGGTAACACAGCTCGGCACCCTGGTGGCTGATCTGGAGAGGACGGCCAAGGAGCTGGACGCCAACACCCTGAAGGTGCACATCGGGGCTGCCCCACACCCCAAGGCTCCCACCTGCAGCTGCGCAGGGAGGTGCTCACGTGACGTGGTGACAAGGCAGTGGCTTGCCTAGGACCAGGCTGTGCTGTCGCAGCAGAGCGAGGTGTAGAGCAAGGGTGATGTCCCCAGGGAGGCAGCTCTGAGTGGCCTCACAAGTGAGCTGGGAAGGAAATTTAGAGCTGACAGGAACCTGAGAGCTGATTATGATTCTCACTCTTGTCTCTCTTTCCTAGGACGCCAGGGACTTACTGAACAGGTATGAGTCATCCGTTCTTCATGCCCATACGTGGAGACACCTAAGGTGCCAGAGACACGTACAACCCACACAATATAGAGCTTCGTGTGGGCTTTCCCAGCATCAAGGGAATCCCCTGCTGCGTGCACTTGTGTACCTTCTGCCCTGTGACCTGTGGAAATTCCACAGAACGTCTCAGTGTGTACGAATTTATGAAGGATTTCTTTGTTTCTAGGAGTGCTCCACAGAAATTAGACAGACTCCTCTCTCTCCTTCCTCCAGCCGGTCCGGCGCCCCATTAGGCCTGCCACCTCCGGAACACAGCCTCATTTCCTCAGCCCGACAGCCGTGTCCCGACGCCTCACCCTCCGACACGGAGGCAGCCTCCTCCCTGAGCCAGGCTCATCTTTGTGGCTCCCGTTGTGAAGGCCAGAGCCGGGCTCCCCAGGGCCGTTAGGGTGATCTCCACTTGGCCTGTGAGCCATGGGAGCCCTACCACTCACCTTCTCCTGTTACATCGAGCGCCCAGGTGTGTGGGTGGTGATGCTCCCTCAGCACACAGATCCCCAAGGGGCGCCAGTCGCCCAAGCTCTAGTAGCTTTTGCTGTCTGCACTTCTGCATTATTGCTGTGGCAGGCAGACTGAGGGTGGCCCTCGAGGTCTTCACCTCAGTGTCCCTGCCTGTGCGGCCCCCGCCCTTCAGTGGTGGGCTCTGCCCGCTTCCACTGCCTCGGGTAGGGGCCCTGTTTGCTCACAGACTTGCTCTGGAGCCTCTCCTCGCTGCTGGCCGGACAGCACCGCATGGCAGGGCCTCCAGGCAGCCTGTGGGTGCAGAGCCACCTCAGCCTCCAGCCGCGGGAATCGGGCCCTCCTGTCTCCACATCCTGGGCAGACCCGGAAGCCAATTCCTTCCCAGCTGAGCTCCCAGATGAGAGCCTGGCCCAGCCGGCGTTGATTACAGCCTGGTGGCAGTAGAAGACCAAGGTAAACCAGGCCCCGGAATTTAGAAGCTGTGAGACAATGACTGTGGGTTGTTTGAAGGCTGTGAACTTGTAATTTTTGTGGAAAAATTGGTACCTAATCCAGTTGTGTACCGGTTATTTGTGCATGTCTCACTTTTTGGGGTGAGCAAGGCCAGCTCTCTGCGTTCCCATTGTGTAAGACAGTGCCTGGCTCATAGTGTTCAATGAAACTTTAAAAGGATGCAGGAAAGTATGAATACAAAGCATAAGTGCCCTATTGGATTCTCTTTGTCTAAAGAGAGTCACTGATTGATTGATTTTGAGACAGGGTCTCGCTATGCAGTTCAAGCTAGCCTCGGACTCACTATGTAGCCTAGGCTGGTCTCAGACTTGCAGCAATCCTCCTGCCTCAGCCTCCCAAGTGCTGGGACTACAGGCAAGTGCACCACACCCAGCACATTGTCTTTCAGCCATAATTTATTGAGCTTATGCCGAGACTGTCAATTCTGTGCTAGGAACTGAGGGAATAAAGAAAATAACCGCAGAAGGTTGCCATGTTGTGCTGCAAAATGGAAATCAAGTGTCAGACTTAAGCTTCAGCCCCAACGCCCAGTAACCTTTGTAACACTAGGCAAGTCTCTTCACCTCTCTGAACATCAGCTCTATGACTTTTTAAAGGTGGATAATATACTTGTGGCTTGGGACTGTTGTAAGAATAAAATGTAACAATTATACATGCTTGGTGCCTGCTACAGCACCTAACGCACTGTAAATATTCAAATATATTAATCTCACCTTTTAAAAAAAAATTCTACTTCCAGACCGAGCAGCTACAGGAGAGTGAGCTGACTAAGTTAAAGTGTCACAGACACTAAGTGCTTTAAAATTCAAGGACAGATCCAGGAGACACTGGAAAAATCAGAGTAGGTTTCACGTGGGATGTGAGGATCAGACAGGCAGGAGAGAAAGGTGAGAATATTCTAGGTGAGGCAGCTACGTGAAGGCACGAGGGAGGAAAAGCCACCTCCAACTGGTCCTGCTGCAGGGATTGGGCCCAGGGAGAAGTCTAACAGGTGCAGTGAGGACACCGGGACCTAGGGAGCTGTTAGATGATAAAAAGTGACATTCCCAGGAAAAGCGCTCTGGATCCTCTGTGTCGGGTGCACTGGGCAGAAGCTGGGAGGCGGCAGGAGGGGGACGGAGAAAGAGCCTGGTGTGAGCATCCAGGAAAGGGGAATGGTCACTCAGCAGGAAACTGAGGCTCAACTTGGCAGAACAGTGCAACCAGGAGAAGAAGACCTCTGAGGTGACAGCTAACAACCCCACGCCTGGAAGGGGCTCGAGTCACAGAGAAGGCGTCCCCAGGGTAATGGGCAGAGACCCGGCTCTCTGCTCTAGAGAAGCCAGTGACACTGCAGGCTGCCGCCAGGTCCTCGGCCTTCTTCTGACCCGGCCACTTATGCCCGGGCCATGGGGACAACTGTGAGCAGGCAGTGGCCGCTGGGTCTGTGAGGCGGCCTGTTGAGAAGGAACTTGTCAGAGAGAGAAGAACAAGTAACCGAAATCACAGGCTTTCAGGGACTCAGGGTCACTCCCTGGCAGGGACAGCCTCCAAGCTGCAGATTGGAGCCACAGAGCTGCTGTCCGTGACACCCCGTCTACTTCCCACCTGCCTGGGGTGGAACACGCGGCTGCTTGGTGGCATGAGCACTGGCTTGAGAGCCAAACAGTGTGATTCCAGGGCTCGGCTGCTGCTCACTGGCCGCTGACTGGGAGGCAGACTCGACCACAAGCCTCAGTTCTCCTGTGTAGAATGGACTGTTAACAGCTGTTCCCACCTCAGAGGGCTTTTGCAAGGATAAGGGAGCTACAATGTAAAATACTTATGGTAGCAGGCATGGTGGCACATCCCTATAGTCCCAGCCTTCAGAGAGGCTGAGGCAGGAGGATCACAAGTCCAACTCCAACCTGGGCAACTTAAGTGATTTATTAAGCTGTCTCAAAAATAAAAATAAATAAATAAAAAGGGCTGAGGATGTAGCTCAGTGCAAGGGGCCTGAGTTCCATCCCTAGTACTGGAGAAGGTAATGCTAATGGCCCGCAGTGTCTGGCCAGAATGAGTTTTCTATGTGTTTGGTATTTGTCAGCATCTTTTACATCTTTAGTTCCTCCCATGGAAACTGGTGGTGCTCCCAACCCTCTGTCTGCCGCACCTTCCTGTGAGGCCTGAAGAGTCGGTGTTTCCACGTCTGTGCTTACAATAAGTTTTCCTACTATTTGAACCAAGAGGAGTGGGTCTCCCTCCCTGTAGAAACCGCTGCTGTAGTGGAAGCTGTGAGAAAGTCAGGTGTGAACGTGTGGTTGTCACCGCAAGCACGTGACCCTGCCCTGGAGTCTGGGCAGCCAACTGGAAGGGGAGGAAACTCATGTGCACTGGGTGCCTTATCTTGAGCCTGGTGACTTAGGACCCCCGCACTTCCTCCAAAAATAAGTTATTTACCCTGCGGGGGAGCAGGTACTGATTCGCCAACAGGAGCATTTCCGCTCAGGGACAGTTTTATTTTAGTGTATGAGTCCACGTGTGAAGTACATATAATTCCTGTGTGGAGTTGGTACATGTGCGTAGCACATCCCAGTTCCTTTTTCATCCCATTGTGTAAGAGATACAAATGTTTTTAACTGGTCTGAACTTCATTAACCACTCTAATAAGCCCTTACACTCAGAATTAACCAGATCAGTAACGGACAAGGGACCCATACGCAACTCATGCAGAGATAAGGTTCTGGGGTTAGAGATAACTGCTAAACAAGTTTTCATGCATTATGGTCCTGGGAAGCCAGAAGGCCATAAATAACTACCCAAAAAAAGGGGGGGAGGGCCAAAATAGGAAAGAGGGTGGGGAGTAACAGGTGCACCCAAGACAGATGGTGGGGGTGGGGTGGGGGCAGAACCCAGATTGCTGGACGCAGAGGTGGGGGAGAAATAAAAGCTCACAGCCTCTGCACTCTTGCAGAAGTACATTACAGCCTTGCTTTCACTGCCCATGACCTCTAATTTTGGGGGGGGTCTGTACAAGTAAATTCATTTCTCATACTTAGGGTGGTGGGGGGGGTGGCGACAGAACCCAGATTGCTGGACGCAGAGGTGGGGGAGAAATAAAAGCTCACAGCCTCTGCACTCTTGCAGAAGTACATTACAGCCTTGCTTTCACTGCCCATGACCTCTAATTTTGGGGGGGGTCTGTACAAGTAAATTCATTTCTCATACTTCTTTTTATTTCTCAGGGTAAGAAATATGCATTGCTTTTCTGACCCAAGTCACCTTGGGCAGCACAGCCAGTATTAAGTATTCACCACGCCCACCAGGGCAGCGCAGTACAGTTAAAGAGCTCTGGTCCTCATGGGTCAAATCCCGGCTGAATGCTCTTTGCTGAGCAAACAACCCAAACTCCACTGCAGAGGGAGGAGGATGAAATCCGCCTTGCAGCTGAAAGCGAGGCAGGAATGTGTGACACCCTCCTGAGCCCAGGCACACACCCTCACTCACGTGCTCTAGGGCCTACAGTCTTTACAGACACGGCCTACACGCACAAAAATAAGCAGGGAGTCTCAATTCCGTCTGTGGTGGAATCCCAGGGCTGTGCACTGGGGAGATGATTTTATATCCAGAGGCACTTGTGGCACTGTTATTTTGGAATATATGGTATTTTATATGCAATACTGAAAACTCCCTAGGAAACCATTTGCTCCCCATTCAGGCCCTGGCTCCTGACCTCCACGTCTTTCCTAGCTGTGGAGCTGATCGTGAATAACAGGGCTTCTCAGGGGAATTCTGAGCTTAGCCCGAGCACCCTGAGCCCTCCGGTTTGGAGAGGCCTCTGGGAGGTTCACCTCTTCCCGCGGACTCCATCGGGGAAGGAGAGCACAATGTGGTTTATGTCGGCAGTGAAAACAGAGATAATTTTAAAGAAATAGTCAGTGATGGGCATGGTTTAAGCAGAATAAAAAGTAAAACAAGAACTAGAAAATAAATCACTCAACATAGTTAACACAGTAATGCTTTTATTATGCATAGGATTAAAATCCCACCCTGCAACAACAGATACCATTTTCCAAATTCCAGGCCACAACGTGTCGGTGCCCGTGAGTGTCCCCGAACCGGTGACCCAGGCCCAGGCCTGGGCCCACGGCCTCCCCAGTACCACCTGCTTCCCGTCTTCCCCGGAGCTCTCCACACCCTTCCCATCCACCCCGGGTCACTTTTGGCCTGGTCCTGGAGCAGTCGCGACTCCAGGCAGAAGAGCACAGGCCGCTCAGTTCCTGCCCTGCCTCCTCTGTTTTCACCCAGCACAGGGAGCAGAGGGTGCTGTGTCGCTCCCACCGAGCGCCCGCACCCGTCCCTTCCGTCAGCTCCTGCTTCCCCAGTGAGTGCAGTTCAGAGCCACACCTCCCAGTCACTGCCCCCAGGGCCTGCATGTGCGTCTCAGCTGGCAATGACATCACGGGAAAGGGCAGTGGTGGTGCTGGGGAGGCGTGAGAATGTCCCGGCCCCAGGCGGAGAGGCCCAGCGCCCCGTGGGTCTCAGAGCACCTACCCGGTTCTCTGTTGTCCCTGCCTCCTGAGGGGCTTCTCCTCCTCCTTGCCTCACTCAGCCCATGCACCCACAGACCTGCCACTTCCAAAACGCCATCTGGACCAACCTTCTCCCTCCAGACAGGGCCAGGCGCCTCCTCGGAGCTCCAACAATGCCCAGGGTGGACACCTGTCACTGTGACCTCCACGCTGCGCCCAGATGTCCTCTGAGTCTGTCTTCCCAGAGCGCCTTCAGTACAGCACAGGCTTTGTTGTTTTTATTATTTCAAATCACCAGCGACTACCACACAGCTTGGTTCATTGCTAGCACACAATAAATCGCTCTTGAAAATATGAATAAATGAACTCTAGCATTACTCGAAGAAAGACAGAGGGATGATATTTCTTGCTTTAAAACCATGCAGTTGACGGGCCGGGGATTCAGCTCAGCGGTTCGGTGGCCCGCCTTGCAGGCGCCATACAGTTGGTTGGCAACAAGGCTTCACCCGGAACCTTGTGGTCTCTGTCTGCTGGGGATGGGGCAGGGGCAGCTTGCAACAAATGATCCTCCAGATGCCTCGACGGCCACTGAGCACTGGAGAAAAGCTTGCTCAGTGGGCCGAAAGGGACGACACCTCGTCCCTCACCAGCAGAGGCCGCCACGTTGCCCAAAGCAGCCATTTCTATCCCAGTCTTCCAAGTGGGCAGGCGAGGGGTCCAGTGCACGTGGCACCAATGCGTCCTATAGCTGCCCCCACTCAGTAGCTCAGGGAGAAGCCGGAGCCTCGGCCCCAGACCCCAAAGAGGGGAAAGACCTCCCCCGTGAAGGACGCCGTGAAGGTGTAGATGTGCTCCTGGGTGACGGCATTGCAGAAGCTCACCCAGCCCACCTCATAGTCCAGGGACACCCGCAGCTGCCTGGGCTGCTCCTCCAGGGCCAGCCGGGTGGGGAAGGAGCCCAGGGCGGACACGAAGCCCCAGGCCAGCCGCAAGGCCCACACCCGCTCCTCCGGCCGGAGGCGCAGCTCCCCCTTCCTCTGCACATCCCCACTCACCACCCCCACGGTGCAGCTGCCTCCGTGGGCCAGGTCCACGCTCACCACCCATGTGTGTCTCCCGCCTGTGAAGCCACGCAGGCCCAGCACGCAGGTGGCCCGGTCAAAGCGCTGGGGGCTGTCGGGTGAATTTTGCCATTTGTAGGAGAACCGAACCCGCTGGTGGTCCTCGGACAGGAGGAGCTTGGGGTGGGAGGTCTGGGGGTCCAGAGAGACGTGAGCTGCGGAAAAACCAAGAGAGGTGTGGGCAAACATGCTGTGACCCCCCAGGATGGCCTAGGCCCGCTGCCGGCCACCCCGCCTGCCACCTGCACCCCCAAATGCGGCTCGGCTCGCCTGGGAATCTGCCTCTGCACGGCTAAGGCCCCTCCATGCTGCTGGCCACAAGCCATCGGCCACTTTGGCCTCCTCCGGCTGGTACGCAGCCTCGCGCCGCTCATCCTCCTGCCTCTGGAGCCAGCCTCTTCTCCCCTGGTCCGCCCTCTCCAGGGCCCCCTGCTCCCTAGGGCCCTGTGACTCTGCACACCACAGTCCTCACCCCCAGTGGGCTGTGTGGCCACCTTCAGGCTGTCCACCTGGCCTCAGTAACTCTAACCTTCAGACCGTGAGGACCAGTTTAGCACCAAAGCTTTCCACAGAGCCCCACAGACTGTCACCGTAGTACCCGTAAACTCAGAGCACTCATTAATTCAGGTACGTCCACGGGCCGGGGAGCCCCTTCCAAGAACTCCATGACTCTGCCAGGCCTGCCTTTGGCTGACTCAGGCTGTGACAGCTTTGCAGGGATTGTCCAGTGCGTTCCTGTCCCACCCACAGGCACTAGAGTTCTGAGACCAAAGTCTCCCTCATCTAGAAAGTCTTCCGACAGGAGCCTTTCCATTAACCTTATAAGCCCAATTCTAATGGAATCCTTCCACGGGATCACCATGTGCAGGACAGGAACGGTGTCTGCATGCCTGGGCCTTTCCTCAGGCTCCCTTCCAGGTCTTCCAGGACGCACGCAGGCACACGTCATCCCGCAGGAACTGTGGGGCATTGGTTCTAGAACCGAATCTGCAGATGCCTAAGTGTCTCACATGGCGTGTCGTAGTCTATAAATAAACATGTTCTCCAGTCGACTCTAGATTAATTATTATACCCAGTGCAATATAAATGCGGCGTAAGTAGCTGCTGCACTGGATTGCTAGTGAATAATGACAAGAAAAAGTCTGGCTGTGTTGAGTACAGGCAGTTTCTCCTCTGAGTATTTTCTATCTGAGGCTGAATCTGTGGGTGCAGAACCCATGGGTATGGAGGGCTGAGCTTTAGTTTTTGTTTTTTGTTTGTTTGTGGGGGTTTTTGGTATCAGGGATCAAACTCAGGTCCTTGTGCTCTCGAGGCAGGCTCAGGTACCACTGAGCTCAAACCCCGGCCCAGCGGGCTGAACTTTTGTGTGAAGCACACACAAGTATACATGACACAATGCACACATGTGTGAGAACACAGATATGAGCAGAGCCCCACAACGTCGCCATGCTTCGGGGCGGCTCCTCACTCTGCCACCCGACCTGGGCTGCTTACCTGGCTCATAGTCCAATTCAAAGCGGAGCTTTTCTGCAAAAGGGAAAACAAAGCAGGATAGATTTCATTAGTCCCCAACCAGAGAGGGCCCAGCGATGAAGCCAGGCCCAGGACAGGGGAGGGACGAGGGAGGAGGGAGCAGAGTCTTCAGGCCTTGTGATCCCAGAGCAGAGCCTGCCTGGACCCCCTGGGGCCGTGCTCTCTCACACACACACTCACATGTGCATGCGTGTGCACACACACACACACACACACACACACCTCCTTCCGGTCGTGCACCCTGGAGGGCACGAATCTGCGCCGGCAGTGCAGTGCTGTGCGGGGCGCCCGGCCTTGCACCCCAACCCACTGATAGTTCATCTCGGCCCGCCAAGCCCGCCACGCAGCAAGTGCTCCCCAAACACCTGCTCAGGGAACAGACAAGGGCGCGCATTTGTTTACTGTCCTTCCTGGAAGTAACTTTAGGGTAGTCAAGGGCCAGTCTTTGAGGGAACACGTCCCTCACCGGCACGCCCTGGGATACCTCAGGACACAGACTGCAGGGGAAGTACTGTGTGGTAGCGTTTCTATGGGCGGGTCGTTTCCACACCGGTGGCGTCATCCCCAGCGGTGGGGCAGAGCCCGAGCACTTCCTGGTTCTCATCTGACTGCTCTTCCTGCCTCACCACTGCCCCTGTTCTGGGAAACAGGCAGGGCACCGTCTGCAGGGCACCTAGGGATTCGCAGGAGGAAACGGAAAGCAAAGGAGGGAGACACGGCCACCACAGGGTACAGACAGACACTGTCACTGGCTACTGATTAACCGTCTTCATCATCAAAAACTTACGTTAACTAGGAATGCTGCTGTAAAATTTTAAATTATTAGAATGAAAATGCTGTTAATGAGGCCCAACAGAGCAAATCAAATAGACAAGGCAAGAAATTAAAAGGAGAAGGTGAAAAAGTAAAAAGAGTCAACAAAAGGCCAATAACATGTCAATAATAAGTCAGTACGTATCATTTATAACCAGCAATGTCAATGGCCTCAACTCACCAATCAAGAGAAATAGACTGGCAAAATGGAATAAGTAGCAAAAATCCAACAACATGTTGTACACAAGAAACACACCTAGTGCAAAAAGAAGCCCATAGACTGAAAGTGAAAGGATGGAAAACAATTCTCCATGTGACAGGAGCCCAGAAAAAAACAAAGGTAGCAATTTTATTTGCAGATGAATTAAATTTCAAACCAAAACTGATTCTAGTATTATTGATATAGGATGGTACTGTATCATAACTCTATGAATGTAAAATATCTTGTACCTGCTTTATGATGCATAGTAGGGACCGTGCTTTATCAGAGCTACATTTAATGATATTACTCTAGAATGTTCTCTTTCCAGATGATGATTAAGATGCTAATAAAATAAAATG
>NW_022900932.1:251124-255534 GCF_012274545.1 Fukomys damarensis
AAGACTATAAGAGCAAGAAGCAATTTAAATATGTTCGGGGACCATTTTCATCTCCAGAATTAAGGATTATTTTAATGTTAAATCATTGCCTTTTCTCTTTTGCTTTCCTTTTCAGTTTTATTTTAGGGTTCCCTGTTTTTAATGTTCATACAGAGATTTCTTTAACTGAAATATCGAATAGTTTCTTTGGTGCGAAAACTATAATAGTACACAGGATCCTAACGAGATAATTAATAATGTGAAATAGGAAGTAAAGGGCTAAAGGTGTAGGGAAAGTGGGAAGGGTGGGGGAAAGGTAATAAGGGAGAGGAAAAAAATATGAGAAACTGAAAAAATGGAAATAAAGTGTTTGTAAATGGGGAAGGGGAGGAGGGTGTGAAGGGAGGGCAGGGACAAGGGGAAAAAATGATAATCAAGACCTATTATGTAAAGGTACAGAATCCCAATGATGAATGTAACTGGATTGTATACCTAGATTGTACCAATAAACTCAATTAAAAAAATAAAAAATAAAGAAAATGCTGTTAATCATTTTTGCTTAATGCAAACTGATCAGAGTTGTCTAATCATTCTTCAAATAAACTGAATTTTCCCCGGAAATCTTTGCCTTTGTCCTCTCTCTCTATTGTCGTGTCATCCTCGGAGGAGGATTTTATAAAAATCTGCAAATAAGAAAATCAAGCCACCAAGAGGAGACAAGCCCCACCCAAACCCACGCCATCTGGCAGTGGCAGAGGCCATTCCAAGTCCCCCTTGGTGCCCTGCGCCAAGGTCTTCTTCCTTACCCAGGAACATCTTCATCTCTCTCTGCAGCGGGAGGGCCTGCCGCGGGAAGTCCCGGATCTGCTGACCCAGCTCTGCGGACACAGCCTCTGGTTTCCGGCACTTTCTGGCTTCGCACCTGGCGGCACAGGAACGATGGGGGGGGCCCCTCCTTAATTCCGCCTCCAGACCCAGCCAGTCTCCCACCAGCCAGGCTTGGAGGTGCCAGCTCCCACAGGAGAGTCCACACTACCTTGAGGATGGACTCCACCCCTCCCCATGCGAGAATGCACTTAGTATGTGAATGTTTACGTGCCGAAATGCACTCTCAATGTGAGAACACTGTATGTTTGTATAGCACTAGCTAGCTGGCCATGTGGTACATGGATGTGTACTTCTGTGGAAGACAGAAACTGTACCACATACCTTATCAGAGTGCTTCTGATATCCTGAGGGAAGGAAAGAGCAGGGATTCAGTATTTTTCTCATTTTTCTTATGACTACAAAATACAAAATACCAGTTAGGTGTGGGGGCACATGCCTGTAATCCCAGTCCTCTGGGAGGCTGAGGCAGGAAGATTGCGAGTTCAAGCCCAGATTGGGCAACTTTTTGAAACCCTGTCTCAAAATTTAAAAAATTTAAAAGGGCTAAGGATGCAACTCAGTGTGAAGGCCCTGGGTTCAGTCCCCAGTACACCAAAATACAAAACAAACAACAACAAGTCCAAAATACCACATCCCTGGACTGGGGATTTAGCTCAGTGATTCTGCCATCTGCCTGGCAGGCGCAAAGCCCTGAGTTTGATCCCTGGTACCCAAAAAATAAATAAAATAAAATACCACATTTCTAAGCCAAAAAAAGGAAAAGGACACAGACCGCAGAGTGTTAAGGTTACCAGTCTTGGAGGATCAGAGGAGGGTTCTTTAGACTATAGACCTGGGGCTGGGCGTGGTGGCGCACGCCTGTAACCCCAGCACTCGGGAGGCTGAGGCAGGAGGATCACGGAGTTGGAGACCAGCCTGGGCTACACAGTGAGCTCCAGGTCAGTCTCAACTACATAGTGAGACCCTGTCTCAACCCCCCCCCAAAAATGCGCGCAGACCTGGATGCAAGTGATGGGGACCTGTCCTGTGAGTCTGAAACCAAGGCAAGTAAATCCCACACCACAGCACCCTGCTTCTCGGCTCCCGGTGCACCCCTTGGGTCAGTGGTGGGGAACCTACAGCTCCTAGGCCATAGCTGGCTGCTTGTTATCATGGAACGCTCTAACAGGTTTGCCATCACTGCCCCCCATCCTGCTGCCTTTCTAACGATTGCTGGGACCGCAATCTCTCTCCTCCAGCTTGAGGAAGTAAAATAGACCAGGAAGAACTTCCTGACCGGTGGACAGGGACTTCCAGGTTGTAAGGAATGGTTTGCACTGGAAACAGCGCTTGACCTTCATTCACATAATACTCTTCAAAGTGCTAATCTCACTTGTGTTTTCTGTTGGGTCCTCATGTGAGCCCCATGAGATCTTTGTTATTCAGTGGAGGGTGGGTCAGAGAAACCAACAGCAGGAAGCAGGGAAGCAGGGACTAGATACAGACTTCTGGCTGGCAACCCTCCGGGAGGCAAAGCGCGGGTGAGGGAGACGCCAAGACAGAGGCAGCGAGCCGCAGGGCGCCGGGGGCCTCACCGTCAGGAGCCCCCGTGCTGGCCTCTTGCTCTTCTCCTCCAGCTCTTCAATCAGGGTGCTAAATCGGCAGATCTCCCCGTCAACCAGGTGATCAAACTCTTCCTGCTGCTTCAGGATGTCCCCGTCCAGCTTCTCCAGTTGTGCTAAAAGGATGCTCTGCTGCTCTTCCAGAAACTGGCTCAGATGTGCAAACTCCGAAATCACCTGCCGTCTCCTGGTGGCCACCTGAGTCTGAGAGGCAGAGCGAAAGCCCAAGAGGGTGTTTCCTCCTCAAAATGTTCTTCACCTCCCCGCCCTCCTCCTCATCCGCCTTCTCTTTCCTTATTCCACTCTCCCCTCCCTGTTGGCCCAGATCCACATCCTCCCAGGCCTGGTGGTAAAATATTCACCACACCCACTCCCTGGTCCCCAACAGACTTGGGGTGCAACGTAACCCGGCTCCACCTCCACCTGCCGTGCCCTCCTGGGAGCTGGCCTGGCCATCACTGTCTCGGCACCGCCTGCAGGAGCTTCTAGAAGCATCAGGGCCAGAGCAAGCGCTGGGGACCCTGAAAGCCCACCTGGCAGAACGTGCACTGGGTGTGAGGCACCGGCCACTTTTCCCGCACAATCTCATCTGATCCTACGGTAGCAGTGATGTTCAATCGCCATTTTACAAACAAGTAAAATAAAGTTCAAGAGCTGCTTGAGGTCGTACACAGTGTCACGTCAGGATTCAAACCCAGTGTCACTTCGAGGCCCTCTGTGCTATGCTGCCTCGGTTTCCAGAGACACTGGGCCCTACAGAAGGGCAGGGTCTGGGGAAGGCTCGAGGACCTACCAGCAGGACCTGTATCCTTTTATTTTCTCTTGACTGGATTTCTTGAACCTCCTGTCTCTCTTTTCTTAGACACACAAGACACTTCTGTATTTGCTCCTAGAGAGAAGGAACATAAAGTACTAAGAAAGTGTGACTCCCCGAGGCCTGTCATTGCATCTAACCCTCTGCCTCTGGGAGCGAAATACCCAGGAGAGGAGTCTGTCCCCCAGCTGACCATACCTGGCCTTCCTCGCTTTGACAGCTTACTTCCTTGGTCTTGGTTCTTTTGCTTTGTACGTCACAGACTCTGCTCAAGACTTTTCCTTTTCTCATTAAAGTCTGTGGCTTGGTTTCCCCATTCAAACATCTTACTTTCATCTGCATCTGGTAAGTGGCATTTATGATTTTTCCCTAGCTTGATATCTCCTTTACTGAAATTATTCTGACTTTCTAACATGTCCTAAAGGGAACGCATGTAAATAACCTTCTTATTTTACTAGGATCTATTATCTAGTCAGGTATTGGTGGTGCACATCTGTCAGCCCAGCACTCAAAAGGCTGAGGCGGGAGGGTCACTGAGAGTCGGAGGCCAGCCTGAACTATATAGTGAGACAATCTCAAAACAAAACAAAAAAAATCAATTGTCTAGGTAGGATTCCGGAGGGAAGAAGAACCTTGGACAGTGCAAAGATAATTGATAAATTGTTTTAAAAATTGTTAGTTCTAGAATGGAGTCCAGAAGAGGTACGCATGCGTAAATGTCCATGTGTGTATATTCAAATATACATATAGAATGCTAACCATCAGCTGCTAATTAACTAATTCAGGTATTCATATATACAGGTGTCCACTTGTACTGAAACACAGTACATAAACAACCCAACCCGGCCCACACCCATTTACTGACAGATAAAATTACGCAGCACATATATTTACCCAACTCGCATATCTGTAAACTCATTTATTCCCAAACACAATCGGTTACGCTTGCGCACTCAAATACAGACCCATTCAGAGCCCAGCCAAACACGCGCTCCCGATCCCTGGGACGCGGCCGCAGGCAGACACACTGCAGGCTTTCACGGAGCCGGCCCGGAGCACCGCGAGCAGAACTCGCTCGGGTCCGATTTGCTGCGCCTGCGCCCACTGCCCGGGGCGCCCTCGGCAGGG
>NW_022900932.1:256136-261945 GCF_012274545.1 Fukomys damarensis
CCTGCTCGCTCAGGAGCGGGCCCTGCCAGCAGACCCACAAACAGCCGTGCAGGCCTCACCGTGGGGAAGGGGAGCGGCTGGGTCCCAGCGAGGCGATGCCACCAGGCTCCCAGTTAGGCGGGTCTGTCTCCGGGGAGATTGGCTATCAGCGGGCCCAGAGCTCGTGGGCGCGGGGCAGGGGAGTGCGGGCTCAGATAAGCCCTGAGCCGATGCCCCAGACATAAGAGGTTAGCGCGTGCTCTGCCCGGGGAGGGGAAGGAAAACAGTCAGGGCCAGGCTCTCCTGGCCACTGCACACCTTGCACCGACAGAATCACCTCAAGCGTCTGCTCTGATTTCCTCCACTGCCTGCTGCGACCCTTTGCAGTCAGGATTCCCACCGGGTGGTCAGGAAGCTGAAGTAGGAAGCAAGCCCAGTGACCCCGATTTGCAGTCAGGTCTCAGAAGACAGCTCTGCTTGCAAAGCACTTCGGTCCAACGGAAATATAATTTCTTTCTCTGTCCAATAAAAATATAATTCAAGCCACATGAGCAGTTTGAGATTTTCAAGCAGCACTCAGCCATAAAGAAGGAGAAACTAGAGACATTTATAGATAAGTGGATGCACACTGAGGCTGTACTCTTAAGTGAAATAAATAGGACACACGTGTAAATAACAAATAGTTTCCCTGGTGTGAAAAACTAAAAGTGTAAATAAGGATCAAAATGTATAATTGATAATGTGAAATAGGAAGAAAAGGGTCAAAAGGGGTAGGGGAAGTGGGAGGGTAGGGGAAAAGAAAAAATATAAGGAAAGGAAAATAATGGAAACAAATTCTTTGTAAATAGGGAGGTGTGGAGCGGGTGAAGGGAGGGCAGGGAATGGGGAAAAAATGAGAACCAAAATGTGTCATGTAGAGGTACAAGATCCCAACGATGACTGTAACTGTGCTGTATCCCTAAAAAGTACCAATAAACTTAATGAGAAAAAAAGATTTTCAAGTAGGGACATGGTATAAAAAGAAACATGAAATTAATTTTAATAATATATTTTCTTTAGCCCAACATACTTTCAGAATTACTTCAGTGTGTGATCAGTGTGCCAGGTTACACGCGAGACACCACATGTGCCCTTTTCCATAGTAACCGCCTTCACTCCAGGGGGCGTCTGCACACTAGCTCACCTCGGCGGGGCTGCACGCAGCACAGTGGCCGCTGGCAGCCTGGGATCACGGACTGCACTGATGGGGTGGAGTAAGGGTAGGAGGAGAGAAGACTCGCGAAGCCTGAGGGAAAGGGGGCAGCACCAGGTGCCAGGCTGGTCATGCAGCAGAGACCAGAGGGAGCCTGGTTCTGTCCCCGTGAACGGGACCGCAGGGTCCTACGCTGGGCTGGGGTATGGGGAGGACCGAAGCCAGACAACTTGCCTGCTGTAAAACTCTGTGACCTTGAGAAGTCATGAGCCCTCCGGTTTACATCCCTGTAAGACAAGGTAATGGTGCCTGCCCCAGAGCGTCATCATTAGAATTGGATGTAGTAATGCGAAAGAGGTAAACGGGTTTGAATCTGTTTACATATTTTTGACCAAATGAGTTTTCTAAAGTTTATCAACATATCATTTGCATATGATTTCTTTCCTTCTGCTACCTGAAGTTAAAAAATAAACATGAAATCCAGTGTTATCTACGCACTGTAGGGATGGCCGTATAGGGGCGGTTAGGAGCATAGGATCGACCCCCAAGGGCCAAGGAGGTGCGGTGAGGACAGAAGGGCGAGGAGAGGAACCCGCAGCTTCAGAACAGGAAGTGGCTCACCTCCCGCTGTGGCCTGGACTTTGCTGCTGGGCACCTCGGCCAGACATTTATAGTTCCCTCCACTCAACCTGGCAGGAAGTGGCTCCTCCGCAGTTCTCTGTGGTCAGGGGATTCCGGAAACCCATCTCCCTGTGGACTCGCGGTGTGCTCTGCTCCCGCCGCAGGGATCAGAAAGCAACACAAGTGCAGGGCTGATCACCAGCCCTCACTGGGAAACGCGGGGTGCTCCAGATGCCCTGGAGTTTGGACCCACTAGGCTGATGGGTGGTAGTGCGAGAGGTGGGGCCGGTAGTGCCCTACACACGCCCAGCCTCCCTCACTCAGCCTTTTCTCCCTCTCTCTCCAAGACACGTTTAAAAGTGACTCCATTTCAGGGAAAGGAAATTAGTGTGGACCGAGACAGAGGCTGTTGTGATGCCCTCAGCCCCGCCCCTTCAGGTAGGCCGCGATGGGGCCACCTGTCGGCCTGCACAGGGCCCCGCAGGACACGGAGACTGCTGGCTGTGGACACACCTTCTGCCAGCTCTGCCTCCAGCCCCCCGCCCAGATGGGGACTCAGCCCTCGGGTAGGGCCCTGCTCTGCCAGGAGGAGGAGCAGACGGAGACCCCCATGGTCCCTGTGCCCCTGGGCTCCTCTCCTGTGAGGAGCATGTTGAGAACATCTACTTCCTCTGTGAGAAGGACTCCAAGTTCCTCTGCGTGCTGGGCTGGGAGGGCCCCTCCCACCAGGCCCACAGTGTGGGGCTCCAGGCCTGGGGCAGGATGGGGCCCTGCTGTGGGAGAGGATGGGGTGGGATCTGCTCCGAACCCTTCCCTTACCCCTGGGCTGAGTGTTCTCTTGGAGTTCCCGCTCCCTGTGAACACCTCAGCTACCTCACTTTCTTGTTACATGGCTGTCATGGGTGTCCAACTCCTGCCCTGGATAGTGATCTCCGTAGGGACAAGGACTGGGCGTTTGTCGCCTTTGAAATCCCTCAGCACTCAGTGGTGTAACCAGAACATGGCAGACAGTTAATACAAGTGAGTTGAATTATTACCCGAGCTCTGTCCTGCCCCTGTTCTCCTATAGGATCACCTCGGGAGTTGCCTAGAAGCTCTGAGACAGGAGAGGGACAAGATGGAAGGCATAAAGTGTCAAGAAGACCAGAAACTCCGAGAGTTGCTAGTAAAGGCCAAGCCACTGGCTCCCTCCTCCTCTGGGAACTTTCTTAACAGCCTGGGGAAGCCTGGTGTCCGGATGGAAAGAACTGGCCAACCTTTCACTCACTCTCCTGCCACCACACAAAGGCATTTTGGACCTCAGAACGTTGGGCATAGATCCTTTTAACCCATCTTTTACAGAGCAGAAAAGTGAGGTCCAGCAGAGATGCTCCTAAGGCTCCCGGCAAAGCCCAGCTCACGCTGCGGTTGCCAGAACCAGGGTCTCTCGAGCCTTAGTCCATTGCTCTTCTACCCCCAGCACAGCTGCCTGGCGATGTTACTTCAGATAGAAAACCAGGGGCAGGAAGAGCACCGTCACTGGCATCTGGACCCCAAGGCTGACCCTAAGGACTACAGGCTACGGCATGGCTCTGTCTGGCTCCTACCCTCCTCTCCTCTCATGCTACAAAGTCCACAGTGTGGGAATTCATGGTCGTGTGGCCACGGAGATGGGTGTGTCCCCTGTTCCCGCCAAAGCCCACCCTGCGGGTGGCAACCTCAGAGGCTAAAACCAGTGTCACACACTCTTCCGCCAGCCTGCGTTGATGCCAACAAATTCCTTTTGCCTTGACTGTTCTCTATGAAATTACCATCTTCATCTCCACCTAGGGCTCAAGAAAGTGTGGTTGGTATCATCAGTGTAGAAGGAAGTTTGAAGACTTCTGCATTCTGAGAGTACAGCGTGGTAATACAAGAATCTTTAGCTAAGACAATAAAGAAAATGAAGTGCTCTCATCACTGGTAAGTTTATCCCGAGAGCTATCTACTTCTTCCACAGTATTATTTGGAGGAGTGAGTCTGGGAACCATTTACTCCTGGTTCCACTTAATAAGTACACAGATGGCCTTCTGCAAGCCAGCGCTGGGAGCCCCTCCCTGACCACGTCCATCTCCCTGTCCCTGGCAAGCTCAGATTGAAAGCAAGAAACAATAGGTAGAAGCAGCTTTCGAGAGACTCCAGCAGGAGCTGGGGGACCAGCGGCACCTCCTGCTGGCCAGGCTGAGGAAGCTGGAGCGGCAGATCTGGAGGGAGAGGGAGGAGTACATCAGGAAGGCCTTGGAGGAAGTCGACTGGCTTGGAGCCCAGGTCAGGGAACTGGAGGGGAAGTTTCAGCAGCCAGCAAGTGAGCTTCTGCAAGAGACCCCACACACACATCCTGTGGGAAAGCAGAAGGGTCCGACATGGCGGCCCATCCTGCAGACGGGAAAATGCTGGCCAGAGGCGGGAGAGGGAAGCACAGGTCCTGTCTCATGGGAGGGATGGGTGGCGGTCTGACCCCTCTGGCCCAGAGGCAGGACACACACTGGGCATGTGAAGGGCTTTGGAGTCAGATAGTCGGGGGTTAGGTGTTGGCTTTTCCAATTATGTCACTCGGATGAGTGTCAGTCTCTATAAGCAACGGGGCTAACAGTAGCATCTTTCATAGGGTTGTTGGAAATAGATGAGAAACCAGCTTCATAAAATGCTCAGCCTGAGTCCCAACAAAAGAAGCACTCCATCAGTAGTACCAGTCGTGGTTAGCACGAGCCAGGGTCGCACAGGGTGCAGCTGCGAACTCAAGATTGGTCCCTGCTCTTCCCCACCCCAGGAAAATGCAGAGACAGAGAAATCAGTGCAAAGGAACTGGCTCCTGAGTCCATAGAGCAAGGAGACATAATGGGAAGGAACAGCTTAGATGAGTACACTGTTATGGGGATAACTCTGGGTGGGAGGAGAGTTTTGAGCCGATGTTTTAAAGGAAGAGAAGATGTACAGAATCCTTGATAGGAAGGACACGTGGCACTATGTGCCTGTTCTCTTTCTTTTGTAGGATGTCAGAGTCAATCAGAGCCTGTAGGGCCACTTCACCTCCGTTCTGATGGGTGGTCCAGGAAAGGCAAGCCCTTAGACACCCAGCCCCTCAAACACGCATGATCTAAACTCGCTGAAGATTCGTGTACTAAAGGCTTACATTTATTTATTTATTTATTGGTACCGGGGATTGAACTCGGGACCTTGTGCTTGCAAGGCAGGCAGCAGAACCACTGAGCTAAATCCCCGGCCCAACAGCTTACTTTTAAACTGATGGGTCGGTATTGGGGACACATATTTTTCTCCCAGAAGTGAAGTTATAATTAATAACCATGGTTTTAGGCAGATCCAGGGACATCTTTAATCCATGAAGTTGAGTCAGTACCTAACACCATTTGAAATGTAATTTGAGGAAATATTTTCAGTCGCTTATGACAAGCATGGAGGACGGGGAAGACCACCTGTTCAGCCCTCCTCCCACCCACAGAGTCTCTCCTGTCTCCTTCAGCGTCTCCTAGCCCTACCATACAGGACAGGCGCCGGGTGAGGGAGGCTTTGCACACACGAGCTCCTCTCCTTTGTTCTCTGCTGTACGCACAAGCAGTCGGTGCTGAGATGAGGCGACACGATGACAGGGCCCTTGCTGTACTCTCCGTGCCCACCCTTGGGGTGCAGGCAGGAAGTGTCTGCAAACATCTCAAGGGATGCTAGGGCTGAGATCGACAGGTGCTCGGAGAGCCTGATAACCGAAGTGCTCGTGCAAGGTCAAATGGCCAGTGACTAAGAGGACTGAGCCAGGTCCAGAACCTGGAGCTTTTCGCTGCAATATATGTTTTCTTCCATCTCCTACGTCTTCCCTCCTGGCCCATTTTCCTTCAAAAAGCTCACAAATTAGAAATGGAGTCCGGCTCTTCAGCGTGATGCTGCCCTGCCCTCCGGCGGCGCGCGAAGGCCCTGTGCTCCTTGGTGCGGAGGTGGAGGCGAGCCTCGCAGGACTGCGCTCCCGGACGGCAAGGGCGCCTTCAG
>NW_022900932.1:262220-291968 GCF_012274545.1 Fukomys damarensis
CTTCGGGGCCTCTCTTCGGTCGTCCGTCGAGTCCGCAGCCGCCAATGGAGGCTCCGGAAGTAGCACAGCCGATGGGGCTGACGCTCTTGATCTCTGTTTTCAAGGCTGATTACTTTCCAGCCGGGTCTCGTTTTCCGGGCGAGGGGAATGAAATGCATCTGAAGCCCGATTCTCTGCGTCCCTCTGATGGCTCGCGCTGAGACGCTGGCAGGTCCTGAAGCTCTTCATCGCACATCTAAACCGGAAAGAATAAAATGAGCGTTAAATAAGCACGTGCATTAAAAGAGCTGGCGTCGTACCTGCGCATAGTGAGTGCTCAGGAAATGTTACTTACTAGTATAGTTGTTTTTCATTCAAAACGTCTATTAAATCCTTGTTTTCCCCAGCACTGCGCTGGATTAATTAGAACAAATATTGTCGTTTCCCAAAAATAGCGTTTACTTTTAAGTTGCTGCTTAACTTAAAAACGGTTTCCACGAGCTCCACTTCCTAGATCAGCGCTTCTCGAACTCGGTACGCTGAAAACTCCCCGCGGACCGGCTCGAGTGCAGGTCCGGGTGGGTGGGTCGGGAGAGCCCGGACCCTTTCCCTCTGGACTCCGGCTTGGAGCCCCATACCCTTCCGCGCCCCCTGGCGGCCAGATAGAGGAGCAGGCGGGGAAACTGAGCCCGCTCCGGGCTCTGCGGGCGGCGCCCTCCATCCTCCAGGGGGCGCCACCCGCGCCGCGCCTTGGAAAGCTGAGCCGGGCCGTGGCAGGTGGGGTAACCGCCGGGTCACCGTGCCGGGACAGCACCCCAGCCGTGCGCCACTGGATTTGGAGGAAAAACGAACTAAAAAGCTCCCAAAAGCTTTAACATAATCGGGAAAGCGGGACTTTATGGGGCTTGCACTAACTTTTACAGTTGCCTTTTTAATTGTGACACACATCCGGCGGTGCGCTCCCCTGTGCAGGGCGGGGGCCGTTTCCTCAGCCCCGGGTACACCGGGCGCCCTCCGTGTCCTCTCTCCAGACTTGCAGAGAAACCGCAAATGAAGGGAGGTGCAGACCTCCGCATCTCACTTGCCTCATCTACCCACGACGGCAGCGGGCCTTAGTGTGGGTGTTGCATGTGCCCAAAGGTCCCTGTCCTGGGCTGGGGGGATCCTGGAGGAGGAGGAAGAGCCCCAAAAGTGCGCAAGTCATTTCTGTGATGTACGGTGGGGCATTGCGGGAGTGGGTTAATCCTGAGTGGGGTGATCTGTTGATGGTTTAGTTGCTAAATGTGTCTTTGGGAGGTGGGGCCTGCTTAGAAGGGCTGGTTCGATGGAAGGGTGTGTTTTAGTTTGGGGCTCCTCCCTTTCTTCTGTTCGTTTTTTGGTCTTTTTTCCACCAAGCTCTTTGCCATGTTTTCATCTTGGAGTTAGTCCGCTACGCATGGATCAGATCCTCCAAAACCACTGGTCAAATAAACCTCTTGCCTGTTAAGTTGTGGGTGTTGGGTATTTTGTCCCAGCAAGATGATCGTGAGGGCTACACGGGGTGGGGACTTTGCTGTGATTATACATGTGGTTCAGAAGCTTTAAGAACTGGCTTGTGGGAGGAGTTTGAAAAGGTTTGTAGATGCAGGATAGAGAAGCCCTGGAAAACCGGTGTGAGGTCAAAAGATCAGATGGCTGCTGGGAAGGCAAGACAGTACAGGCCGTGGTGGAAGGGAAGGCTGTATTGCAAAATGGAGTTACTGAGCACCAGAGCTGCGGCAGATGGGTTGTCCCTCTGCCCCACTTGCTTGCTCTGCCTTGGAACCCATTCTGTCTAGGTGTAGGCTTGCTGGTTTAACTCAAGTCCTTTATTTTCCCTCGCACTAAGTTCTTTTCTTGGACGTCCAGTAAAAAGAATTGACTCGGTTATACTCAGCTCTTGGTTCACAACCAATATGTGTCCATGCAAGTTCTCGTTTTATTTGTTTCTCCTTTATCTCCAGTTCTTACTCTGTCTTCTCCTCCGCAGGCAGCCACTATGGAAGGCTTTTTCGTGTTGCATACACAGGGATCCTTGAGTGCATCATAGTACTAGTTCTGTGTCTTATGCTTTTAAAAAGAAAAAACCCTGTACCACAGCTTTGGGATCCAGCCATATTGCTGTATATACACCTAGTTTACGGCTTCTAACTGCTGATCACACTCTATAGCAGAGCTCCATCACATATACTGTGTGGTCTGTGGTGTCAGACATCTAGATTACCTCCATCTGCCAATGACAGCCACGCACACTGTGACCAACACCCTCGTAACTACAGCATTCTCTTTTGAACCTGTGTAAGGGCCTAAGATAAATTCCAAGACTAGGTGGCCATATTTGCACAAATAATTTCCTAAAATACCACCACATTACTCCCAGAACGGTGATCTCCACCTACGCTTCTACCAGAGGGCCACGGAGATCCCTCCCCTCACCGGCCCCATGCCAATTGGCACTATACCAAAAATCAAGTTAAAACATGCATAGCTCTACTTTTTGTTTGAAAATTACACAAAAAATTGGAAGCCTGATAACCATAAAGTGGTATTGTTATTGTTTTATTTTTTACTTTTCCTCATTACCTGAAGGGTTGAGCATCTCTTCAGAATTTTCTCTCCATATAACTTTTACCTATCTTTCAGTTTTTCACTGACATATATTTTTTTTCTTGGATCAAACTCAGAACTTTTCACTTGTGAGGTAGGCGACAGCACCACTGAGCTAAATCCCTGGCCCCATTTTTTAGTTTTTCTTTTGCTAATTTTCAGGGATGTCTTTGGTTGTTTTTTTTTGAGCATCTCTTCAGAATTTTCTCTCCATATAACTTTTACCTATCTTTCAGTTTTTCACTGACATATATTTTTTTTCTTGGATCAAACTCAGAACTTTTCACTTGTGAGGTAGGCGACAGCACCACTGAGCTAAATCCCTGGCCCCATTTTTTAGTTTTTCTTTTGCTAATTTTCAGGGATGTCTTTGGTTGTTTTTTTGTGGGGGGGTTGTTCTTCTTTTTGAGACAGGGTCTCACTATGTAGTTGAAACTGACCTGGAACTCACTATGTAGTACAGGCTGGTCTCAAACTCACAGCAATCCTCCTGCCTCAGCCTCCCGAGTGCTGGGATCACAAGTGTGTGCCACCACACCTGACAGGGATTTCTTGAATAATATAGATAAATATTAAGCTCTTGATCATTTTAGTCTTAAAAAACCTCGTTTATTACCAATGACTATGATACTGCTCATTAGAATTTTTGAATTTGGATAATTAATTTCATAAGTTTTTCACTTTTTAGTTCGTGCTTTTAAGGCCTTTTTCACCATCACAAGATTATAAATATGTTCATTTACATGTATGTGTTCCTGCTGGTTTCATAGATTTATTGTCCAGATGAATGTCTTTATCGGGTGTGAAGAAAGAAACCTGTGTACTTTTCCCATATATCCAACCAGCTTTTCCATCCCTACTCCTTAAACAGTCCACTCCGTCGTACCCTCCTTGATGGGCGGCTCCACTTTACTGCACCAATTTCCCATGAATACAAGTGCTTTTTGAGTCTTCTGTTCTCTTTGTCCATTTGTCTTTCCTGAATCAAGGTGTCTTTTTAGTGTTCTGACCCTGTAATCCACTTTAATGTTGTCAAGCAGTGCTACCTTCTTTGCTCCTTTCTCAAATTTATCATAGCTATTTGTAGATCTTTATGTTTCTATATAAATTTAGAATCAATTTGTTTCTGAAAAAAAACAAAAACTGAAAAAACCCAGGTGCTCTTTTAACTTGTTACACTGATGCAAATTTTATTGAATTTGGGAAGGACTGGAGGAAGTGGAGAATTTTAACATTGTTATCCTTTCCATAAAAATGTCCCTCTTGCCAGGCGTGGTGGCGCACGCCTGTAATCCCAGCACTTGGGAGGCTGAGGCAGGAGGATCGTTGTGAGTTTGAGACCAGCCTGGGCTACATAGTGAGTTCCAGGTCAGTCTCACTCAACTACATAGTGAGACCCTGTCTCAAAAAAAAAAAAAAAAAAAAGTCCCTCTCTGGCTAGATTTAGTTTTATGCCTTTTGACTTTGGAATTTGAATATGGAAATTTCAAATTTTCTTCACAGAGAAATCTAGCAACATCTAATAACTATTTGGCCCAGTACTTCTCCTTTTATTTATTTTTAATTAAAAAAAATTTTGGTACTAGGGATGGAACTCAGGACCTCAAGCGTGCCAGGCAGGTGCTGTGCCACTGAGCTATATCCCCAGCCCACCTTTTAAAGAAATTTGTACAATGAAGCACAACTGAAAATAGTTTGGTACACCATAGCTTCTATTACAGGATAACCAATACTAGTATATTCATAAAATATACCACTACGCAACATTTGAAATGAACGAATCACAGCTACAGCTACATGCATCTGCAGGTGTAAATTTCAAAAGCATCCCATCGCACAACTAAAAAATCAAGTTGCCCAGCTATTCTCCCTGTGTTGTCTTTTCTAAAGAGTTAAAGACACATAACAGTGATACATACACAGCAATGTTTACAGTAGCAGCACAGTTTGTAATACCTAAGTCTTGGAGGCAGCCTATCTGTCCATCAACAGATGGATGGATAAAGAAAATGTGGCATTACACACAATGGAGCACTCTTCTGCCATAAAGACAGACAGACAAGCCATTTGTAGGACAATGGATGCACCTTGGGACCGTAATGTTAAGTAAAATACATCAGACACACAAGCTTAAATAGAGCATTCTTTAAATATGAGGAACCCAAATTACAATGCGCAAAATAAAAGACAGAAAATAGGACCTGCTTCACGAGCACAAGGTCCTGAGTTCAATCCCCGGTACAAAAAAAAAGAGAGCGAGAGAGATAACAGGAAGTAGCGAGAGAGACCTTTGTCAAACGGAAAGGGAATCGAGATGGAGGGGAACGAAAACAGGAGCACAGATGCGAGATGCGCACCCGCTCCATACCAGGAGAGCAGATGTTGTGTGCCGCACAGACTGATACAAATTAAAACTGTATATCGTTCTATTTTTAAAAGTTTGAAAACATGCAAAACAAACTTCCGTATTATTTACGGGAACATACACATATGATGGTACCATAAAAACAAGCAAAGGAATGCTAAACACCAAATTCAGCCAAGGGTTAGATGTTCTGGTTATGGTTAGGAAATGGAGGAGGGAAATGTGATCAGAAAGCGGGTACGTGGAGGACTTAATACTCACATTTTTCTTTTCAGACATTAATGGGTACATCTCCGTACATGTAGCAACGTTCACCTGTACAGGATACGTCCTGATTCCTTTTCTTCTCCCCTGCCCTCCACTCCCTTCAACAGCTCCCCTCCTCATTTACACTGGATCTTAGCACAAAGGTGCAGAAGCAATGCCTTATTGACAAAAGCTTTGTTTCCATTTTTCCCTCTGTTCTTCTTATTCCTCTTCCCTTCCTTCCCTTCCCCCTCTCTCCTCCCCTTTCCCCTTCCCGTTTGAACATTTTACTCCTGTGCCCGGTATCTGTCCTCCATTTTAGTCTTTACTAATCCTTTTGGTTTCTCACACCAGAGAAACAATGCAATATTTAAACATGTGTACCTGATTTCTCTCACTTAAAAGTGTGGCCTCAAGGCGCATCCATCTACCTAAAAATGTCTCAAGTCTATCCTTCATGGCAGAGCAGAGCTCCACTGTATATGAAAACCATTTTCTTTATCATTCATCCATTGATGGGGATTTAGGCTGTTTCCAAGATTTAGCTACCACAAACTGTGCTGCTATACACATGGTGCACATATATCACTGTGGTGTGATGCTTTTAAATCTTTTGGAAAGACACCAAGAAGTAGAATAGGTTGCTTTGTTTTTGGTTTTTTCCTGAGTTTCCATACTGATTTCCATACTGGGTGTACTAATTTACACTCCCAGCAACAGTAGGTGTAAATTTTTGCCCACAGCCCCACCAGCATTTGTTACTGGTAGGATTTCTTGATAGCGGCCATTCTTTCTGGGGTGAGATGGAATCTCGGTGTTGTTTTCATTTGCATCTCTTAAATGGCCAGTGATGTTGAACATTTCATGTTTTTATTTGCTATTTGTACTTCTTCATCTCTGAAATGTCTATTCATTTCAGATGCCCATTTTTGGATTGGGTCTCAAAGTGTACTGATATTAAATTACATGTGTACAGAGGTAAGGTTTTGATAGAGAACTTTTGTAAATAATCTAAAAACCTATAAAATGTTAGGGAAATGTAAAATGACATCTGACTCTAACAGCGATCTGTTTTGTTTAGTTCAAAATTAACAGACACCGGAGGCACTGACGACGAAGTGGGACATCAGGCCTCATCCCCAACCTTGAACACCTGCTTCCTGTGCACTAGGTTAGATAGCCAGAGCGATCTTAAGGATAAACTCCCCAACTGCAAAGAACTGCTACCTCTGGGTTAAAGTTACCTATCTTGTGACCATGACGTGAACTGTGAGAATGAAATGTCACCACCCAAATGATGTCAAGGCTGTGAAACCCTATAAAAGGAGTTATGACCCAGTGTGTCATCGATCCAGGCACTGCTTATGCGGGATCGAGCCTCGTCGATGAGTAAATTTGTTATTTTACTTCCATTCTGCTGCCTCTCCGTGTGTCACTTGCAATTTCCTCCCATAACGGTTTGATGGGGTTGAGTGGTGGGCACATTATTATTAAGCTACGTAGAGCAGTTGGCTGTGAATCTGGAATATTTTATAAGACAAAAAGAAGACTAGTTCTTCAGGTTTGTGTGTTGGAGGGAGCCTATGATACAGTTGTACCTCAGTTAATTTTTTCCATGATTCTGGTCACAAATCAAGGTGGATGAGAACTGAATCAATGGCCAGGTTCAATGTCGACCTAATGGGGAAATTTGATTTGGTTCTCATCCAATTTGGTTTGCGACCAGAATTGTAGAAAGAATTAAGTTTGTGAACTGAGGTGCCAGTATAGTTTGCGTTATCATTAAAATTATTTTTATAATTCTAACCTGTATTTCATCATTGCTGGTCTAGAAGAACTGTTTGATTTTTTATGTTAGTCTTATTTCGACAACTTTGTCACATTCTCATTCCCCAAAGTCCAAATCCCTGAGAAATGCTTCTGACAACTCAGCTTAACCTTTGGGACAGACTGTGAGGCATGGGCGGGTCAGTGTCTGTCTGATCCTTGATACCTGCCTGGGGCCAGCTGGTGTGGCCAGTGGCCCCTGGTTCAGGTCTCAGTTCCCTAGGTTGGCCAGTGAGAGTGCAAACGCTCACTCTCCCAGAAGCTAGTTGCTGAATGCCTCATCTTGGTCTTCTAGCATGGAAAAGAAATAAAGTACCTGTTCTCTGGGATTGTGAGACTTAAATGAGACCTAAGCATGAAATGAGGCTGGCACAGTGGTTTTATTTTTTGTTTTTTTTAACTTCTTGGGACAGCATCTGCCTGTGTGACCCAGGCTTACGGTGATTCTTCTGCCTCTTCCACACTGACTAAAATGGAGGGAAATAGTTATCTTTTTGAACCATGGAATAAAATTCTTCTAATAATGACAGCACATATTGTATAATAAAATAAGATTCACCTAACATCATACAGAACCCTAACAATGGAAACAGTCTTTTGAGCCTTCATGGAACATTTAGAAAAAAATGACCAAAACTTAAACATAAAGCTGGCATGGGCCAGGGATTTAGCTCAGCGGTTTGGTGGCCTGCCTCGCAAGGACCCAGGTTCAATCCCCGGTACCAAAAAAAAAAAGCTGGCAAAGTAAAACTCTACATGCTTTCTATTCTGTTTAAACTTTTCTTCCATTTTCTTCTACTGCGTATTAAGTTTTTAAGCTTCTAGCCTGTGGTTTTCTCCTGCTATTAACTAGTGAAGTTCTTGTACTTAGTGCGGGGAACGTCTCTCTCCCAATAGCAGCTGCTGATGGAAGGGCTGGGAAAGCAGCAGAAGCTTCTCTCCTGCTCTGATAAGGAGCCCAGCTCAGAGCGTTATCAAGAACACCACAGCTCTGCCTATAGGGTTGTGTAGCGACTTGGAAACATAAGCCTGTAACAAAAGACTCTTTTAAGATTCACTCCGGATATTGATGATGTTTTGTAAAATCTGGTAAAAGTTTTTAATCCAAAGTGCCTGCTTCATTAAACAATTTTCTTTCTTGTTGATAGCTGTGCTTGTATTATAATATTTAGATAAATGTTTTCTGATGGTAAAAGTGCTTTAAAGTTTCTTGCTTAGAGCTTTGAAAAACTAGCTCTCTCTATGCACAACGGCACAATAAAGTCATAGTGAACAGTTTTTGTGCTCTTGTATTTGTGACACTGAGGCTGGAGCCCAGGCCCCACGCAGTTACACCCCAGCTTGAGAGCTCTTTTGAAATAAAACAAGATGTTGGAGTCATTTCTGTCTTATCAATCATGTAGACAATGATCTCTGACCACAATAAAACTAAAAACCAAAGATAATATAGAAGCCTGTTATTTATCAAACACACCGACATTATTCATAAAATTTAAAACATTACAACTGGAAAGACACGGAAAGGCCAAGGAGTCTAACAGACGCGCAGTTGCATCAGTCACCTCAAGTTCAGCACTTACCTCAGTAAACACAAAAGGGCTATCTCAGGTTCTGCCGGTAGGAATCTGGGAGCAGTGTAGCTGGTAGTTCTGTCTAAGGGTCTCTCCTGAGGCTGCAGCCCAGAGAGGTCAGCTGGAAACACCCGAAGCCAGACCACGATTCTAGGTTCTCACAGTCACTACACAGTATTCTATGGTGATTCAGCCACTAAATCCAGTCTGTACTCAAGAAAAAAAGGAATTAAACTGGAGGGCTGGGGATTTAGCTCAGTGGTTATGCTGCGTGCCACACAAATGCAAGGTCCCAAGTTTGATCCCCGGTACCAAAAAAAAAAAAAAAAAAAAAAAAAAATAAAAACAAAACAAAACTTCAGTCAAACAGGGGAAAAAAGAATCAAGGTATATTATGTAAAGGTACAAACCTCCAGTGATGAATGTCATTATATTGTATACCTAAAATGTACCAATACTTCTGGTTTTTTTTTGTTGTTGTTGTTCTAAGACCAAACCCAAGGCCTTGAACATGCTAAGCATACTCTCTACCACTGAGCCATGTCCAACCCTGCCCCTCTTTTCAAAAACTTATTTATTTTTATTTGAGATAGTTTGTGTATGTAGTTCAGGATGGCCTTGAACTCACTATGTAGACCAGACTAGCTTCGAACCCCAGAAATCCACTTGCCTCAGCCTCCTGAATATACCACTATATACTCTAACTCTTAAAAGGAAGAGTATCAAAAAATGTTGTGAAGGCCAGGGATAGCTCAGTGGTACCACACCCGGAGTGGTCCTGAGTTTGATTCCCAGTACAAAAAAAATCTGTGGACATAGCTTTAAATACACAATAACAAGGCCCAGGATTTAGCTCAGTGGCACTACACCTGCCTCGAAAATGCAAGGTCCTGAGTTCCATCCCCGGTACCACCAATAAATAAATAAATAAATAAATAAACAAACAGCAACATTACTTCAATAGACATTTATGATCTTAGAAGCATATATTAGAGATTAAAAATAGTGATAGTAAAGTAAGCAATTCAATAAATTAAAAAGAATAAAGTCTTTTAAAAGAAGAGCAAAAGGGCCGGGGATTTAGCTCAGCAGTACTGTGCCTGCCTCCGAAATGCAAGGTCCTGAGTTTGACCCCCGGTACCAAAAAAATATAAAAAAATAAAAGGAGCAAAAATAAATGAAATAAAACGTTCAACACTGAAATCTTTTTCTTTGAAAAGATTACTAAGCAGCAAATATTTGCAAGATTAATCAAAAAGTAAAAATTACAAATGGACAGAATCAGAAATGAAAAGACAAAACTATACTATAAACAATATTAGTGACTGAAAAGAGACATAATGGATAATTTCATATAAAATGTCTCCTATAAAAAGCTGATTCATGATGACACAGAAAACATGAATAGGACTCTAGCCACTTATGAAATCAAATTAGAAATTAAAATTTTAAATGTTTCTTCCCTGCACCAGTATCCCCTCCAAAAATAAATACCAGGTCCACTTGGGTTTTATAGGCAAGTTTTACCAAAACTTTGACACAAAAATAGGGAGAGAAGATAATTGCTACTACAAATGAGGATTACAGAAAGCAGAAGTAGTGCTTCCCCAATAATTTTATGAGCTTAATATAACCTTTTTTTTTTTTTTTTTTTTTTGGTACCAGGGATCGAACTCAGGACCTTGCACTTGCAAGGTAGGTGCAGTGACACTGAGCTAAATCCCCAGCCCTCACTGAGATCATCTCAACAGTAAATTTTATGTATAGAAATGAAATCTTCAGGCCAATTTTACTTAGGCATAAAAATCCTGAATAAAATCAATAGAGAATCTAGAAAAATAACTAGTCTTTCCAGGAATACAAAATTGAATAAATATGATTCATTAATGCCATTCATTAGGAAAGAAGGGGAAAACGTGGTCATTTCCACATAAGTAGCAAAGCATTTCCAAGTGAAAATGCTTCACCTAGATGCAGAATTACCTAAAACAACGAATATATTACAAAAACACAATCCATCATCGAATTGAACATAATAATTCTAACTAAAAAATATACCTATCCTGTCAAAAATCGAGTACAAGACGAAGAGGCCAGGCACCTCGGTCTCCCGCCGAGCCCCGAGCTGGGGGGACCAGGCCGTCCCTGCGTCTGGACGGCACCGTCTCCGCATTGCCTCTGCTCCGTCCCTTCATCGGCTCCCTGCATCGGCTCCGGAAGGGCCGCCCAAACGGCGCCATCTCACCTCAGTGGCAGTCCCTGGCTTTGAGTGCCGGGTGACCACCCTCCTGAGAGGCCAGCGCACCTCGGGCCTCACGGGCAGTACCTGTCCCTCCTTCCCGCTCATCCCACAGCCCACACCAAGTCTGTACTCACAGCCACTGCTCAAAGGGAAGCTTTAGGAAGAGCGTAGTGGAGGGGCTGGGAACCGCGCTGGACGGCGGTCAGAGCCCAGCCCGGAAAAGGCTCGGCTGCGGGCAGCAAAGACCCACAGAGCTGCGGCTCTCACAGGAGGGGACCACGGGCAGCGGGGAGGAGGCTGGCCCACTCTGGCCAGGACGGGGAGGCAAACTCTGAGCTCTCTCCGCTTCCACTGGGTCCAGGGGCGGGAGGCCAGGCGGGCGGAGGGCAGCTGGGGGCATAAAGAACTCCATTTCCGACCAGCCTCTCAGATGCATCTCAAGCGCTCCCTTCACCTCATCCCATGCCCTCCTCGCTGCCAAACCCACGGCCCTTCCTTCCCCATCCTCACTCGGGAGCCCAGCATTTCACCGCCGGCCACACCGTTAGCTCCTGAGCGCCGCCCCTCGGCGGAGCTCCTCCCGCTCAGCTGCTGCGCTTCCGCTCCTGTCCCAGCTCCCCTCCGCCCGCCCCCAGCGCCAGCCCAGAGACCAGTGCGGGCCCTGCTCTAGCTGTGACCTTCGCACTCCCTCCACGGCTTTAAAGAGCATGTACCCCCACCCCCGGGTCTGCAGCTCAGCACTGACCTCTTGCGGCCAGTTAACTGCCTTAGCTTTCCTCTTAAGATCCCAGCAAACATTTCAAATGCTACAGCAGCAAACGGAACTCATTTTCACCACCTCGGCTTCCAAACCTACTCCTGTCACCCTTAAATTCCATCTTTGTCTCCTTGATCAAATCCCATCTCTTCTTCTGACCACCTACCTTCCATACATTTTTGTTTGTTTTTTGTAGTTGAGACTGACCTGGAACTCACGATGTAGCCCAGGCTGGTCTCGAATTCGCAGCGATCCTCCTGCCTCAGCCTCCTAAGGGCTGGGATTACAGGAGTGCGCCACCATGCCCCGCTACCTGCAATACATTTGTTTTAATCAGCAACCCACTGACTCCCTCTAAACTTATTCCAAATTTGTTTCACTCCGTCTCTATCATGCTAGTCAGCGCCACCCTTTCCAAAAGCCTCCTCTAGATTCTGAGCCCGCCCTCCCTCTGCAATCATTTCTCCAAATAGTTGTTTGAGACACGGTCTCGATATGTAAGTCAGGGGCCGGGGATTTAGCTCAGTGGTTTCACTGCCGGCCTCCCAAGCACAAGGACCCAAGTTCAATGCCTGGTACGAAAACCAAAACCAAACCAAACCAAACCAAGCTGGGACTGGAATTTTTAAAATAAGTTTTTCTTTGCCCATTGCACTTATTTTCTAGATTTTACACTTGCTATGCTTATTTTTGTTTTCCACCATTCCCTTTTGTAACGTGAGATCCTCGAAAAAAGGGACGCAGTCTAAGTACTAAGAGTGTACCTAACAGCCGCTCAGCACTCTCAGTCAGCGGAGTATTTCTCTGCTTAGGCTTCGGGAGCTTGGCACTGCCAAGAAACACAGTCCCAACTCAAGAGCACAGGTACTTCGCTACCCTTTTCACGACTGTGCCCGAGGCTTCGAGCACATCACGGGACGTCCTGGATTCAAGATGAGTCGAGCCTAGATGTGAGAGAACTGAGAAAGTGAACGGCGGAAAAATCATCAAGAAATAACGCAACAGTTTCCCAGGACTGAAAGTTTATAGATTCCACAATGAAAGGCACACAAAGGGGAAGAGGAGCAGTCCTGCCGAGGCACACGAAGAGAGCAAAGGAAGAAACCAGTACAATCCCAAACCCAGTAACACAGAAACATGCCAAGGACGAAGGGTCAGGAAGCCCAACAGCAACCGGGGCCGTGAGAAGGCAGAAAAGCCCTCCACACCCGAAAGGAAAAGTGTTTCTAGTCAGAAGCCCGATACCTGAGTGAACCTCGAAGTGGGAAACTTCAACTCCCATACACCATTTCTCAGGAAAGTGCTGGACGATTCCTCACCCAAATGAAGTAAATTAAAGGAAATGCAAGACAAAGCAATGGATGGGGCCCACGTAGGCCTCCAGTCCGACAGCGAAGGGAGAGCGAGGCACTGTGCACAGATGAGGGGCAACAGTGGGATTCCAGGCAGCCTGCATCCGGCCAGACTCACCTCACTGCCACGCAGCCTGGGATTTCCAGCAACCGGGGAAGTTTAGCACCCAGTCAGTAATAAGGTCATAGGAACCGAAGCAAAGGGCATGGAAAGGAACGGCGACTGCTGACACGAGGGTAGACAACGTCACGCAGGGGCCTGGCACACACAGCCTCTACACGGACGAAGTCACAGGCAGGCCGAGCGCTTACCTGCCCAGTATGAGGAGCGGGGCCGGCAGACAGATCCCGCGTAGTGAGGGGTGAGAGCGCGGAAGGCTAAATCGGTCTTCCTTGCAGCGGGAAATCACAGCGTAACGCCTCGAACGGTAGTTATTGAGGAAAAACGAAGGTAAACACCAGTAGCCCGTTAAAAAAATGACGGACTGGGTTTCTTAGGGAGTGAAACACAGTAAGCACTGCTTTTTTGTAATAAACGCTAGAAAAAGCTGACCATACATGCAATAATAAGTATAAACGTTAAAAATGGGAAATTTTTGAGTCCCCAAAGGGGAGCAGAGGGAGGAAATAATAATCTTTGCTACTATAGTCTTGAGGTAGTTTTGTCCAACCCTCCCTTTTCTATGTTGAAGAGGATTAAGAAATTTAAGAAATAAGAACACCCAAGAAGTGGTTAAGCTGTCAAATGTGTTAGGAGGCGAGATGAACACGGGGCGGCACCTCCTGTGGGCACCGCCATCCAAAGGAAGACGCGTGCGACTCTAGCCGCTGCCATCCTCAGGACAGGCCACGCGCACCGAGGCGGCTAGAATGGCTCAGGGCGCCACCGTCAAACAGGAAGAATCAAGCGGAGCCACAGTGGTGCCTGCACGTCCACAAGGGGACCTTCCTGGGACTTCCAGAAAGGACAACACACACACGGAGGGCAGAAAGTAGTCCAAGAAACAAAGGAAAAACCTGGGCTGTCAGTGCCAATGGACTCTGAAGCCACACTGAACTCAGATGATGTCCCCGTTGTAATTAAAAATATACATATTTGCAGATCATTCATTCAACAACTCTTTATTGCGCACCTACTCTGTGCCCAGCACTGTGCTAGGTGCCATGGAGAATACAAGTTTTAATAGATAGTGCCCACCCCCCAGGAGCTTACAAAACTAGAGGCAGAAACGGGATGCAGGTGCGACTCAGGCAGCATGTGACGAACACAATTCAGGCAACTCGGGGACAATGTGGTGGCCAAGAGACCACCGAGACCCACAGTGCCTGGGTGCAGTCCCTCAGAGAAGGGGAGAAGAGTTCAAACTTGGATAAGCAGGGGCCTGGGGGAGCACCTGGAATGGGTCAGGATGAAACCGGGACATCACTTTGGCTGAACTGTGGAGCTCATACTAAACGAGGGGAGCCAGGGGCCCCTGAACAAAGGACTGGGGCTTGGGCCGGCTGAGCCTGAAGGAGAACAGCTAAGCGGCAGACCCCTCTGCCTCCCTTCCCTCTCCCGGCCCAGCCCCGTCTTCTCTTCTCTGCTGCTGTCCCAGGAAGTGAGCCTGAGCCTGAACAGGACCAGCGCCAAGCTCCACGCCTCTGAAGCAGCTGGGCAGAGTCCCTGCGGTGGGGGAGGCTGCGCTCTCCTGGCGCTTGCCCTGGACAGATCATGGGTAGAAAGCCAAACGTCCTGTACTCTTAAAGATCCCCTCACAGGACCAGCCACAGGGTAACGTCTCCTCAATGACCACTGTGGTCACACATGCTGTGCTCAAGAACACAGCTCTGCAAGAACACAGTTGGCTCCAGGCGTCCCCAACTACAGAAACCAAACTGCTGAGCCCAAGCCCCAGGAGGACGTGATTCCCAGGAGTGCTCCTGGCAGCTGTGCCCATGCCAAAGTGGACTCTGATTCAGCATATTTCCACTTTTTTGTTGTTGTTGTTGCATATTTCCACATTTTATGAATCTTTAATTCCGAGCTGGAGTGGGAGCACGTCTGCTTAAAATGCCAGAGAAGGCAGGCGGCAGAGAATTTGGGCAAGGAGAACCTGTGGGGCTTGAGGACATCAAAATGGTACCGGGTGTAATCCACGTCCTCCCCAAGACCGGCCGGCACAGGGACTGCCCTGGGCCAGGAAATGCTGCTCAGCCCCTCTCAACAGCAGAGAGGACCAAAGGGAAGACGAGTCCTCATGGACTTCAAGGTCAGGAGGTCCCACAGGAAACCACAGGAGGGACAGGAGCTGACTGGAGCAGCGCAGAGGCCTGGGGCCACCAGCGGGGCAGTGGGTGCAGGGCACAGGGTCCGCCTCTCCCTGCTCCACGCGCTCTGCCAGGCACCTTTCCCCGCCAGTCCTGGATTCCCCAGAAACGAAGCATCCACGGCGGGGCTCAGGGTCTCAACAGGAGGCGTGTTCCCGGCCACCTGAGCCACAGGAAGGGGACCAGGCGCCCCGTGAAGGTGGCAGAGAAGGTGTAAATGAGTTCCTGCGACTCTGCGTTGGTGAAACTCACGGTGCCCGCCTCGTAATCCAGGGCGATGCCCACCCTCCGGGGCCGCAGAGTGGGGAAGAGCTCGATCTCGGGACTGGTGTTGGCCCAGATGCTGGAGGAGGAGAGGCGCAGCGCCCACACCCCATCCTCCGGCCGCAGGGAGAGGTCTCCCTTCCTCTTCACAGAGTCTCTGGCCACCCCCACCAGGCAGCTCTCCAGAACTTCCTCTTCCTCCTCCTCTTCCTCCTCCTCTTCCTCCCCCAGAGATTCCTCATCCTCATCCGTTTCCCAGTCTTCATAGCCGTCCCCATAACCAGCCTCCTCTTCCTCCTCCTCCTCGTCCCCCTCCTCCTCCTCGTCCCCCTCCTCCTCATCTTCAGACCAGCCCTCCCTCTCCACCTCTACTTCCCAGTACACCTTGCCCCAGGTGAAGCCCTTGCTGCCCAGCACAGCTGGCTCACAGTCAAACTGCTGGGGGTACAGGTAGGTACCCTGGTACAGGCTGCTGTAGGTCACACGCGTCCAGTCCTCCGACAGCTGCAGGAAGCCACTGGCCGACTGCGGGTCCAGGGTAACGCTTACTGCAGGGACAAGGGCAGAAGCCAGTGTCACAGGTAGGCCAGAAAGTGGCCGCCGGTCTCATGTCCTGGGCAGGGCTGACACGCCACACGGCCCAAGAAGCACTATTCACATCCTGGTCTACAGAGCAGCGTCTCCAGGAGGGACACAGTGCACAGCCCGGCAGCAAAGCACTGCTTCTGGACGCAGGATGCCACTGCTGTTTGCTCTGAGATAAGTCAGGGGAACGAGAAAGCAGCTACGGACAGAGCAGCTGTATACAGGCAGAGAAGGGCCTGACCCTCGGACAGAGGCCAGATGAAGACTAAGGAGTAGCAGACTGTGGATGTCAGGGCCTCCAGTCTACAGCTGGGAAATTCTCCCTGCTGCAAGACAAGAGCTGGGATAGGTGCAGTCAGAATCGCTATGAGGGAGTTTTCTCTCCGAGGTAAATCTGGGGACGACCCAATACTCACCTGTCTTGTACTCCAAGTCCCTCAGCAGCTTTCCTAGGGAGAAAAGAAACTGTGAGGACTTTTAAGCCCAGAAAATGATGGCCGGTTTCTTACTGGATGGCAGGATTTCCTGATAGGGCTTCATCTCCGAGACCCCAAGAAGGAAAGGGACAACAATCAGGAGACCCTGGAAGTGCGAGGTCAGCTGGGTGCCCTCTCTCTGCGTGGGGGCCCCTGCTGACTCTGACCCTGGTGCTGTCCAACCCTTACCCTGGAATTCCCTCAGGCCTCGCTGCAGTGAGAGGACTTTATCTGAGAATTCTCCAGTCTTTCTTTTAACCATGTGAGGGATGGGTTTTCCAAGCCAGAACTTCTTCCGTGGATACCTGAGATGACGACAGAGACAGCAACCTGTTAAATGACTCTTGTTTTTCTCTCAATCTTTGAGACCAAAAGAGGCAGGAAAGGTCTGATGACCTCCCATCAAGAGGCAGCAAAACAGACACCGGCTGAGCCAGGTCTGAGGACCCCCAGACTCCTGTGAGCGCCTTTGTCTGCCCAGCAGGTTTCTACCCCGACACCCCCCTTCCTCAGACAGGAGAGCGGCCCAGGACCTGGGATCACACAGAGAACACGTGCGGGGCGAGCAGTCTCCAGTACGCAAGGACGTGCTCCTGCTTCCCAGAAGCCATCGCGAGGAACCAGGGCACACGGGGACCTCTGGTACCACAGCTCCTCATTCATTCACATGATCACGGTCCAGGAAGGGGAAGAGGTCGAGGATCGGGTTCACTGTGGAGAGGAAGCTCTTACCTGTTCACGAAGTCTCTGGTGTCCTGGAAGGAAGAGAGCACAGCATCAACACGAACTGAGTAAGGCTGCACTCGCATGCAACCCGCGTGGCCTAGAGGGGACAGCAGTTAGCGGAGCCCTCGGGGCCCTTCCTTAGACAGCGGACACTCTACCAGGGCACTGGACAGAACGACAGCAGCGAATTCATCAGTGACAGGAGCAGCTGGTGTGGAAATGCCAGGGCCAGAATCTCCAAGCAGAAGCCGGAGCTAAGGCTTAATTAAAGCAGGAAAAAGTACCTGCCAGCAAGACTGGCAGGAAAGGGTGTGAAGGACGCAGGGCCCATGCGAGGACGGGTCAGGTCATACGGGGTAGGGCTGTGAATTTTGTTCCAATCAGCTTTACACAAGGCCTAGACAGTCAAGGCCCCTCCAGAACCCACCCTCTCCTACTTTCAAGGAGAGAACCCCTGGAAGTTAGAGCTGGGCACATGGCCACCCTGGAACTACACTGCCCCGGACTGGTCGTGTAACTAAGTTCCAGCAAGTGCAGTGTGAAAGAAAACAAGGGCTATTTCTGGACTTTGTCAGGAAAAAGGGGGGCAGAGAGGTAGAGGGAAGGTAGAGAAGGAAAGGAAAAAGAAAAAAGGAAGAAGGGAAGGAAAGAAAAATAAACTGCCTTCTGGTTCTTTTCTCCCCAGCTGAATTTTGGACGTAGAGGTGAGCACGCAGCTGAGGACAAGGCCGGTCATAACAGATGAAGTAACCCAGCTCCCCGGATGACCTCACGGAACTCTCTGGACTCCTCCCCACGAACTGAGACAGAACCAGACTTGTTTTACTTGAGCTAGCAGTCAGCACTGAACCAAAACCTAAGTTACCCAGCTGTCCTGAGAACAGGGGGAGGAGGCCACCTGGGCAGCTGCTGGGGACCAGGGAGGGACAGACAGCCTGAGCCACGACGGCGGCAGCAGAGGCAGGAGGGGAGCTGCGCATCCTGGGAAGTCCTAGACAGACTGAAGCAGCCGGCTGGCCAAGGACAACCGAGGACTGCCCCGGCCTGAACAGGAAGGACAGTGAGCTAGCCACGTGACGGCAACACGGCTGGGGGACAGGGCAGGTGGGAAGGGGTTCTTGCAAAGCGCTGCTTAGATCCTCTCCTTAAGTCCCAAGCCTTTATGGTACTGGTTTAAGTTGTCTTCCTTTTACTCGCTGTACAATCTTTCCTGTTTCCTACGCATCAGGCACTAGTGGAGAAGCTTGGAAGGGAGCCGCAGAAGAAGAAATGACATAACCCAGCCTGGACAGAGCTGACACTGTAGCAGAGGAACAATCACCGTAACAAATATCAAACCATGTTAGTGGTAAGCGCCATGGAGAAAAGAGAGTAGCGTGAAGCAGGGGGCAGGCTGGCGTCCTGGTGAAGGGTGGGATTTGGGAAACTAAAGGAATCACCAAGTTGTGTCTGCTAAGGACTACGCCAGGAGGCTCAGGAAGGCCTGACCACAGGGCTTTCTCCCGAGGAAGTGAGGCCAAGTCAGAGCTTCAGCTACATCCCGCCCCTACAGCGAAGCAACTGCCCAGCCTGGCTGCGGAGCTCACAGCCAATGTTTCAATGTCTTTCGGCGGCCGGGGTGGGGTGGGGCACACACACTGTGACACGGGAGTTGCTACAACAGGGAACAGAACAGGAGAGAGGAGCGTCACCTCAGGGTTGAAGGTTCTAAGAAGTGCAGAGAGCACAGCCCTGTCAGGGGAAGGGGCGGGCCTGGGCGTCCCATCCCGGCCCACGTGGGGAAGCGGCTGCCACACTCCGGGAGGACCTCTCTCACCCGCTGTGGAGCCTGGCCATGGGGTGGAGCAGCGAGGTGGCCTGGGAGGGAGGCACACACCGCTATCACCCTGAGCACCGTCCTCACCGCAGCCCAGTGGGCCTCTCTCCCGTCCATCCCCTTTATCAAAGGTCTTCGCTTTCCTCACATTGCTTTTTGCTTTTCCAGCTCACCTTTGTTTCTCTCAGATTTTAGGACCCTATTTTGGGTCTTTCTTGCTGTGCCTTGACAGCCAAATATAAACAATAATTATGGAGCTAGTTGTCCAGTTTGTAGCTAAATAAAACCCAAACAATCACACACAGCCCACCAGCACCAATGTTTCGAACTGTTTTATCTAAGCAGCTGAGTCCTGTCTCCTCCACTCTGGGCAAACACAAGGATCTCAGCCCCACCCAGGGGTCCAGCCAGGCGCCTCTGCTCAGAGAAGAAAAACTGTGCTCCCCGAGAGGGTGTCAAAGGGTGCATCTCCCCGAAGGGGAAGGAGGAGAGCGAGCAGGACAAGGGAGAGGCAGCAGGGACCCATGCAGAGTCTGAAGGAGGAACTGAGGGAACCGAGTCACAGCTGGAGAAGAGCAGGGGCCAGAGACATGTCAGACCAAACCAGAGAAAACAGGAGGAGCAGAGGGCCTGGGGAGTTGGGGTGCCTGGGCTGCAGTTCCCAATCTCCCCACCCCTGGGAAAGATCCTCCTGCACTCTGGCCCTCGTGCACACTGGAGCAGGAGGCGCCGCGCCTCATCACACAGCCTGCACGGCCGCTCTGCTTTCCCAGCCGTCACTATGCCCTGACACTGGCTGGGGACCTGATTTTCCTAGAGATGCCGGTGGCTTCACTGACGACCGGCAGGCCCAAACACCTCAACTGTGCGCGTTGCTGAGACAGTCAGCCCCTCCCCAGGCTACTCGGGATGGAAAGCTAGAGCTCCCACCCCTCCAAAGGCTGCTGAGCCTGGGCCAAGTGCTGGCTGACAGGAGGAGCCACCTCCTCCAGGAAGCACTCCCGGCATCTCACCTGCTCACCACCCAGTTCCCTGGGGATTCATTCCACGGCCTCGGAGAAAACCCCACCATTTCTGTCTCCCTTCACCTCCAGACAGGCCTCTCTGCCACCTGGCCATGGCACCACTCCTCATCTCTAGAACTGTATCACACTCTCACCAAACGCGAATCTGCCGGCGAGCTGTCCCAGGAGGGCCCATGGCGGGAGGGAGGAAGGCTGAGCACAGTAACCCTTCCATCTCTACAGCTCGTTTTAATGTTTAAACACTCTGTACAGACAATTTAACTTCTGAAGTGACACATCAGTTATCTTATGTTCACATAACCTTTGGTAGGTGAAGCTAAGAGTACTGTTACACGCTTCGGATGACAGAACAGGCCCCAAGAGGAAGGGATTTCACAAGGTCCCAGAACGGCCTAGGGGCCAGAATGTGGCGACCCTCCGCCTCCCAGCTTCCCCCAGGCAAGGCCTCTCACCTGCATGAGCTCTGCAGCTGGCTGCTGGGCCTTGCCCTCCAGCTCAGAGATGACCAGACCCAGCCGGGCGAGCTCCCCGACACCCCGGGTCTTGAACTTCTCCCTGCCCTCTGTGAGCAGCTGCTCAAGGGTGGCCAGCTGGTCCAGCAGATGCTGCTCCCGCTTCTTCAGGAACTGGTGGCCCTGCTTGAATTCTGCCACGATGTACTGCCTCTGCTCCTGCAGCTTTGTCTGCGGGCCAGGAGGGGACAGGGTAGCACTCTCTGGATTCAGCGCTAGCAACACACACACAGCCTGGCTCTTTCTCAGGAATTCGATGGCTCGTGAGGTGGGAGAAGCCATCAGGTGTTCCAGGCTCACCCTGCTCTTCTCAGAGGCCCTGACTAGTCCGTCAGCCCTGTTCACTCCTTCTTGAGGTCAGAACCAAATGCCTGTCTGCTCAGCCACTGCCTGTCCTAGGTAAACTAGAATGTCCAGGCCCTAGGAGGAATCCTGTGCCCCTCATGAGCCAACACACGTTTCCCTCCTGGATAAAATCTCTGGGTGCTGCCTCTTCCAGGAAGCTCTACTCATTACTTCTTGGCCTTTTGGCTAAGATCAAGAGTGGTACCTGTTCCTGTTGGTCAATGTGAGCCCCTGCACTGACCGATCCTTCCTTTAGTACCTTAGAATTATGTGTAAAACATTTACGTGCACCCTGTTCGTCTCTGCCCCTCAGGATTGTAGCCCGACTTCTCGGTGAACCTGGGTCGAGTGTGCGCAGAAACATGTCCTTTCCTGCCTCCACCTCCCCCTCCGAGTCCGGGTAGCCATGCCACAGGGCCCGCAGCGCTCCTGGAACTCATGGTATTTCTGACATCACCTCTCCACATCTGGCTCCCCGCTTTCAAATCCTCTGACCGACCTCCACTCTTGGGAAACCACATCCTTCCCACTTTGAAAGGGAGCATGGAGCTGGGCCATAGGCAGAAAAGCTACAGCGGCCAGACACAGTCCCTGAGGCTGAAATGAGCCACAGCGATACCCACACTCCCCGGCCAGCTGGGAAACAGGCCCGCAGCTGGCTCACAGACAGACAGACCTCTGGCTAAAGCCCAGGGTGCTGGCTGCCAGGCCAATACCTCCCAGAGCTACTCTGGAGCACAAACATCACCTGTGGCCACTGACTCCCGAGCGCCCCCTGACCACACAGGGGAACTGCTCGCACTTCCTCTGGGCCACTTACCAGCGCAGCCAGGATATCAGCTTCTCCTTTCACCTGAAAGCCCTGAATTTTGTCTCTGTCTCTCCTTAGAGTACTCAAGTGGTTCAGTATTTTTTCCTGGGGAAAGACAAGCAGAGGACAGATGCAAGCTCTGGACTAGGGCAGCAGGGAGGAGGATGAAGGCCAATTCTTCAGCCAGAAGAACCCTTGTGGGGGCTTAGCCAGGCCTCACTTATGGGGATACCAGGACAGAGCATCCTGAGGCAGGCATGAGACGGGCGCCGGGCAGCCTCGGGGCTGAGGCGGGCTTACCCTGTGGGGCTGGGCGGCCTTCTCCACCAGGACAGCCGTGTGCGGCCGGTGCTCCCGTGACTCCCGGCACATCACACACAACAGCTTTCCGTCGTCTTCGCAGTAGTAGTGCAGCTTCTCCTGATGCCGCTCACACAGCTTTGCATCCTGCTGCTCCCGGGCCACATCTCCCGGCTGCCTGGCCTTGTCCACCTTTAGCCTCTCGATGTTCTCCACCAGGCTGGCCAGCTGCCACACAGGCCGGATGTTTTCCTTCTTGAAAGGCTTCTTGCAAAGTGGGCAGACAGGGCGGCCCCCCGAAACGGGGCGCACATCGGTGGTACAGCTGCGGCAGAACACGTGGCCGCAGTCAATGGTCACGGGGTCCCGCAGGTAGTCAAGGCAGATGGAGCAGGTCACCTCCTCCTCCAGGCTCCGCAGCGGGGCTGATGTGGCCATCGTGCCTGAGTCAGTGGAGCCTCTGCTCAGCGGTGGGGCTGCTCCTCCTTGGAGAACAGACATGGAGTCAAGGGTAGGCCCAGCAAAGGCACAGGGGGCAGCTGAGCACGGGGCTGCAGCTCCAGCACTCCACCCGCGGACCCACAGGCATCAGAGCAGAGGGGACCCTCCCAATCCACAGATGAAACCCAAGGCACAGAGAGAGAGGGGCCCAGCAGTGAAGAGCAGGGCCAGTGGTCCTGCCTCAACACTCCTCCCATCTGCTGGAAAGAGGCTCTGATGCACCCACTGTGACACAGGGGTCACTCGCTACTTCTAGAGGACGGGCGTAACAAATGCATAAACTCACAATGCCTATTGCGTGCATGGAACTCCTTCTGCTGTGTGGCACACAAGCGAGTCCTGACGGTCAAGAGCCCCCTTTGGTTTGCTCTTCTAGGTTTCAGCTGTGAAGGACGAAGAACGTGGTGGTGAACCTATGGCACATGTGCCACAGCTGGCTGAGTGTTATCATCAAAAGCTCTGAAAGGTTCGCCATCACTGGACTAAGAGCACTGAGGTAGGTTCTCTACCATAGCTCAGGAAGCACCAGGCGGTACTAAGAGTCTCAGTGCTACCTCCCTGCAGGAGTGGCTTCCTGAGCTGTCCTGTGGTTGGGCTCGGTTCACTTCCCCTAGGAAACTGGACCCGTACTTAAACTCAGAAGTCAGCAGGTCACGACCAGCCATGCTGGATTCATTCTCAGCTGCGACTCCTTGTTGGGCTGGCCTGGCTGTTCTGCTAACAAGGGAGGACTGTGACCGCTGAGCTCTCTAGGGAAATGGCCATAAAGGCTGTACTGCAGAGGGAGAGCCCTGCCAGGGAGCATGGAAGGTCAGTTCCAGAAAGGAATGTGCTCCTGCTAACTTCTGCAGCCTGAGCCACTTCCTGTCTGAGGTTACAAGGGGCAGCACATCTGATCCAAAAGCTGTGTCAATAGCCAAGTCAACTCAGGACTCTGGGAGCCTCAGTTTACCCACACATAAAATGGGGAAAATATACTTACCTTCAAGGGTTTCTAAGGTAGGTTATATGAATGAATTATGTTGAAAACTAAGCATAAGCCTGCTACACAGAAGGACATCTAACAAAAAACCCAGATTCAGTTCCTAAATCCAGCAAGTGTTCAAATCACACAAAAAAGGTGAAATTGAAAGTGGCAGAGAGTAAGTGAGCAGAGCTGGTCACAGTGCGACATGTGTGCCAGTCACAGTAAACAAGATCCTGGTGGGACAGGAAGGGCACGTGCTCTGCTGCAGACCAAAGAGATAACAAGGGCAGTTGCTCGGAACATAGCCAGCAGGCACACAGGTAGCTGCAAGGCTGGGTGAAGCACCTGGGACCACAGGCAAATCAATACCTCTACTGGTATATACAACCAAAGTCCCTCCCAACCAAGGGCAGTGCACCAGTAGCATTACTAATGGTACAAAACCTAAAGAAGTATATGGTATCTACTGGTTGAGAATGAACTGTGATAGTACCTTAAGAGTGCTTTATCTGAGCTGGGTGTGGTAGGTTACATCTATATACCTAGCACCTGGGAGGCTGAGGCAGGTGGATCACCATGACTTCAAGTCCAGCCTGGGCTACAGAGAGAGTTCAAGGCTAGCCTGGAATACACAGTGAGACTCTGTCTCCAACAAAACAAAACAGTGCTTTATTGAGTGAAAGTACTACACGTATGTAATGATTTATCATACTACTGGACTGGTAATAAATTCCAAGTAGCAGCAGACATGGATTTACAGACACATGTATGATTTCAAGAAATGTAATGGTATGGAAAAGCATGTACCTACAAAGCTCAAATGAAGGTGCAAATGAAGCTAACGTCAAGTCCCTAGAGAGTTAGTGAGGCAGGCAGAAATGACAGAAGTGGACAGTCCATTTCCCTGGCTTCACTTTGGCAGAAACAAGCCTGCCCTGCACCCTTTTCAGCTGTGATATGATGCAAAGGGTTTGGAAAGAGGACAAGGAAGTGGTACTGGGTGAGCCAGTGGGCTCGGGAGCCCCTGTTCACACTACTTTGCTGAATGGCCTATAGAAGTTTTAAAGTTGAGTTGTTTTACTGTTGGGAAACAGAAAGTTTTTCTTTGTGGGTGGGAATTAATTTTGCAATCTGCTGGAATAAAAGGCCTATGAGAGCTTAGCTACAGTTTCCTTCCACATAAGATATGCCACCTTTGAGCTGACCTTAACTTAGGCCCAGGCTCAAAAAAAAAATAAAGGACAGAGGAAGAGCCAGGCGTGGTGGCGCACGCCTGTAATCCCAGCACTTGGGAGGCTGAGGCAGGAAGACTGCTGTGAGTTTGAGACCAGCCTGGGCAACATAGCGAGTTCCAGGTCAGTCTCAACTGTATAGTGAGACCCTGTCTCAAAACACCCCCACAAAAAAAGAACAGAGGAATAAAAAGAAAGGTCAGTCACCATTTGCAGCTGCCACAAGGATCACCCATTAAGCAAAAGGTTCAGATGGATGGGATGACCTTCTGGTGCCCAGTAGATGACTTCCCAACGTGCCTTGATGAGGGGAACCTACTGGTCACTACCCAAGGGACCAGACCCAGCATCTCTGCATCATTCCCAGACAGCAAACAGGCTATGCTTTCTGATGAGGCTCCATATGAATTACAATTTCACCAATGAAGTTTTCTTGCCAAAAATGTTTGACTTGAAGGAAGCTAATAAAACATTTAGATCTAACTTCCAGCTTACAGAAATATAATATATAAAGGTAATCATATTTTTAAGGAACACTGTAGTTTGTTACCACAGAGAAACTGCTGATAGAAGAGTCAAACCACACAACGAGAAAACAACAGGTAAATCCAGAATGTGGGAAATTCCCACAAAAACTGTCCTGGTTTTTTTAAAAACTCAATGTCATAAAAGAAAACCAAACACAAAAGATAAATTTTGGCTAGATCCTGGCTTAAAAAAAAAAAACTATGAAAACTGTTTGGGGCCTATTAGGAGACAATTTAAAATGGAGTGGCTATTACATCACATTAAAAAATTATTTTCCTAACAGTACTTATTGAGGTTATTTATGAGGGAATATCTGTATTTTTTGGCAATGGATGATGCCATATTTAGAGATTTATGGCTACAATTTAATTTGAAACAGTTCAATAAAACAAAACTATTTCCTGGGGGAAAGGGACTATAGTTTTACTACATTCTTAACAAGGTCTGTAACACTGAAAATGTGGAGATCACTGCCACACAGATCAAGTTCACAGGCTTGATCTTGTAGAAATCAACATGCACATGAACAAATGAACAGATTCAAGGGGAACTGAAGATGATATTATTTGCATAGAAGCATTTCAGTCTGCTCTGAGACAATGAAACACAGCACATTTCCATTTGCCCAGTGTCTGGTTAAACAGACTCCATCTTGGTTGTGTTACAGCCCATTTATCGGAAGAAGGCGAACCACGGCACTGATGAATACCCACAAATAAGACCCAAGGCACAGATACACAGCAAGAACAATCGCGATTCAACTTCAGGCTCAGAACCCAATAGCCAGGTAACCAGCAACTTGGCAATGGCATCTCCACCCACACATCTCAAGCTACTTCCGGCTTACAATGCACTTCTAAGGGAAATGGAGGCTCAGCAGGGCCAAGCAACTTGCCCAGTGTCGCGAGCACCGATTTGCATTTCGGGATCACGGGTTGAAGACATCAATGATTGCCAATTCAGTTGGGTTTTCATATTTGCTTTACTCACACAAACACTACAAACACACACAAGGATACAACTATAATTGCCTGCGCAATATAAAAGTAATGCCAGCCCATAATATTTCTAGGATAGTCATAAGTCCTAGCATGTTGGTGATGAGGGCATACGACCTGGAGTTCGTGGTCCGGTCCTCGGCTTCGCAGGGTCGAGCCGCGACTTCAGTGTCGATGATGGTCTCGAGATGGTTTCGTTCTCTCGGCTCAGCAGAGCTGATCCTTGGCTCGGCAGTCAGGATCTGGAACTAAATGTCTGCGTCTCGGGCAGAGCTTCAGCTGGTCATCTTGACGGGGTCGTCAAGGGACGATGTCTGTCTGTAGTCTTCTCCTTTTATACCTTAACTTATCTCTATCTAATACATCCATATGTTCTATCTGAGTTAACGCCTCAACACTCTCCATTACATCACTTCAAACTTTAATCACTTCAGGGGGAATTCCACACACGTCACAGCAAACGTCTTATCACGGCAAACGTCTTGGAGGAAATTCCACACATGTCACAGCAAACTCTTATCTGTCTTAACACTCAGCTTCACTCAGTTTTTGTGGGGTCTCAAGTTCTGTGTTTCACATGTTCACTACACCCAGTAGTACAGGGTTTGGATGCAGTGCTGGTGCCACAGCCTCGGTGCAGCCGGCCTAGCCCAGCCCACTCACCCTCCCCGAGCGGCAGATGGTCTAATACTAGCACCTTTGTCAGGATGCTGGCATGAGGTCATCTCCAGGGAAGGCTTTGTGAGTGTCCATGCTGACAAGAGCAAAGGGCGTGCATTCTCCTGACACTAACTGGATGCACCCGGACTGGGTGGCCACACGCTCTAACCCAAAGCATTCCTATGGGACAGCTGCTCTTCCTTAATAGAAAGGGGTTGAGTATGTGCTTTGCCATACCCACTTCTGTCAGATCCAATGCAAATCCACCCTCTCCAAAAGTTCTCTCCCATCTATATGCTCCCCAGTGATTTTGTCCTTTTTTACACTTATACTTTTGATATAGTCTGATTCTCTCCAAAGGTTTCCAGAAGAAGGAGTAAAACCATCACGCAGAAAGCAAGCTCAGGTACAGCATCGGTGCCAGAAAACTCCCAGGCGATGAAGTGGTCCCATCCTCCCTCACCCCAACCCCTTTCCTTTTACTCCAATGAGAGTTCTGAATCCCCAGGAGAAACCATTCATCATGAATTAGTGCCCTGACCTGAGGCCACACATCCCTGATCTGGGTGTACAACTCTCCTGCCACTTAAATAAGCCAGGAGCTAGAGCCAGCTGCAATTCTATGGAAGCAGGAAGAAGCCTGAGGACGGGGCGGTGACCTCACAGGCACAACCGGATACTCCCCACCTTTCCCTGAGTTCCACTTGCCCTGCTCTACATCTGCCAGCAGACTGGCGGAGGTGACACCGTACACCTCACTCAGCATGTAGATGCGGGCGTAATTCTTGGCCTCGCTGAGGAAAGTGCTCTGTGAACACCCATACCTTGGGAGCAGACACTACACTGCTCACCTCCACCTTCCCTGGCTCAGTTCCAGGGGAAAGGGTCAGGGCTCTGGCCTTGTGATTCTCAACAGCAGCCAACTTCTGACCCTCAGGGGCTACTCTCCCTCCAAGTTCTTTTTGTTTGTTTGGTTGGTCTTTTGAGACAGGGTCTCAATGTAGCTCAGGCTGGCCTTGAACTCATTATGTACCCTGGGAGGACATCAAACTTGCACCAATCCTCCTGCCTCAGCCTCCTGAGAGCTGGGATTATAGGTGTGCACCTCCATGTTCTACAGCTTTTTCTACCCCATGCCTAGCACTCTTTCTGCCTCCTCCTCCTTGGGCTCCTACATGCCAGGAGAGGTATCCCAGAAGACAATGAGTCCCAGGAGGCCGAGAGAATCTCGTGAAAGGGTCTGGGTTTGCACCTGAGTTTTTCAGCTACCAATTAAGGCTCATAGGATTATTTGAGGCTGTTTCTCAACATACACCTGGGCCTCCAAACAAGAGCCCCTTTTCAGCCAGGCATGATGATACATGCCTCTAATCCCAGTATTCAGGAGGCTGAGGCAGGAGTTTGAGGCCAGCGTGGGCTACATAGATAGCTCAAGGCTAGCCTGAACTACACAAGGAGACCCTGTCTCCAAAAAAAAAGCCTCTTTTTCCTGCAATCCCAGCTCATTTAGCTCAGGGCTGTATGCCCTTAGGAACCTTGTTTAAGGGCTCTAGGGTCCTAGATTTTCTAAACTGAAGTAAATTCTAAAAGGAAAATGTTCAAGTCATACCGTTAACCCCAAACCTGGAGAGGGCACAACTCAAGAAAAAAAGCAAGTGATCTAGATGTACAAATTAAAGGAATGGCTGTCCACCATCAGGCCAAAGCCTGAGGCGATCCCAGTGACTGGACAAGACAGTACCTTTCTGTGGTCACCCGGGGGCTCTCCTGCCTCCCACGGACCAAGCAACAATGCTACACTGAAGGTAGCACGGGCCGAAGGTAGCACGGGCCATGCACATCCCAGACAGCTCTGGACATGCTCCAAGCAGTGGACATTCGTACAGGCTCAGAGGCTGGCGTCAGCTGGGACATAGATGAGACAAAGCCTTAAAAAGGTCTTCACCCGCGGGGGACCTGCCAGGCTGCCCTGCCTTGGGAGAAAACCGAGTTCTCTGTGTCTTTGCCTCAACAATGTCTAATGTTGAGTCACAAACCAACCTCTCTCTTGCCAGAAATAGGAAATATTCCCAAGAGTCATGCAGTGCTCTGTACCTGCGAATACAGGGAAGAGCCCTTCCGCATCTAGCAGACGGTCTGCAGCTCTGTTGACATGGAAGAATCACCCAGACCAATGGCATCAGAATCTTCAGAGGTGGCCAGGCTTCAGTATTTAACAGACCCCAAGGCCTCCCAGGTGATTCTAATGTCAGAGCAGAGCTGGGATCCCTAAATGAGCCCCCTTACTGCCAGGCTGGGTCCCAGGCAGGGTGCTCCAGCAGAGCTGTGGGAGGCGCCCCTCCCAGCCCAGGGCTCCTTCCACTGCTCTGCATGGTACTTCGGTGCCTAGAAAATGAATCCTCAGAGTGTGATGGGAGGGAAAGGCTCACAGGCCAAGGAAGTCGACTGCCAACAAGTAACAGGCAGGGGACAATGAGTTGAGAACTGACAAATGGCCACAGGGTGGGTGCAGCAGGTGGGTGGGATGGAGCAGAGTGGGATGAGTGGAGAAACAAGGGTATGAAAGACTGTGGGCTATATTAAGAATTACCCGGCCGGGTGTGGGGGCGCACACCTATAATCCCAGCACTCGGGAGGCTGAGGCAGGAGGATCGCTGTGAGTTCAGACCAGCCCGGGCTACATAGTGAGTTCCAGGTCAGTCTCACTACATAGTGAGACCCTGTCTCA
>NW_022900932.1:292133-299083 GCF_012274545.1 Fukomys damarensis
AAAAAAAAAAAAAAAAAAAAAAGAATTATACTTTACCCCAACAGCTGCAGTAAAACATAAAACATAAGGGTTTAAGCAAGAGGAAGCCACAATTCATTCAACACTTAGTAGGTAGATCACTTACTAGATGCCCAGCATGTGCCAGGTACTGAGGTTATAACAAGGAACAAAAATTGCAAAGCCCCTGCCCTCCCAAAACTTACAGCTAGTATCCTACTTGGAAAGTTCTTCAGAAGCTGCAGTCAGACCCAACAGTGAGCCCCATCCAGCCTCAGCGTTTCTCCACTCCTCCAAGCCTCCTCTCCTGTGCTCTCAGGGCTCCAGCTCTCTGGCCTTCCCTTGTTTCTCAAACACACCCCACCAAGTGTTAAAATGCCAGTGTGTGCCTTTACCCGGGCTAGCTTTCCAGTGCCCTGGGATAAAGTCAAAACCCTTCCCTGCCTTTCCTCTAGGAGATCCCAGATGATCCAGGTCCAGCCCGGGGCTCCAAGCTCTTTTCCTGCCACCCCCTCCCTCCAACTTGACCTCAATCCACAGCCAAACTAAACCCCTACCCGTGTCCTGAGGTGCTGGTGGCACTGCACTCTAAGCCTTTTGAAAATGTTGCCTCTTCCCCCAGGACACCAACCTTTCCCACTTAGCAAAGGCCTTTTCAGAGTAGGTCCACCCATCCCGAAAGCACCCTGTCCTGCACCCTCAGCTGAGTCGGGCCAGAGCACCAGCTGGAGCACAAAGTTAGCATGGCTGATGGAAAGACATACTCCCTGAAGAACCCAGTGCCTGAGCAGCCAAGCACCTCAGGCCCTGTGCTTTCTCTCCAGAGGATGGTAAATTACTAGAGAGGTGGTTTCTTCATATTCACTTGTAACAGCAGGAATAGGGAGCAAAATATAAGGGACAAAGTTAGACATTAGTGGGCCTGAGGGACAAAGACCCAAAATCGCACACACTGCTGGTTAAGTAAAGAAAGCCATCAATGTGGCATACATTTATAATCATTTGTTAGGTCTCACACCTAAAGACATTTTAAGGTTACACACTGCACATTCCTTCTGATGCCTGGCCACCTGGCCATCAAACTCCCACACAAGGCACGCAGCAGGATATCAGGAAAGGAGATGGTCTGTAAAGGCTCCCCTGCCTTGAGGAAACACTGTTTCATCTTCTCTAAAAGATTATCAGTTCCTTATCAAAAAGTGAAGGCCTTTTGTGGACCAGAGAGGCCTTGTAGGAACTGCAACTAAAAATATCATTTTAAACTAAATATAGGTGCTCCCCAGAAGATCTGCAAGGTGCTAAATGACATAGAAACACTGACCATCTAAAAGGACAAGACATTCTACACTTCCAGAGTAACTTCTAAGTAAAATGTTGATAACGTCAGAATTATGTTAGTTCCCTGAACCCCAGGAGTAACTTTTGTGTGCATAAAAAGGTATTTAAACTCCCTCTCAGAGCAGGGGCCTTCGTGGCACTGCCACCTTCTCACTTGAAGGCATAACTCTCTCTGCATCTACTTTATAATAAACTCTACCTAGACTTTCGCGTGGCCTATGCGTCTTGACTTAACTGTTTCTTCAAGGCACAGAGAACCCACAGCCACGGAGGTGAGGCGCTGGTGCCTTGCTCCATCAGGACTCCGCTTCCCTGGTACAACACCCTTGTCAGGTCATGCTATCCGAGATGAGGTCCCAGGAAGACACAAAAAGAAGGAGAAAAAGCTATGTCTGAGAAACAGCTGTAGTGGAATAAGTATGATGGCATCAATCACTTCTCTTTTCTTTGTCTTTTGTACTGACTTGGTTTCTGTTGTATCAGCGCTTGGGACAGAACCTAGGGCGGTGGTGGCAAACCTGTGGCACGACTGTTGCAGTGGGGTTTACTGTGGCATTTAAACCTCCAGAAGGTTCACCATCACTGACCTAGGGCATCACACCTCTTAGGCAAGCACTCTAGCACTGTGCTAAATCCTCAACCCTCATCCCTTTTCTTTAGTTTTAGGACTAGGCACACATCCTTTAGTTTATTTTTCCTGATTTTTAGCCCCAAATGAATAGAATCATATTACTTGGGGGAGGGGGTTAACATCATGTTAATGAGGTTCCTGTGATTGTCGCATTAAAAAAAAAACAAAAAAAAAAACCTAGTCCTTAATAGCCCTACTTAAAACCATCCAACAAGGAAATCCAAGTAAATACATGCACTTCTCAGCAGGTGGCTTTAGGACAGCAATAAACCTTTGATGTCAGGCCCACCCATTTCTCCCAGAGAATCCAGACTCATCTTCTCTAAAAGATTATCAGTTCCTTATCAAAAAGTGAAGGCCTTTTGTGGACCAGAGAGGCCTTGTAGGAACCGCAACTAAAAATATAATTTTAAACTAAATATAGGTGCTCCCCAGAAGATCTGCAAGGTGCCAAATGACATAGAAAAAAAGACATTCTTTGGATAATTTTTCTTTAATCTGGACATCTACTGCTGAGACTCTTTTTCCATATCCTCAAACTTTTCTAAAAACCCCTACCTCTCACCCTTATTGCGCAGTTTGTCTCTTGGCAACTTGGCCCTGCCACTCATACCTGACCTAAATAATCTGTGTTTTCTACATTTCTTGTCTATTGGTAAATTTGCCATCTTGCATGACTGATTTTGTTCATTTTCATTGGTGCTCTACGACTATACCAATTCTTTAACGCTGTCTACTTCTAAGAGCAATCTGGACTATTTCCAGTGAGGGACCATTACAAAGTCTGCTCCTGTGAACATGTCCGCACACGAACACATCCTCAGCTCCACTACAACAGGCCAAGATGTCTACCAAAGGACTGCAGTGAGACACCCACCAGAAGGCTACACGCACTCACGCCATGGCCTCACCAACACCTGCTACTGCTTTAAAATTCCGGACAATCTGGTAGTTGAGAAATAGAATCTCGTGTGTGTGTGTGTGTGTGTGTGTGTGTGTGTGTGTGTGTGTGTGTGTGATACGAGAAAAAAAAAAGAAAGGAAAAGAAAGAGCATGAGAGGTCCAGCAACAAGCCAAAGAATCCTACAGCAGCAGCAGATCAACTAAGCACTGTAAATATTAATCCTCGGGGGAGGGGAGGGGCTTCTCTGTTCCGTTCTTCTGGCTTTGGGTAACTTTACCCAATTCCTTTCTGGAGATCATAAGCTTAGGCTGGAGTTGTCCCACTGTTCCAGGGTGAAGCTCAAGAACCAGTTAACTCACAAGTTCCGACCCTACCCCCATCCTGCTTCGGCAGCAACAGGACTCCACTTTAGCCAGTCACAGAAGACCTGGTTGAGGGGAATCCTTGTGGTCTCCTAGAGGTAAGGAAGCTACTGAGCAATCCTGCTAACCACAGGGTTAGTCTCTCTGAGAAGGAACAACCCAGAGAGAAGCAAAGAAAGAAACCGGATCCTGCTGGAGTATTTTCAAATCCTGTGGCAATCTGTGCCTGAAGCTAGACCTATCCTTAAATTTTTCAGTCCAAAGAGCCAATAAATGTTCTTTCTGCACAGTCACCTTGGACTTGTCTATCATGTGTGAAAAAAGTACAGCAGAAGGTTTCTGGGCCAAAATACTGTTTACAGTCAGCCAACTTAATCTGGACAGAGGTCTTGCAACAAAAGCAGGCACCAAGGGCGGGTGGTACTCTGATTTTCAAGGCTGAAATAATCTGTTGGGACAGGACAGACCTCCAACCTGCTCTGGGCTGCGGGAGCCCCTTGCCCACACACAGCTCCTTAGGAATTCTAAAAGATGAAACAGGCAGAATCTCCTCCCACCCTCAACTGTCATTCTAACCAAAGGTCAACAAAGGAAAGCCTCCTAGGTGAGGCTAAAACATCTAGAGTTTTCATCCAGCCTCAGCTACCTGCTGTGCAGCTAGATTCTTGAATTTGGTGGACCTCCAGATCAGCATCAAAAATGGAGGTGATGCCAGGGATTTAGCTCAGTGGTTCTGCCCCTTGCCTCGAAAGCACAAAGTCCCAAGCTTGATCCCCGGTACAAAAAAAAAAGGAGGTGGAGACAATATAAAGGCCATTTTCAGGACAATCTCAAAGGCTTGGCAGGTATAGCATATTTCACTTATAATATAAAGTACTTCTGTTATTAAAAGCAACCAAAACAGAATAAACATAGCTGAAGGGCTCGGGATTTAGCTCAGTAGTTCTGATGCCTGCCTCAAAAGTGCAAGGTCCCAATTTCAATCCTCTGTACAAAAAAATTTTTTTTTAATTTTTTGTTTTTTGGGTTTTTGAAACAGGGTCTCACTATGTAGTTGAGACTGACCTGGAACTCACTATGTAGCCCAGGCTGGTCTTGAACTCACAGTGATCCTCCTGCCTCAGCCTCCCGGGTGCTGGGATTACAGGTGTGCAAAATTTAAATTAAAAAAAAAAATACCATAAATCTTTGAGTCAGAAATCACTGATATTTTCATGCTGATTCTTGGTGAATGGACCATCAGGAAAAGACCAGATTAATAAATTTAGTGTTTTTTAGATCATATTTGGAGCTGGTAAAGTCAACATCTATCGGTTAGTGAGCTAAAGATGGTCTAACCATTCATACCCATGGAGAAGAAGGCATCCAAGCCAGAAGTTAGTTATTATTTTCATCAACAAATTTGAGACACCCACGCCATCACATCTTCGCACCTCTGAAATGTGGCTGACACCACATCATAGCTGGCAAAATATTTTTTTCCTGTTAAGGACACATAAAATAAGTGTGTCAAATTCCATGAGTGCCACGGGCCGAGCTTGGGGACGGCCCCTCCTCTCTTCCTGCTCCCCTTCTCCTCCACAGATTACTGCAGACCCTGGATGGCACAGCTCAGGAGACAGCGTCTCTCCTTCTGTGTTCCTGAGCATGTCCCAATCACAAAACAATCACATTACGTTCTGCCTCTAGGCTACCGTAGGCTGCCTAGCACTATTTGCCGGCCTTCTCTTCCTGTTTGCCTTCCACTATAAGGAGCCCATAAGTGTTCCAGGTGGCCCTTAGCTCCCGGACAAGCTATGGTTCCACCAGGTCTCAGCTGAGCGTACTTCTTGGACTTGATCATCTTTCTTCATCTCCCACCGCTCTCCCAGGCTTTGGACCCTATGCTGTGCGGGTCGCGGCAGGTGAGAGTGCTGCCAGGATCATCATTCCAACACAGAGCTGTCATCCCGTTACTCTTCTGCATCTAAAGTCCTAGGCGAGGCCAGACTGCAGAGCGAGACATGTAAGGCTTTCCACAGTCTGGCTCAAACTTACCCATGCAGCCCCAAATCCTGCCACATCTTGCCTAATGTTTCAGCTGCTACTTTATAAGGAATGCAGCCCCTCTACCTCCCATTCCCCCAGCTCAGAACAAGACTGTTCCCTTCTCTGTACCCAATCAGCTCCTGCAGCCCTGCATACGCTGCAGTTCTCCCGGCACCAACACACGACCTCTTACTTATATTTTCATCTGTCTTAATAACTTTTACCCATCTTTTCGCCAAACAAGAATGTGAACTGAGGTCATGCCTTCCTGATCTTTTTATCTCTAGTATCTGGCCCAAAGTAGGGGGGTCTGTAAATGCTTATGAAATTAATGTCAACCCCTGATTCCCCCTGACACCATAGTTTCCTTTCCCACTTTACAAATTTGTTTCAGCAACAGGCTCAGAGGGTTCTCCTTAGATTAGACACTACTGGTTGCAAACATCACCCAGCTCTCCCCTGACCTACACACACACGCACACTCTGGGGAGGACAGGAGGCCAACATTCCATTTCTACTAAAGTGGTAAACTCTAAATCAGCCTGGATGCCGGCCAAAATTAAGCCTTTGTTCAACAAAACCAGTATCTTCCCATGTTCCATGTATTTCTATTCTGATCCTGGGGTGGGGCCTAAGACTAAAGTCTTCCTAAGAAGCCTCAACTCAGAGGCTCTGAGGTCCGTAGTCTCTTGTGGTGGTCACACCCAGTCTCAGTCCAGCCTGTACTTGGCTCACATGGTGACACAGAGGACTCCACATGCCCACTGTGAACTGCATGCCATGGGTTCGACACCACTGGCCCAGGGTAAGTCTGTAGGTCCTTGGGAACAGGCTTCACACCCAGTCTATTCCATTCTCACTCCCTGGCCATGAAGTAAGAGATCTTGTTTTGCAGTGTACGTTACACGATGTACTTCACCACAGGCCTAACCTCCCAAAATGTGAGCCAAAATAAACTCCTTCTCTTTGTAAGCTGATTATCTCAAGTATTTGTTACAGTGGAGGAAAGCTAACTCACCAGTATTCCTCCAAACTGTCAAGGTCATCAAAACAAAGTGTGAGAAAACGCCACAGCCAAGAGGCTTAAGGAGACAACGAATGTGATACAGAACAGAAACGTGCTCAGGTAAAAAGGAAATCTAAATATACTGTGGACTCTGGCCAATAAATAATGTACTGTATTAACATTGGTTCATTAGAGGGGGAAAAAGCTGAGGTATTTGGGAACTCTGAACTATCTCAATTTTCCTGTAAATCTAAAATTTCTAAAGCACAACATCTATGAAGACATAAACTGCAATGCTGGAAACATTTTTTAAAAGCCCTATTTTTGGAAAAGGTGCTTTGTTTTGTGTTGTTTTTTAAGTTGGGGGAAAACACGCTAGGGTTTGACTCCAGCTCACAGCTCTAACCTCTAAGGAGGTTCACGCAGCATCAGTGACTGTCACTCCCCTCTCCCGAAGCACAGAGGCTGCGGGGTTAAACTCTGGACTCTCCCGGGAACTGAGGCGCTCTCCTTGCGTTTACTCCGCAATGTTAGATTTATGCACTTTTTTCTAGGGCCAAATAGGTGGCTAAACCGGTTTACTCTGACCAAAGAGTCGGAGAGGGGAGGTGGCGGCTCCAGCGGCTGAGTCGGGCTGGAAGCTCGGCCTCCGCTCCGGGCCACGGGCGTCATCCGGGACCCGCG
>NW_022900932.1:299367-309137 GCF_012274545.1 Fukomys damarensis
TCCTCGGACGAGATTTCTCCCGGACAAGCGCCGGGATTGGCCCCTGCCGAACTCCACCGCCCAATGAGAACTTTGGCTCGTTTACGTCACTGATCTCTGGGCAAATCCCCGGGCAGCTGCGGGGGGTGGGGTAGCAGGAAACCGAAACCGAAGAGGCGAGGCTGACCCGAGCCCGGCGGAGTCTGGGGCGTGCGGTGACTTGCGGTGTGCTGCAGGGGAACGAACTTCTGCACCCCGAGGCCCCGGCGTAGAACTCGAGCGCAGGAAGCCCCTGAGCCTTCCCAAACCGCCCGCTTCCCGATTCCCTTCCGGGACGAGGCGGTAGAGCGCTTGCCAGTGCTCCACGTTGGCCACGACTATTTCGTGGCCTAACTTCGCTTCCCGCACCGGAGAGGATCTTAGCAAATATCCTAGGGGCCTGTTTACAAAAATACCATTGCCAAAGCGACTGCAATGCATGAGGCGCTTTGCGTAAAAACTACGAGGCAGGCATTGTCCCCGTTTGACAGAAGGGGAAACTGAGGCTCAGGCGCGCTGCTCCAACTGCAGCTGCCGCGCGACCGGGACCAGGCCGCGGGATGCGAAGTGGCCGAAGTTTCGGCCGCGCCCAGTTCCCAACTCTCGGGGTCCTAGGCTGGTGAAGTTCAGGTTCTGGGGCGGGGTGTTCAGTCCCGGTGAGCTCAGGGTCGTCAGCCTTCACAGCCAGCCTCGGCTCGACCCTGCCTGGAGTGGGGCCTTAGGAACAGACAGCAAGTTCGGTGTGTGCGGGCGGAAAGGGACGGCGCCGCTGTCGGCCCTGAGCTGTGGGCCCCCGTGCGGCCTGCTCTGCCGTGCCGAAGCTGCAGGGACTTGTCCACCTACCGGCCGTGCTGTGCCCGTCCAGCCCCAGCGGCCCCTTCCGGTCCGGTCCAGCTCAACCGCGTTTGGAAGTCCGTTATCCTCCCGCGTTCCTAGAGTGCTGTTGTGGGCCCCTGTAGGGCCGGGCCACATTTCTCTGACACCCTCCTGCCCCTTCCATCTCAGACCCTGTTTAACCTGAGGAAGATCTAGACGGAGACTGCCCTCTGGAAAAGAGATTGCACATAACCACTGCCGGAGGGAGCCTCGAGATATGGCGCCTTGGAAACGGGAAACACCACGAGCAGGAACTCTTTTTGACCTCTTGTTCTTTGTCCCCTGAAGCAGGTCATAGAAACTAGGCTTCCCCTTGGCCCTTCTTCCCTGGTCCGGACAAAAAACCTAGGAAGGTCCCTCTGAACTTCTCCCCTGAAGACTCACCGGACAAATGTCCTTCCGTATCCAAAAAGAGTGTCACAAAGACTGCCAAGAATCAAACCGACAGACCTTGCTGAGTTCCCCTAGTATATTATCATTTTTATATTACTTTATGTCTTTTGATCATATTTTTGGATGACCGTCCACAAATCTTCCTTTTTCTTCTTTTTTTTAAAAATCTTCCTGTTGTTGTTTTGATACTGGGGATTGAACTTGGGGCTTTGGATTGTGAGGCAGGTGGCAGAACCACTGAGCTAAAGCCTCGGCCCAATCTGCCTGTTCCTTAAGGACTTCATTTCTGAAGGCTTCCTTGTCGTATAAAACTTGGGTTAAATACAATTAAATACATTTTTGGGCTGGGGATTTAGCTCAGTGGTTGTGCTGCCTGCCTCCCAAGTTCAGGGACCCAAGTTCGATCCCCAGTACCAAAAAAAAAAAAAAACAAGCAAACATTAAATACGTTTTTGTGGTTTTCTCGTGCTATTACATCTTTTGTTAAAGTAATCTCAGCTATGAACCTTATAATAGGTATACATGGTATACGCTTAGTTAAAATATTGTATTCAGTTCCACCACCTGCCTCTCAAGCTCAAGGTCCTGAGTTCAATCCCTGGTTAAAAAAAAATTAAAAAAAAAAATATATATATGTATTATATAGAGAGAGGGAGAGAGAAATATATCTATATAGATAGACATATATCTATATACATATATAAAGTAAATACACACACACACAAACACACACTCAAACATCAGCTTATCTTATGTTGCAAGGTTTACCATTTATGAGCAATCAGAACATGACTTTTAACACTTACTTTCATCTTCTTATTCTATTTAAAAACTGCAACGTTCCTATTTGGCAAAGATGCAAAGAACCTGTTTGAATTTTTTTTGTAAAGAATACCCTGGTTTAGGGCCAGAATAAATAAAGGAGCATCTCTAAAGGAAAAGCTAAAAGTTACATGAACTAAATTGAATTTTAACCTATATTTCTGTTTTATAACAGACAAACTAGTAACTTTGTGCTACTAGGAACTGACTACTTTTGTGCTAAGATCAGGCTTCAAGCTACAATACAACAGGTTTAAAAGGAAAAAAAAAGGGTTTTGGGGGGTTTTTTTGGTTGTTTTGTTTTGTTTTGTTTTTGCTTTTTGGTGCTAGGGATTGAACTCAAATCCTTGAGCTTGCCAGGCAGGCCCCAGAACCACTGAGCTAAATCCCTGGCCCAAAAAAGTTATTTTGAATGCTAATTGTATTAACTGTTGTGATTTTTGAGCCGAAAGAAATCAAGAGATAGCAAATCTCTTGATTTGAATTGTCTTTTAACATTTTTTTTTCAAATTTGATGGCTTTCTTAGAAACTTTTTTAGTTAAAAAGTTAGTGAAAATAGATTATATAATAACAACAAATCCAACCTTTAACTTTAAAAATTCTCAGATTCCCATGTTTCCTCTGTATGGCAAAAAGAGAAATTATCAATAAAGTGAGAACCATAGCCTTAGCCAGACTGTCCACATTATAGATCTAATTGAAAACAGTGTCAGTACAGGTGTCTGTTTAAGCTGTGGTGAAGTAGGGGTCATTAGTGGCTCTACTTACCTGCACCGGGAGCCATACTGGAGTCCTGCTTTTTGAAGAAAAGCCTCAGGTCTTTCCAAAGGTTCATAGGAATAGCTTTCTTCTTTTGGGTGATCTTTTTCATTAGACAGTTCAAGTGAGGCTGGCTTTATCCTAGAAAGGTGAATCTAGTGCTATCCATCTCTACCATCTTTACTGCAGTGGGTGTGGCAAGGATTACTGAAAAGGGGCCTTTCCATTTCAGTTTTAATTTGCCTGCAAGAGTTATTTCTTTCCAAGTTTGAATGAGCACTTGGTCTCCTGGATGGATACTAGGCAGTCTCCCTAGTAGCTGGCAGGACTGTTGTACTTGGCCTAGATTAATAAAATAATTTAGAAGTATTGTGATCTCTGGGTCTATTACCACATCAGAAGATAGAAAAGGCCTCCCATATAATACTTCAAATAGACTCATATTTAGCCCAATTTGGGGGTATTTCAAATCCTCATGGGCTATTGGCAATAATCAGAACTAAGATTCAGCAGAAGTTTGGCAAAGTTTTGCTAGAGTCCACTTTAGGATCTGATTGGCTCTCTTGACCTTTCTGGAGGACTGAGATCTTCATGCAGAATGGAGATGGTACTTTATTCCTAAAGTCTTTGCCATTCCAAGTTATTTGAGAGATAAAAGAAGGTCCACTGTCACTTTGAAGGGGGTGGGGCAATCCAAACTGGAGGATGCTTTCTCTGAGTAGCACCTTGAATACCTCCATAACCTTCTCTGCATGGGTAAAGAAAGCTTCAATTCAACCTGTAAAGGTGTCAGTTAGGACCAATATCTGTTTATATCCTCCGCACGATGGCATGTGGGAAAATCTGATTGCCATCCTGCTGAACCCTCAAGTCTTCTCTTGTGAGACTCCAGTATTACTAGGCAGATGTTTCTGACGAAAACAGCAGCAGTACCTTCTTATTTATTTTTTCTTAGAACGCTCCATCAACACTATGACTCCCTAGAGGGAAGGGTGCTCCCTGAGCAGGGTGGAGCCCCTGGGGTCTCCAACTAGCCATTAGAAAGAGTAAACTTCTAGGAGATCAAGGTGGAGCCCCATGGGAGCTCCCTTAGCCACCTGAAAAACAATATCCTTTACATTTATCTCATTAATAAAAACTACTGCCTATCGCATCACAGGCCATTTATATTTCCTTTGAGAAGTGTTTATTTATTTCATTTGCCCATTTTGATTGGGTCTTCTTTATTGGGGATCTATTTTTTGAAAGTTGTTTATGTGTTCTAGGTATTCATCCTCTTTGAGGAGTCACTGGCAAATTTTTTCCCCATTTTGTACTGTAGGTTGTCTCTATTCTGTTGTTTCTTTTGCTGTGTGGAAGCCTTTTCAGATCTGATATAATATTTGCTTGTTTGTTGGTGTTATTTCTTGTGCAACTGTGGTTCTTTTCAGAAAGCTCTTGCCTGTGTCTGTGTCTTTAACAGTTTTACCTAATTTATCTTCCAGCAGATCCAGTGTTTCTGTTTCACTGTCTAGGTCTTTGATCCATTTTTAAATTATTTTAGTAAAGAAAGAGAGCTATGCATCCAAATTCATTGTTCTGTAAGAAGAGACTATTTCTCAGAAGTTATATAGTATGCACTTGTCAGTAGCAGATATAGTTCCCATTAAGCAACATCTGCAATGGTGTTGATTTATTTTCTGCTACTATTATGAAATATCTGTGGTAGAGTAGTTTATAAAGAAAAGAGTTACAGGCTGGGCATTGTGGTGTACACCTTTAATCTCAGCATTCAGGAGGCTGAGGCAGGAGGATTGCCATGAGTTTGAGGCCTGCCTGGACAGCATATTGAGTTCAAGGTTAGCCTGAACTACATGGCAAGACCCTGTCTCAAAAATAAATAAATAAAAGGTTAAAGTGCTGCAGGTCCAAGGGCACGACATTAGCTTCTGCTCAGTTTTGGTAACCCTCATGGCAGCTGACACCACAGTGGTGAGAGTGTGTTCAAGAGGAGAGATCACAGGGCAAGGCAGAAAGCACATAGCCTGTTGGTGCTGGAAAAGGCAATGGAACAGTTTCTCTGTAAGAACCTCCAGAAGGAGAGCACAGCCCTGCTGACTCCCTGATTTTATCTCAATGAGACCAAGGTTATAACCAACACAAGCCTTCTGGGGGAACACTACTCATATTCTGACCATAGCAGGGGTTACCTTCCCGTTGGTGCTATGAGACTTCGTTTTATGCAGTCACCTTCTTCTGGGTTATGGGGTATGTAATAAGATCAAAGACTTCCATGGATATAAGCCTACTGCCACGTTTCCTTTGCTGAAAAACATGTCTGTTGTAAAATGTAATTCTGTATGAGACACCATAGAGATAGAAGGCATCCTGTGAGCGTGCAAAGCTACAGTTTATGGAAGTGAATGAGTTTTGGGAGGCAAATCTATGGGTGTCTGTGGCAGAAAAGATTAACTCAGCAGGCCTGTGTTGCTCATACTCAGTGCAATACCACCTTGACCAGCTCCTGGCCATTGCAATCATGAGATGTTTTGGCTGAAAAGAGTATTTTGTATGTTAGCATACGAGGCCTAAAATTATCTGTGTAGTATTATAAAATTATTATAAGTTTAATATTGTATGCTGTCTTAACATCTGTCAGATTGGAAAGGCCTCAAATGGCCTGACTGCAAGTTTTCCTCCCTACCCTGCTCCTGTGCAGGGAATGGGAAAGGGGACATTACCAGAACCACTGCAATGAGTCCTGGTCTCCTGTGAGCCACTACAATACAAAGTGAATTAAAGAATAAAGACAGGAAGCAAGATTTAGAGAAAAGGCTAGGTTTGCAGCCTGATCAATGCTGCTCTGAGCAGCAAAGACAAAGGCACCCCAAGTCTGCCACTATTTATCGGTGTTATAGGGAGTATCAGATGACTCGGAGGGCAGCAATAATCCTAAATTGACAGGGATCTTGTAAGCAGAGGAAGTACCCGATGACTCAGAGGGTGGTGGTAATCCTATGACCATGAGGATATTAAACTGATGAAGGTCTTAGGTGATGAGGAGTTTAAAATGATTAGGATGGTGAGATGAGCAAAACATTCTTACAACAGTAAGTGGGGTGAGGGAAACTGATAGGGCATTTGTCCCTCCCCGGTGAAACCTTTCTACTTGGTTCTCAAAGACCCAGGACGTCCTCAGCTGATGCAATCCTGCCCTTGTACATCACAGCGTCATGGGACTACTGAGGCCTCAGACAGCCCTAATCATAATTTAATTGTGAAATGCTTTTCCCCCAAAATTATGTAGAATGGCTCCCAACACTTCTGCAAATAAAATCCCCTACACGAATAACTTTCTGTGTCCAAAAGGGCTGACACAGTTCCTGTTTATCCCTGAGTCAGGCTTTCAGTTCCCTGCCAGCCTGAAAACTTATTTAAGAAAATCACATCCTTCTGCGGAACCAGGGGAACGAACCCTCATCATCTTGCTACAAGATCTGCCTCCTGAAGCTGCTGGTTGTTTACTGTTCCCAAACACAACGCCTACATATCCCTGGATGGTATGCAGTGTCCCTTTTCTCTGGGCTATGAGTAAATGTGACTAATAAACTGCTCATGAATTCATATCTTCCACTCTGAGCATTGTATATTTGTCCACTCCTATAACCCTAAGGAGGGAATCTCTCCCTTACCACCAGGTCCACTAGAAAGGATTATAACACTTATCTGGGTTTAGAGCTGCACTATGCCAGTTTATCTAGACAATTCGTACTGACAACACATGTATCTTACAGTGAACACCTGCTTTCTCTCTGGAGGTTCACTGCGTGTCTATATGACTGACCTCCCATAAAAATACTACACTCCTAGGCTCGGACAAATGTCTTTAATTGGCAACACTTCACACATATTGTCACACGTCATTGCTGCGGGAGCTGAGTTCTGCGTGACTCTACTGGAAGAGGACATTTCAAAACCTGAACATCTAGTTTCCTCTGGACTTTACTCAATGTGCCTATTTCCTTTGCTGATTTTACTTGCATCAGTTTGATCACTATTAATATAATGTATGTCATGTAATAAAACATTATTGTGAGTATAAATCTTGGTTTTTGTGAATCTTTTTAGTGAATCACCAACCCTGAGTGTGTCTTCTGGACCTCTGTCACAGCACGTGTCCTGTGAAGTCGAGGTGACATTCTCCCATGAAAGAAAGAGCCTAATAGAATCAACCCATTTTCTGGCACGTACGTGGTCCCTCAGGAGTGATTCTGTATTGGGAGTAGAGTTGACTTAGAGAACGAGAGCTCATCAGTCAGAAGTTCGGGAGTGGAGAAGTCCATTTTTGAGCTATACATAACCGCTATCTTTGTCACTATGGCCATTTTGTACATGAGGCCACTGATCAAGCTTCAAAGTGGTTAACACCTTCGGGAAAGATCACTGTAATGCACTCTGAGAGGTTCTTCCAGAATTTTCCCATCAAAATTAAGCATTTCTTCCTCCCGTTGCTGAGTCTTTGTAACCAAGAGTTTGTGCCCTCCCTCTAAAAATTGCCCTCCGCTAAAGACAGCTGCTCTGTTCACAGTTGTGGCCCTTTCCCAAGGGAAGTCTGCCTGCTGTGATTACACAACATGGAGTTACAAAGGTCTTGTTTTCTTGCTCTGGGGTGGGATGACTCGGAGCTCTGTAGCTCCTCGAGATAGTTGAGGCTTTCATTTTGATTTTCACTGCCCAACTTCTCCCCATAGCCAATCCTTTATTCACTTCTTCCAGATTTATATCCTCCCAAATAGCTTTCTTCACATTAATCTCTACCTCAGAGATTGCCGCTCAGTAAACCCAACCTGGGACAGAGGCTACCAGAAAGTACCCCTAAAGGGGGGGATTGGGGAGCTACATTAATGAATCGCTGACTGTCCTCATTCTTGGCAATAGGAAGAACATCTACAACTCCTGCATAGATAGGAATGTAATTGCTAAATTTTCCACAACTGGTAATGAGATAAAGTGACAGTGGGGGGAAATTCACCAGTGGTCACAATGTGTGGTTCATTTGAAAGTACCAAGAAAAATCTACATTATTTTTAAAATGGAATTGTATGGTTGTACGTGGGAACATTCGTTGCACCAGGGAAAGATAATGAAAGGCTGAAGGTAATAAACTAGTGGTTAAAGACTAAGCGTGAAGCCAGAGAACCTCCTCAGAAACATATAAAAAGAACCTTATCTCCTGCGGCAGGAGGATAGAAAAAGCTGAGAGAACCCAGCTCGGGACTTAATTAGAATAATCAGAGCTCTAGAGAAGGCTGAATTTTAAACATTATCAGATCTGTTTTGTCAAGGTCATAGCCTTTTTTTGGAAAAAAAAAAAAGAATGGAATCCTGAAATATGGGCTGGAAAATGTTATCAATGCCCTAAAACATCTTAACTATCCAGACTCTTCTCAGCTCTCTAGGCCTACAGAAGTAGCCCATTTCTCCCCGTTGTGGAAATTCTGCCTGAGCTTCCCCAGTTCTGGGTAGAATGGTGATCCCCGCCAAAATATGTCTCCAAGTCCTAATCTTCAGAACCTTTAAATGTTACTTTATTTGGGGGAAAAAAAAAAGAAAAGATCTTTGAAGATATAATGCATGAGCTTGAGCTGAGATCATCCTTCATTATCCAGTGATAAGTATTCTTATAAGATATACAGAAAAGGAGGAGGCAAAACAAAGGTAGAGGCAAAAATTACCAGACAAGGATTTTACAGAGCTAAAGCGAGCTGGAATAGACAAGAAATAGAATATCCCCAGCACCTCTAGCGAGAATGTAGCACAGGAAACTAATATATTTCTTCATTTTCAAGGAAGATGTTGTGGCCCCTGCCTTGCCACATGATATGTCCTTTTCTCGGGACATGAGCAGTGACATCCTTAACTTGCTTTGTCCCATTAAATGACAAGCATTCCAAGGAACAGCTGACTTGACCTATAGGCAGAAAGGCAATTTCTACACATAACACTGGTTTTCCAGTTCCCAGTCTCCTTTAGAAGATCAAGGATTTTTATGATATACGCATCTCTGTATATCAATCTCTGGCGGCCTCCAGTCACTCCTCAAGAACGTCCGTCCTCCTGTGTGAAGAACTACTGTACTTCTGTCTCTGTTACAAATACAAATGTACCAAGAGGAATGTCCAAAACAAATGCAAACATGCCTGAAAGAGTAACCGAGTTTTCAGAAACAAATCACAGTCTATCCCACGTGAGTGGTTTCAACCAAAGTAAGGATGCACTGACCCCGGTTGTCAGTCACAACGCACAACAGCCATGCGCCATTACTGGCAAAGCCTGCCTACTAACATGTCTTACCACTGTAGCGTCCCAAAGCACAGTAGTGTACATTCCAACCGATGGACACAGGAAAGATACAGAAAAGAAAGAGAAGAAGCAAGCAAGGAAGAAAGGAAGGAGAGGATAGAGAGAGAGAGAGAGAGAGAGAGGAAAGATGCCGCTTGAAGCTGCTCCCTTAGCTCAAGTTCAGGACAATTTGAGTGTGCTTTTACACTCTGAACTACACAGGACCGCCACCAATATGCTCAAAACAAAGCCTCTCAAGAGGAGACCCTGGACAAACTGCTGCAAAGTGACTCAAACTGTTTTACAGGCAGGTGTTTGGACAGGTCAACTATTCGAAGTGTAATCGTGCCCTCTGCTGGCCAAATGAGGAAGCGCGGCAGAAAGCTCTATGGCCCTCTGGTTGCAGTCCCGCTCCAAACCGTAGGAAGCGCAAAGCGGAGGGGGCCGCTAGCGGAGCGCTCGTCCGAGAGCAGAGAGAGGGCGCCAGGCGAGGTGAGGGAAGGAAAGGGAGGGCTTGCGCAACCAGCGGCGGGGCGCACCATCAGGCAGCCCCGACCTGCGTGCTGATTGGCCGGAGCTG
>NW_022900932.1:309356-309835 GCF_012274545.1 Fukomys damarensis
TGCCGCCCCAGGCCTCGCGGGGAGGCGGGGCTCCAGTCGCCAACTAGATTTCAGTATATATTTATATATATGTCACATATCAAGCATGTCAGTTCATACCCTCCAGTGGCCATCCCCTGTACGTGCACAAGTCCGAGGAGCGCGGCTGTGTCCCTGCCCTCCTGGTGATTCCAGGGCTCCATCCGTTGTCTCCTGCTCGATCCGGGGGTCCACTCCGGGCAGGCGTCCGTGGGACGAACTGGTCTTCTGCGCTCTCCTTTACACCGTTCTAACTTGGGCTGTGCGGCACTGGTTCGGGCTTTACCACTTCACACACAGGGGCCGTCTGAGTAGATATCGGGGCTGCACACGCGTCTCACTCTTGGGCAACCCAGGTCTCACAGTAAGTCACTCTGGGGGTCTCACGCCCCCTTCCGGAGGCCGCGCTGACATCGCCCTCTACGCGGACGTCTGCTCTCCGCAGCGGCTGGCGCCGACCG
>NW_022900932.1:309892-344197 GCF_012274545.1 Fukomys damarensis
GCGGGCAGCGCACAGGTGGCGTCGCCGAGAACCGTGACCGCGGCCCGGAGCCCGGGACGTCCAGGCTCTTCCCGCCCAGAGAGTCGGACGGAGCCAAACGGTGAGCGGGACAGGGCGACGTTTGCTGAGGGAAATGGGAGAAGAAGAAAAGGAGAGGTGAGGAAAATAAGCAAAAAAGAGAAGTGAATGTTTATTGAGGAAAATGAGAGAAAAAGAAGCAAAGGAGAGGTGAACGTTTATTGAGGAAAACAGAAAAAGAAGAAAGAAAAGAAGAATAGAAAAGATACGTTCTGCACGCCGGACAGGCCACTGCAAGTGTTGTGCCCAAGTCGCGGAGTCCCCAAAGGCCACCAAGGAGTCAGGTCCGATGCAATTGCAAGAGGAGTTTATTGCAAGCTCGCCCTCAGGTGTCCCCGTCACGGCGGCCTCAGACCGAGAGCCCAGATCCAACTGTGAACCAAGTTTATATAGGATTTTTCTGTTACTATTTTTAGCTTTCCCTTATCATCAAGGGGCATCGGGAGGGCACATTGGAACATGACCTAATGCTTACATTTGCAAATTTATTATGGGGTGCTGGGAGGGTACGTGTTGGAAAGTTACCTAAGGCCTTCATTAGACGATTGATTCCTCTTTTCTGACTTCTGCTAACTAAGATATATGACTATCTATATCCACTATAATTAATTCCTGTATTGATTAGATCATACGAAAAGAAGCTTTTCTATTAATTATGATTAATTTCTATATCAGCTATAACTAAATTCTATATTAATTGAATTAAATAAAAAGAAGCTTATCTTAAAAAGAGGAACAGAAGCAGGGTGGAGATGTCCTAAAGAGGAACTGCAATTGTCAAAGCACAGAGAAACTGCCACATAGAATGGAATTTTTCAGAAAGGAACTTTTGCATTTGCTCTATTCTGGGTAAGGGGCATGGAGCCCACCGTGACCTGGAAACTTGGTCCTCACACAAGAACAACCTTCCTGTGACGTCGCATTGGGACTGTCCCTCCTAGGGCTCCGAAGCTGCTCTGCCGAGTGCGTCTTAGTTGTGATTTGCTGGCTCTCGGCGATTGACCGGTCACCTCTAGATGCCCAGCCACGATCGGCCAAGATTTGACAACTCTCCGTGATTGACAGGTCAAGCCCAGTTGCGTCGCTGGTTTATCATGCCGTAGTCTCCTGCCTCAATATGGACTCCCAAATATCACTAACTAAAATAATAAAGGTATATTTATCACTCGTATTTCACTCAAGTTGAGCTTGGGCTTTATTTGAGACACGATCTCACCAGGTAGTTCAAGTTGGCCTTGAGCTCACTTAGGGTTAGCTTTGTCTGGCCTCAAACTCACAACAATCCTCCTGCTTCAGGCTCCCTAGTGCTGGGATCACAGGCAAGCACCACTACACCTAGCTAGCTACAGCTTTATACTTTGGGCCTACACTAAGATCTAGGATGACAAAGCAGCTAACAATCTGGCATCTTATTGGTTGTCATGGCAGAAGAGAGAAGCTTCCGCCTAGAAGCAATATACACTATATCTGCTCACACTTCATAGGCCAAAGTAATTCATATGACCACGTTCAAATAAAAAAGGGATAGGGGGGAGCCAGAAATAGTTTGTTAACGAAAGTTACCAGGGTCATCATTAACCTCTTCTAATTATCAGCCTTTACTCTAATACCTTGCTTCCTTAAACATTATTGTTAAGTGTCTTGGGCCTTCCAGAGTCTATACCTTATAAAAAGTCCAAAACATTTTTAGGCATATTTTGTTTCAGTAAGAAAATATTTTATTTCTTGATTTAGAATAAGTTGTGACATAGTGACTGAACTCTTTTTACTACTTTTTGTTTTTATTTTTTTGAGACAGGGTCTCACGATGTAGTTGAGACTGACCTGGAACTCACTATGTAGCCCAGGCTGGTCTCGAACTCACAGTGATCCTCCTGTCTCAGCTTCTGGAGCGCTGGGATTACAGGCGTGCGCCACCACACCCGGCTTATTAAAGAGGATCACTGTGAGTTTGAGACCAGCCTGGGCTACATAGTGAGTTCCAGGTCAGTCTCAACTACATCACTACATCGTGAGACCCTGTCTCAAAAAAACCAATAAATAAATAAAGAAATAGTAAAGTATGTCTATCATTTGTGTAAGTGTACAATTCAGAGGCATGAACTATATTCCCAATGTTGTTTAACCATCACTGCTATATGAACCCGAATCCTTTCTATCTTCCCCAACAAGACCTTTTCATGCTCCCAGCTCCCAATAGTCTCCATTCTGCTTTGTTTCTATGAATATACCCATTTTAGGGGATGTACATAATAAGCAAAATCATATACTATTTGTCCTTTTGTATCTGGCTTATCTTCCTAAGCATAATGTCTTTGAGGTTCATCATCTTGAAGCATATATTAAAATCTCATTTCTTTTTATGTCTCAACAGTATCCCGTTGTTTATATACATACGAATGGATTTATGTATTTATTTGTTGAGGAACAATTGGGTTGTTTCCACATTTTGCCTAGTATGGATGTCTGCTATGAACACTGACGTACAGATATCTTTTCAGTGCCTGCTTTCACTTCTTTTGGATATGAACCTAGGCCAGAGTTGCTGAATTATATGATAGTTATACATTTCACTCTCTGAGGTACTATTAAAGTGCTTTTCACAGTGGCTGCACCATTTTATATCCCCACCAGCAATGCATGAGGGTCCTAGTTTCTCCAAATACTTGTCAATACTTATTATTTATTATTTTTAAAATATAGCCATTTTAGTAGGTGTGAAGTAGTATCTTATTATGATTTTGACTTGTGTTTCCTTAATGGCTAATGATGTTGAAATATTCCTGTTTTATTACTGGTCATTTAAATTTGTTTTGTTTTGTTTTGTTTTGTTTTTGTACCAGGGATCAAACTTGGGTCCTTGCGCTTGCAAGGCAGGCCACCAACCACTGAGCTAAATCCCCGGCCCCTTGGTCATTTAAGTTTTGAAGAAATGTCTATTCAAGTACTTTACCCATTGTTGAGCTGTATTGTCCTTTTGTTGTTGAGTTGTATCTTTATATATTCTGTATATGAATCCCTTATATGATTTGCAAATATTTTCTCCAATCTGAACATTGTCTTATTGCACAAAAGCTATTTTTTTCTTGGTGCCACATTCAAGAAATTGTTGCCAAATCTTTCCTGGTTTCTCTTCTACTTCATTAGTCTATAGATCTGTTCTTTTTTTTTTTTTTTAAATAGGCAGGGTTTGTTTTTGTTTTTGTTTTTGCTTTTGTTTTTGGCAGTACCAAGGATCGAACTTAGGACTTTGCCCTTGCAAGGCAGAGGTGACACCACTAAGCTAAATCTCCAGCTATAGATTGGTTCTTATGCCAGTACCATACTATTCTTGTTATTGTAGCTTTGTATTAAGTCTGGAAGTCCGGAGGTAGGGCACTTCTGGCTTTTTTCTTCAAAATTGTTTGGGTTGTTTGGAGTCTCTTACAATTTCAAATGAATTTGAGGATCTACTTTTCTATTTCTGTGAAAAGAGGCTGTGGTAATTTTATTTTATTTTTTATTTGTTTGGTACGGGGGTGTTACTAACATTTTAACAACGTGAAGCCTTCCTGTCATGAACACCGATCTTTTTACTTATTTCGGTCTTCCTTAATTTCAGCAATGTTTTATGGTTTTCAGTATAAATATCTTTCCCCTCCTTGGTTAGATTTATTCTAACATATTTAATTCTTTTGCATGCTATTATAAATTGAATTGCTTTATTTTTGTATACATTTTATTTTATCCCATTCCCCCCTCAAGCCCTCCCCTCCCTAAGTAAACCTTTGTTTGCATTTTTCCCTCTATTTTCACTTTTTTATTGCTTCCTTCCTTTCCCCCTCCCTCTTTCCCTGCTCCTGTTCCCATTTGAACTCTTTCTTCCCACTTCCCAACATCATTTCCACATTCAATTTCTCACACCAGAGAAACGATGCAGTATTTAAACATATGTGTTCGATTTATTACACTTAAGAGGATGATCTCAAGGTCCGTCCATTTAGCTATAACTGTCTGAAATTCATCCTTCTTTATGCTACTCCACTGCATATAAAACTTCTTTATCTGCTCATCAGTTGATAAGCATTTGGGCTGTTTCCAAGATGTAGGTATTACAAACTATGCTGCTATAAACACAGGTGTGCATATAGTGCTGTGGTATGATGTTTTTAATTCTTTCAGGAAGATACCAAGAAGAGGTATAGCTGCATTAAGAGGAACCTCTAGTTTTAGTTCTTTGAGAAATCTCCACATTGATTTCTACAGGGGTTGCACCAGTCTACACTCCCACCAGAAGTGGAGAAGGGTTCCTTTTTCCCCACAGCCTCTCCAGCATTTGTTATTGGTTGATTTCTTGATAGCAGCCATTCTTTCTGGAGTGAGGTGGAATCTCAACATTGTTTTAATTTGCATCTCTTGAATGACCAGGGATGTTGAAGATTTTTTTCATATATTTATTTGCCATTTCTAATTCTTCATATAAGAAGTGTCTTATTTCAGATGCCTATTTTTGCACTGGGTCTTTAAGTTGGGGGGTGGTTTTTTTTAGTTCTTTATACATTCTAGATAACAGTCCTTTATCTGAATAGCTGGTAAAAAAAATTTTCTCACTCTGCGGGTTGTCTCTTCTCTCTGTTGGTGGTTTCTCTTGCTGTGCAGAAGCTTTTTAATAATATGAGGTCACAGTTGTTAATTCTTTGTAGTATTTCTCATGTGGTCAGTGTTTTGTTCGTGAAGTCTTTGCCTACTCCTATGTCTTTAAGCATTCTACCTATTCTCTCTTATAGCAGATTTACTGTTTCTGTTTGAATATTTAGATCTTTGATCCATTTCAATTTTAGGTTAGTGCATGATGAAAGATATGGGTCTAATTTAAATCTTTGACATGTGGAAAGCCAGTTTTTCCAACACCATTTATTAAAGAGGCTTTCTTCCAATGAAGTTGTTTGGCTCCTTTGTCAAAGATAAGGTTGGTGAGGATATCTGGAGTTGTTTCTACATCCTCTAATCTGTTCCATTGACCTTCAGGTTTGTTCTTCTACCAGTACCATGCTGTTTTTATCACTATAGCTTTGTAGTATAATTTAAAGTAAAGGATTGTGATACCCCCTGCTTTGTCTTTGTTGCCCAGAATTGCCTTTGCTATTCTAGGTCTCTTCTTGTTTCAAATGAACTTTAGGATTGTTTTTTCTAATTTTGTGAGATGTGCTGTTGGGATTTTGATTTGGATTACATTGAATCTGTATAATAATTTTGGAAGTATGGCCATTTCACTATATTGGTTCCTCCTATCCAACCAAGAACAAGGGATATCTTTCCATTTTCTGATATCCTCTTCAATCTTCTTTTTCAGAGTAGTGTAGTTTTCCATGTAGAGGCCTTTTACTTCCTTTGTGATATTGATTTCTAGGTATTTCTGGAATTGCATTTTTCATTTCCTTTTTGGATTGTTCATTGTTGTATAGAACAAAACTATTTTTTTGTGTGTATGTGTTGAGCTTGTATCTTGCAATTTTGCTGAATTTATTAGTTCTAGTAGTTTTCACGTGGAGTCTGGGATTTCCTCTGTAGAGAGTCATGTCATTTGCAAATATAGTTTTACTCTTTTTTTTTTCCAATCTGAGTAACTTTAAGTTTTAATTTTCAGTGTAATAGCTCTGGATAGAATTTCCAATGTAATGTTGAATACCAGCAGTGAAAGCTGGAATTCTTATTTTTTTCTTGATCTTAAGAGGAAAACTTCAGTCTTTCATCACTGAATAAAATGTTAGCCATGGGGTTTTCTCTTTACTATATTGAAGAATTTTCCCTTCCTTCCTAGTTTTCTGAGTTTTATCATGAAAGTATGTCAAATGCCTTTCTTTTCTTCATCAACTGAGATTATCTTTTTTTATTATGCTATCAATGTTTTTTAGTTTTTGGTTTTTGGTTTTTATACTGGGGATCAAACTTGGGACCTTATGCTTGTGAGAAAGGCAATGGAACCACTGAGCTAAATCCCTGGCCCTTTTGTTTGTTTGTTTGTTTTGAGACAGGGTCTCACTATGTAATTCAGGTTGGGCTTGAACTCACTATGTAGCTCAAACTGGCCTCGAACGGCCTTCTGAGTGCTGGGATTACAGGCATGCACCACCACACCCGGCTTTATTAATGTTAATTATTACATTGATTTTCTTATGTTGAATCATCTCTGCATTCTTGGTATAAATCTCACTTGGTAATCTTTTAATATGCTTTTGGATTTGATTGGCTAAATTTTGTCAAAGATTTTTGTGTCTATAGTCACAAAGAATATTGATCTATAATTTTCTTTTCTTGTGATGTCTTTAGCTAGCTTTGATATGAGAATAGTACTGGACTCGTGAATTGAACGACTTAATGTTCTGTCATATGATGGTTAATTTTATATGTGAACCTGAGGGAGTCATGAGGTGCCCGGATATTTGATAAAATATTATCCAAGGGGTTACAGTGAGGGTGTATTTGGATGAGGTTAACATTTAATTTGGTAGCCTAGGAAAAACTGATTGCCCTCCCTAGTGTAGGCAGGCTTCATCCAAATAGGTGATGGCTTGACAGAGCAAACACTATGAGCATTTCTGCCTGTCTTTTAACTGAGACTTTGGCCTCTTCCTGCCTTTGAGCTCAGACTCAGTCCTGAGCCTGCTAATCTTAGGACTGGAGTACACACCGCTGGAATTGTATGCCATCGTCTGGCTCTCAGGTCTTTGCACTTAAACTGGAACTGGACCATTAACTTCCCGGGTTTTCATCTTCCCCACTCACTGTCTTGAGTTTCCAACTCACTCTATAAATCTTGGGATTTGTTGGCCTCCATGAATATATGAACTAATTCTTTATAATAAATCTTTGTGTGGTGAGATGTATCTTTATATATCCATATCCTATTAGTTTTGCTTATTGGCAGAGCCTTAACAATATATCTCCTCTTCAACGTTTTTGGAAGAGTTTGAGAAGAATTGGCGTTAGTTCTTCTTTAAGTGTTTGGCAGCATTGGGCATGGCGGTACATGACTGTAATTCCAGCAGACAGGCTGAGAGGCTGAAGCAAGAGGATTGTAAATTAGAGCCTAGGCTGGGCAACTTAGTGATTCAGCAAGACTCTGTCTCAAAAAAACAAAAAATTATAAAGGGCTGAGGATATAACCCTGAAGGCCTGAGGATCAAGACCCTGAGAGTGAAGGCCCTGGATTTGATGTCTAGTACTGCCAAAAAATGTTTACCAGAGTTCACTTGTGAAGATGTCTGTCCAGCACTTTTCTTTATTGATTGGCCTTTGATTATTGATTAAATCTCCTGTGACACTATTATTGAAGCTTTCTATTGGTTCTTGAGTCAGTTTCATAATTAGTGTTTCCAGGAAATTGTCCATCTATTCTAGGTCATCTAATTTGTTGCCATACAATTATTGGTAGTATTCTCTCGTAATTTTTTTTTATTTCTATAAAGTTGATAGTAAAGCCTCTAGTTTCATTGTTGATTTTAGTTATTTGTGTCTTCTCTCTTTTCCTGTTGGCCCAGTTAAGGTTTTATCAATTTTGTTGATCTTTTCAAAGAACCAACACAGTTTGATTTTTCTATATTAATTTTCCGTTCTATATTTTACCTGTTCTAATCTTTATTTCCTTTCTTCTACAAGCTTTGGGTTATTATGTTCTTCTTTCTGTAGATATTTAAGGTACAGAATTGGTTTATTGCTTTGAGATATTTTTTCTTTTTTAATGTAGGTATTTTCAGCTACAAATTTCCCCATGTGCTGCTTTCATTGCAACATATAGGTTTTGGTATGTTGTGTTTTTGTTTTAATTTGTCTTTATTATTTTTTAATTTCCCTGTGATTTCTTCCTTTATTGGTTGTGATTCTTGTTTAATTTCTCCATATTTGTGAATTTTTCTTTCTGTTAGTAATTTCTCACCTTATCCTGCTGTACACAGGGAAAGTTTTTTATGTGATTGTATTTTAATATTGAGTATGCTTTGTGCCCTAAATATGATATCTGAATTTGCTTCAAAATAACTGTGTGTGACAGTGGTGTTAGAAGATGGAGTGAATGAGTATATAGATGAAAACGTGAAACAAAATCTCATTATCGTTGAAACTGGGTTCTTGAAATTATATCTCATATTAATCTGATTTCTTGTGGCTGGGACACAATCCCAGACAACCACATTTTAAAGGAGCATAGTTGTTGTTATTATTGAGTTTATTGCTACTTTCTAAGTATACACTGCAGTTACATTCATCCCTGGGATCTTGTACCTTTACATGGCAGATCTTGGTTCTCATTTTTTCCCCAGACCCCTGCCCTTCATTCACCCCTTCATCTCTCCCCTATTTACAAAGACTTTGTTTCCATTTTTTTCTTTTCCTTTATTTTAGAGGAGCATAGCTTTAATTTGGCTCACTCTTTCAAGGGAATCCAGCTCGTGGTCTGCTGGCTCCAAGTCAGAAGCATCATGGTGCAAGAGTGCGGTAGAACAAAAGTGCTTGGTTCATCATGGTAGGGAAGTAGGGAAGGGGAACAGTGCCAGAGACGAACTGACAAGGGACCATATTAGTACCCAAGGTCATGCCTCTATGGGCCACCCAGACAGGCCCAGGAGGATGCTCTACTAATCTGCTAGGCTGACATATCAGGAATAACAGTTAAGTCATTTATGAATATAGGGATATGGATTAGAGTAGGATTTCTCAAATGTCACACTATTAATATTTTATTATGTGGGCATTGCCCTATGTACATTGGGGTATTCAGCAATGCACTAGATCTCTACCTCCTAGATGGCAGGAGAACTCTGTCTCCTAGGTGTGACAACTAAAACTCTCTAGACATTACCAAATATTTGGAATAGGGGCAATGGTGAGAGTTGCCGTAGGTATTCCAACACCACTCTAGAGGCTTCAGTGGAGAGATGACTTTGGACTGGAACATAATAAGTGTAATAACTTTCGCGGCTTAGAAGCAGTGAAGATATACTTCTATGCTAAAGTGTTTCTCACTGGGGATTTAGCGCAGTGGCGCCACACCTGCCTGGCAAGTGCAAGGTCCTGAGTTGGATTCCCAGTACGGGGGTGTGGGGGAGAAAGAAAAAGAAAAAGGTGTCTTTCACAACTACTATTACATCCTGGATAAGTTTTGATCTCCTGTTTGATGTTGGAAAGCTTCAGATCTGACCCTAGATGTTTGGTTATGTGACACTGCCATTTGCCACCAGGCGTGCTTACACTGAGGTTAAAAATAACGGGGTACCTGGTGTCTCTCACATCCCTCTAAGGTAGACTTGGGGCAAGATCGCTGAAATGCCATTGGACACAGCTGCCTTCGAGTCCTGTTAACATATCGTTTTGCCTTTCGTCCCACTTAAGTCACCTGGCGTTTCAGATCCCCCACTTCTGCGTGAGAGCGAGGCTTGTTTCCGGATACCCTCCTCAGTCGTTATAAGACAAGCTCATTCTGCAGCTAGCCTTCCTTCGTATCCCTCTCTCTCTCTCTCCTTCCCTCTTTGATGTTCGTTTTAAGCAGTTCCGCCAACCTGCGGGCTGGCTGCAATACCTCACAGCCTCTCCAAAGTTGTTTGACAGGGAATATTTAGGATTTTCTGGAGGGTAGAAACAAATAAATGATGAGAACAACAGAAGTGCCTAACACCAGATGGGCCAAAGGCCCAGCACGGAGACTAAAGTTCACTCCTTTCGCCCTTTTCCGGGGAACCCAGGCCTGTGGGGGAGGGGAAAGCGAAGACTCCCTGTTGCTGGGCAACCGCTGGGCTTCCCGGGGATGCGCGCGGGGACTCCATCGGGCGCCATCTTGGCTGGTTGGTCTCCATCGGATTGGGTTACTCAACTTGTCCTCGACTGTCAAGTGGGAGTCCCGGCGTCTGGTCGCCCCGCTTCACGGGGTTGTTGAGTACTCAGGACGGTACAACAGACAAAACTGTGAAAGATTGTGTGGGGCACTAATTCCTCTGGGCCTCTGACCTTCCTTTCCCCGAGGCAACGGGCGGGGTGGGGGGCGGACAGGAGATCGATTTGGAGGTGAAGAGGAACAGCCATGCTTAACAACAAGGCCATACACCGAGAGGTCTGACGGGAGACTGTTCAAGAGACTTTATCCAGGAGAGCAGATCAGAGGGGGGGATGAGGGGAGGGAGAGAGAGAAAACAAAGAAAGGATGGTTCTTTTATTGGTTTTGGGTTGGGCTACTTTTAACCTTCGCAAGCCATGTTGCCGTTTAAGGATTTAGCCTTGCAGAAGCTAAATTTCATTTTTCTAAACTATCGCGGCCTTGGGAAAAGGAAATTTAAGGTAGTGGCGTGGAGGCAGGAAAAACCCGGAAATGCGGTCCCTAATGGCGGCGTCAGGTCCCTAACAGCAGGTCTCCAGTAACGTCCGCTGTCCTTGGGCTGCCCGCCGGAGGCTTTCTGGACAGGCCAACGGCGATGTGAGGGGCTGAGGTTTACAAGGTTGTCGCCGAGGCTCCTGGGGAGGCCAGGAGAAAGACAGCAAAACACGTCAGGAAGGCAGCCAGAAACAGTGTTAGATCTGATTCACTGGCGCAGAAGTAATGCCCTTACCGGATCTCATTTAATCCTTTCTAAAGTCCTCTGAGATGTTCAGATTATTAATATTATGCCCCTTTAATGTGAATAAAGGGGAGAACTGATTCAGGGCTGAATTAAGGCCAACTAAAGTCCTAAGAAGGGCCCTACCAAGGAGCCTCCAGGGGCCTTTTCCATGGCTTAACATAAAGAGCCTAAAGGGTTCTTTGCACAAAGCAGGTGATGATTTCAGTGCTAGTGTGCCTCCTCCTGGCAGGGACAAGAAAGTTAATACGCAATACCTTGAAAGCAGACTTTTAAAGTTGAATTGCTCACTATGCCAAATAAAACTTTTTTCTTGAATGTGACTGTGCCATATCTACTTGAAAGTTTGAAGCCAGCCTGGGCTACAGGGTGAATTTCAGGCCAGTCTGAACTACATAGTGAGACCTTGTCTCAGAAAAATAACCAGAATTTTTCTCTCAGCATTTTAATTTTCCCACTGTTTTCTGTGATTTTTTATGAGAAATCTAATATCAGAATTGTTTTTCTTACCTTTGTCTTTGATTTATTATGGCTTGATTTTGATGTATCTGTGATGATTTTCCTTGGTTATCAGCTCTTTGCTAACCTTGACCCAAATCTGTGCCTTTTTCCACATTTGGGGAGTTTTCAGTCATTCTTCCTCCTTCTACCACTCTTCCTCATCTTTTCTGTTACTGGAGATCAAAACCAGGGCCTTGAGCTGGGTGTGGTGGCACACCCCAGAGGATCGCTGTGAGTTCAAGACCAGCCTGGGCTACATAGTGAGTTCAAAGTCAGTCTCAACTACATAGTGAGACCCTGTCTCAAAAAGGGTGGGGGAGCTTCATCCTAAACTACATTTGCAGCCCTTTCTAATTTTTTTATTTTGAGACAGGTTCTCACTAAATTGCTAAATTGCCTAGGCCGGGCTTGAATTTTCAATCCTCCTGCTTCAGGCTGCCAGCATGCTGGGACTATAGTTTGTGTGCCACCATGTCTGGCTCATTTTTTCTTTACCAATACTTTTTTTCTCCTGGAGCTCTAAGGACATGAATCTTAGACTTTTTAATAGTTTTATAGATCATTGTTATGGTTTGTGTTTGGATGTCCCCCAAAAAACTCATGCAGATGAGGTGGGACTTTCTTTTTCAGAGGTAGTTGAATCTGGAATGTGTGACGCTGGGATTAAAGGCATGTGATTACTGAATCACTACACGAGTGATTAGTTTGGCATCGCCCTAACCCCAGCAGGTTGAATAAAAGGGGCAGAAAGATGCTGTTAAACCCTGTTAAGTTTGCTGCCTTGTGTGCACCATGTTTTTATGCTCTGCCAGGCCTGTTTGTCATCCCTGCCCTTGTCATCCCTGCCCGATTATGGACTGAAACCTCTATGAACTATAAACCCTTTCCCCTCTACTTTCAACAAAGTTTCCCCTCTAACAAATAAACCCCTTCCCCTCTAACTTTTGGTGTTGGGTATTTTGTCTTAGGAACGAGAGAAAAGTAACTAAGTCGCTTTTCTCTTGTTTAGATTGGATAACTTTTATTGCAGTATCTTCAAGTTCACTTAACTCTTTTCTTTCACATCTCCACTCTGCTTTTGAGGCCGTGCAGTGAAATTTTTATTTTAGCTACTGCATTAATTCATGATCAGATGCAGGTGGTAGTACGAAAAGATAATGACGTATGTAAACCAGGATGTATTATAATAAAAACAGTATTAATAGTATGGCTTTTAACAAAGTATTTTAAGTGCATGTTTCAAAAACTGAAAATAGTTCAAACCATGAAATTTCCCAAGCACAATATGAGTGATAGACTTATAATTGAATCTAGTGATTTCTAACTCATTTTTGTCAGATGAGTTTGAAGATACAGTTGTAAATTTTGTAATTCTCATTAAAGTATTTTTCACTGAGTTATTCTAAGAACTGGACACTGAATGCTTTAGACTTTATTGGGAATTTGCCTTCCCATCATCTTTCAGAGTATCTGCACTGACCACATCATGAGCACCCTTTGAGATGCTTACATCACAGCAACCTTCCTGATACTAAGACCCATTTAATTATACAGGCTGGAACCGATGCTGACTATACTCTAGAAGGAAATTTGGATTTTGAGAAAAATGGTTGGGAATGATCTCAACTTTTAAAAACAGTTCTGGGCCGGGGATTTAGCTCAGTGGTTCTGCCACCTGCCTTGCAAGCACAAGGACCTGAGTTCGATCTCCGGTACCGATAAATAAATAATAAATAAATAAATAAATATAAATAAATAGAGTTCTGATAGTTCCATCTTGATGTTTTTTAAACTCACAGTTTCTATTTTTATCTTGTTTTCTTAGAAAGTGATTCCTTACTTTGAGAAGGACTCTGCCTCTTGAGCATAGTGGTCATGGCTACTGCCTCCCCTCTGAGCAACCTGCAGGATGAGGTGCTGTGTTCAGTCTGTCTCAACTACCTGAGAGAACCTGTGACCACTGACTGTGACCATGTCTTTTGCCACCACTGCATCATGGAAGTCTGCGAATCTTCCAGGCAGCCGCTGTAGTCTTCACTGCACGACAGCCTTTAAGAAAGACTCTCCCCCACACTTGGCAGATGGCCAGCTCGGCGGAGAGTATTGGATGATGAAGGTAGAGGAGAGACGACCTAGGAAGAAAAGGCCACCTGAGCAAAGAGCAGCACCGCTGTGCGTGTGACATCTGGAGAAGCTGCATTACTGCTGCAGAGCGACCAGCAGATCGCGTGTGTGAAGTGTGGGAGTCCCACGAGCCCAGGCACCACGCTGCTGTTCTCCTGGAGAAGGCTGCCCAGCCTTGCCGAGGAAGATCTTGTTGGACCAACTCTGTTCTTACAGCCAAAAATGCTCCACCATTCCTTTAAAATAAGGTTGCTTTCAAACTGCTTTATTGAGATATGACTGACACATGAAAAACTGTACTTTATTTAAATGTGTAGAAGTGAAGTTTGGGATAAGTATACACCTGAGAAGTTATCACCACCGTAAGGCCATACACACACCCATCACTCCTGAAAGGCTCCCTCCATCACTTTATTAGTATTAGTGTTTATGTTTTTGTGTGTGAGCGCTTAGTTGGAACACGTGTAAGATTTATCCATTTTGAAAATTGTGTTTACACTACTGCTTTTGTTAGAGTGGGCACTACGCTATATAGACCTCTAGAAGTTAGTAAACTAGCGTAACTAAAACTGTTCCCTTCGAGCATCACCTCCCCAGCCCAGATCCCCACCAGCCTCTGGCAATTACTATTCTTTCTGCTTATGTGAACTTGGCTGTTGTAGAGTCCATGTACAAATGCTGTCCTGTGATGTTTATACTTCTGTGTCTGGCTTATTTCGCTGGGCATATATCCTTTACGTCCACCTGTGTTGTCACAATGGCAGAGTTATGTTTCTTCAAGGCTGAATGAGAGTCCGCTGTACATAGCACATTTCCCTCACCCGTCAATGGGTACTTCGGGTGATTCCATTATCTGGGCTATTGTGAAAAACGTTGCAAGGAACACAGACGTGAAAATATCTCAAGATTCTGATTTTATTTCCTTTGGGTAAATGTCCAGGTAGTCAGATGATGTGGCTGTTCAACTTTTAAAATTCTGAGGACCCTCCATACTTTTTAGTAATGGCTGTGTGACGGCAATTTATATTCTCACCAACAGTGTTCCAGGATTTCCTTTTCTCCACATCCTCACCAGCACATTTTATCCTTTAAAAAAAATGTAATGGTCATTCTAAACACCATAGACTAAGTAATTTATAATGAATGGAAAGGGGAGAAGGGGACGACAGACTTAAGATGTGTTATGTACAGATACCAGCTCCTTACAATGAATATAATCATTACATACTGCAAGCATGTATTGACAAAAATAAAAACTGAATAGAAATTTATTGGCTCATGGTTCTAGAGACAGAAATCCAAGATCATGGTGCCAGCATCAGGTGTGGGACCTCTTGCTGTGCAAAACCATGGTGGAAGACATCACAGTGGGGCAAGGGAGAAGAGACCAAATCAATCAGTCCTATAAGGAGGCTGCTCCAGGGAGGACAAACCCACTCCTGTGATAACTGCATTAATCCATTCATGAGGTCAGAGCCTCTTAAAAGCCTCAACACTCCAACACCATCATTTTGGGGGTTATGTCTGCAACACACAAACTTTCAGGGACCATTTCAAACACAGTAATTTTTATATCTTTTTAAATAGTAAATACACCCCATTGCCTTGACATTTTGCTTTTTGAGGCATTTGGATCAGGCTTCAATTATCAGTAGAGAATATAAGCTCTCAGTGTACAGCTTTAAAATGTGTGTTCTGTAGCATGTAATCATTGTTGAAATATTTTTGAGGGTACTGTATTCTGTATAAAATCTGCATTAAGCTTTCATTCAGAATTTAATCTCAGGGAGAATATTTCCTCAGCAGTACTAGCTGATGCTAAATAGCTATGTAATTCACTGCTTCCCTTTTTCACCTTGCCTGACAGGAATCTTAAAACCAATGCAGCCATCTGTAATGTGGAGTTACAATGTACTGTGGTTCGAGTGTGGTTTAAGTTTGCCCCTCAGGCGTTCATGTGTTGGAAGCTTGGTCCTCGGCGTACTGATGTTGGGGGACGGTGGACCTTTCACAGGGGCAGCCAGAGGCCGGTCTTCACTAGTCTCTCCCTGCTGCCCGGCTTCCTGTCTGGCAGTGTTATGGCTCCATCTCACACGCAAAGCTGTAGCCCTAACGTCCTTACCAGAACCTGATGTCTGGTCACACCCTTGTAGCTCCAGAGCTAGGAGCTAAAAACCTCTTCATTATAAAATTGTTCAACCTCAGGTTTCTGTTAAGACTAACTATAATATATATAAAAATATATTTTTCCCTTCACTTTCTTGACTTTTTTCCATTTCTAGGTTAATTTTAATTTAAATTCCATTTTGATGACAAGGCTAAGTAAATATCAACAAAAGCTCCATCCTAAGTCTTAATAGTTGATAATAGGCTATTTCCTTTCACTTTGAAGAAAATGCTCTCAGCAGCAGTGTTCACCTTTTCCTCATCAACTGGAACGAAGACTGTTCCCACATGCCTATTATTATGGTACATAAGGTCAAACACATCTGCTCTGGGGGCCCACTTTGTATCATCCTCTTTTTATTGGCATCGTTTTCATCATCATTTTAAGATTACTCGTTTGCTCTGATAGGGTAAAATTCTAAACCATCCAAAGATTCTAAAGGGAGACAAAGAATTCAGAGTTTTCAGTCTACAAAAGATGAGATTCAGCTCTACTGGTGAAGGAAATCTCTACAGAATGTTGTTTGTGCGTGTGTAGGAGAGAGGAGTGTGTGTTTGGCGGGAGCGTAGGAATTGAAGGGAAGGTTGACTAAAGGGATTTCTGTTCTGAGCTCATTCCTGGAAGATTTCACAAATGTTCCAGCACTTCCTGGCCTCTCAGAAGAAATCATTCTTCTCTTTCTGCATTTACTGTAGACAAAATTCCAGAACCACAGGCAATACATTGCCAGTATTTGTTTTTTGGTACCAGGGATTGAACTCAGGTCCTTGTGCTTGTGAGGCAGGTGATGGAACCACTGAGCTAAATCCCCAGCCCATCAGTATTTGAACAGGGCCACCAGTTTTTGAAAGGGAGCAATACCTGTGGGACTTGCTGGAGAGGCTAGAGCAAGAGCTCATGGGAAGGTAGTAACAGCCATATCACTAAAGGCTCTAAGGAGGTGGTCCGGCTCGGGATCTTGATTTCTCCCCCTCTCCCAGGTACTAGAGATCAAATTTAGGACCTCGATCTTGCCAGGCAGGCACAGTGTCACTGAGCTACATCCCTGGCCCAGATTTCTGAGTTAGAGAAGAAGATCTGGCAGCCAGCCCTTGAACTTTTGCAGGTAAGGGACAAACTAAAACTGTATTTAAGACTTGCTCCAAGCTATATCGCAACTCTCCATTAGCAAGAGATTTGAACCAGGAGTCAGGAGAAACAATTCAAGTTGTTTAATAAATTAATTTTCCAATCAATAAATTTAAAGTTCTAAATTGTAGAAAACTATAATGTATGTACTACACAATGAAACAGTAAGGTCTGTACATTTATAACACTCAAATAATTGAGTATTAGATTCTGTGGGTAGACAAAGGCCACAGCCATTCTGGGAAAGGCTAGAGTTTAGCTGGGGAGGTATGTAGAGATGTGGAGACTCTCTTAATGTTGGCCTTGAAGGAAATGTAAAACACTGGATTATCATAAAGGCGAAGCTGAATATTCCACTTGATGAAGGATGGGAGTGTTTGGTTAGAAACAGATGAATTGGTATGTAGAAGGCAGGTTGGTGTAGATGCTGAACAAGACAGGAATGGGAAAGGAACATGAGCTGAAGGGAGCTCCTTTTCTGGAGGAATCGGTTTAAATTAAAGGGAATATGAAACAGGTTAGATGGAGCCGCTTGAGTATAGCCTTCCGAGGCAGGCTGAGATTCCCATCTTAAGTGGATAGATAATAGAATTATCTATCTGCACAAAGAGGGAGGCTTCCTGGAGGGGAGAGTCCTGAACTCAAACAGAGGGGAGAAGCACGTATCTTTATAAACTGCCACAGCACTGGAGAACAGAACAGGATCAGGGCCACCAGAGTAATTCTCTGTACCATCCTGTTTGAACCCATTTGCCCAGTGACCCACATAGGGCTGCTGACAGCTCCTGGGAACCTTATTTCCATGACTGTATCTGCTTTCCCTCTCTTTGCAGGATCCAAGTGATATAATAAGCAGTAAGTGCTTTTTTATTTTTTTAACCACTTCATGTTGTCTCTTTCTCTGATCTTATTTAAATTTGACAAGGGCTAGAAGATTTTTTAGAAAGAAGAGAAATTCTTCCAGTAACATAAGTTGAAGGTGTTCTACAGAACAAGGAAAGCAGTTCTAGAAAAATGACTGTCACAGAACTTAGAATGGTATTAGGTGGAGAGAAAAAGTAAATGGAAGGAGATTACAGAAGAGTATGAGAGAACATTTAAACTCCACGTTTTTTGTTGTTGTTTGGTACCAGGGATTGAACTCGGGTCCTTGTGCTTGCGAGGCAGGCCACCAAACCGCTGAGCTAAATCCCCGGCCCTCCACGTTTGTTTTGAAAATCGTTTCCTTTCATTCTTCCCATTCCTACATGGCGACTACCAGGTGCTACTCTAGCCTCAGACTCCCCATATTCCACAGAGCACATTTCACCATTGGTCATATTCTGTGCTTGGTAATGATGGGTCCCTGTGCTCCGACCAACCACAGAAAGAAGACATGCCAGTGGTCGTAGGGACGATGGCTTCTCTGGCAGTAGCTATGGGAAACCCGTATTAAATGTTTAAACACTGGACAATTTCTACAGTCATAGTCCCATGATAGACAGCAGCTACAAACAGAGAATCAAAGTGAGGTGTTTTGAGTCCATCACCAGAAACCTCCTGGACTCGTCCACATATATTGAATCACATACTGCCTCGGCCTTCCAAGTGCTGGATTACAGGTGTGCAAACCACATTTGGCTTCAAAAGGAAGGGGATTCAGAAACATGCTACAATGTGGATGAACCTTGAAGATATTCTGAGGAAGAATTTTAGTCACAAAAAAACCCCACAAATACTGCATAATTCTACTTATATGAGGTATCTAAAATAGTGAAATTCATAGGAAGTAGAATGGGTCTGGAAAAAGAGGAACATGAGAGGATATTTAATGGGTATAGGGTATTTGTTTTATAATGTAGGAAAGTTCTAGAAGTTGGTTGCATAACAATGTAAATACACTCAAAAGTGGTAAAGATGACAAATATTGTCATGTGTCCTTTACTAGAATTTTTAAAAATTTAAATATACTGGGAGAATGAATCTCAGAATACATTTGAGAGTGGAGAAAAATCATGTGATTTAGGTCCATGAGTTTAGGACTTCATTAAAGAGTATAAAGTATGGTCCAATTTTTATTTTTTATTTGTGGGGGGTACCAGGGATCAAACTCAGGTCCTTGTGCTTGCGAGGCAGGCGGTGGAACCACTGAACTAAATCTCCGGCCCCCAATATATTTTTTGTTTTGTTTTGTTTTTTGAGACAGGGTCTCACTATGTAGTTGAGACTGACCTGGAACTATGTAACCCAGGCTGATCTGGAACTCACAGCATCCTCCTGCCTCAGCCTCCTGAGTGCTGGGATTAAAGGTGTGAGCCACCACGCCCAGCTCCCCAATGTGTTCTTTAATGAGGTACCAGTTATGCTTGGCAGATGTCACCTGAGTGAACTGCTTTAGACTGAACATGTATGAGTATATCCTGCACTGATTTCTCTCTTCTCCACGGTACCCTATCACCTTTTAAAATTGTAACATTAAGAGAGTTAGACTTAAAAGATGTGGTGTCAGAACTGCTTACCATCTTTTTCTTCATTTGTTTTAGAAAAACTGATGAGGGATCTGCAATATAAAACAGGTTAATATCTGGAGAGGATGGCACACTGATTCACACAAAGTAAACTATCCAGAATTGCAGTTTCCCATGAAGCTTTTTTAAAAAATTATTATGGATGTCTCTTTAAACAGGGAGGTCTTTGCAATGGCTAATCTAAATTTTGTACTCATTCTTCAAATTTCAAAACCATGAGCTTTTGGGCAAAGATCTTCCCAGCTGTAATTACTGCAGATCCTCTTTTTTTCCCCAGTCTTTCCACACTGCCTGTGCCCCTGACTTTCTCTCCACGTTCTCCCCACTTTCTACATATGGGAGCTAATAGTAGTTTGAGCCCAAGGTCACAGCACTCTCTGTCCTGTTCCCCAAAGGAAGCCACTGTCAGAGGATGCCCAGCCTGCGAGGGAAACCTCCTGTGATATATTCTAGGATGCCATATCTTTATTCCCTTGCTCCCACAGTGAGGATCATCCTAAATTCTCAGACAGCTAATGGCCACCTGTCAGTGTATCCAAATGGGAAGAGTATGCTATTCACTGGCTTGTGGATGACAACTACCAACATAGACAGGGATCTGCCCGAGCCTGCTGTGCTGGGCAGTCAGGGCTAAAAGCAAACATAAGAATTACATCTGATCTTCTTTCAGAAACCACCCAGTCGTGAAGAGAGTGGAGTTTGCTGTATGCCCCCACCCCGGGCCCAAATACTGAGTGTCAAACCTGGAGCCTTGCACAGACTAGGTAAGTCCTCCACCACTGAGCTGTATCCCCAGCACAAGAGTAAACTATCTATTGTTCAAAGAATAAAACCTACCAATATAGAAGTTACCCTTGTATATCCTTCAAAATTAAAGGATAAAAGGACTTTCTTAGGTAAAGAAAAATCAAGGGAATTTGTTGCTAGTAGACTTGTCTTGCAAAAAATGATAAAAGAAATTCTTCAGAAGAAGGATATTAATAGGTCAGAAACTCAGATTTAGAGAAAGGAAGAGCATTCATGAAGGGTTAAGGTAACAATTTTTATTATATTTTACCTAGAAGGTAGCAGTTTGTTCAAAGTAACAATAGCAGCAATATATTTTATTAGTGTAATTTATGTTTAAATGAAATCAATAACAAAATGGCACGATAGATAGCAAGGAGAATTTAGAAGTATTTTATTATCAGATACCCAACTCATAAAACAATAGCATTATTTGGAAGCAGACTTTGATTTCTTGTAAATGTATAGTATAAACTCTAGGTCAGCCACAAAACATCGTAGAAGGAAATATACTTGATATGCTAAGAAAGGAAAAAAAATCATGTAACATATTCCATTGAATATACAAAAAGTAGAAACTGAAAGACAAAAACAAGCACAAAGAACAGGAATAAACAGAAAACAATAACACATGGTAGAGATGAATCCCACTGTACCAAGGATCACAAGAACATCAAAGGTCTAAATTCATTAATTAAAAGACAGAGATTATCTGGGTAAAGATGAACACATGTCCCAGCTGTATCTCATTTACAACAAAGTCTCTTTCAGTACACAGACACCTTCAGATTGAGTGAGCGGATGCGGGCTGGGGATTTAGCTCAGTGGTTCCCCTGCCTGCCTCACAAGCTCAAGGACCTGAGTTCAACGCACCCCTCAAAGCAACTGGACGGGGATGAGTGCATAGCTCGGTACTACTGCACTGACCTGGCAGGCACAAGGGCCTCAACTCCATCCCCAGCACCAACAAAGGAGGGAAAGCACACGTGTATGTACAAAGATATCCCACTTTACCACTAATTTAAAAAAGAAAGCTAACATAACTGCTACTTTCGGACAGAAAAAACTTAAGAGTAGAGATAAAGAGAGGAGCACTTGATAACTGGATTAACTCTAAGAGGATATATTAATCCTAATGTGTATTCATATGAGGGCAAAGCATCAAAATACATGAAGCAAAAACTGATAAAACTTCAAGAGAAAATAGACTACTATTTTTTGTTTTGTTTTGTTTTTTGAGTCAGGGTCTCACTAAGTAGTTCAGACTGACCTGGAACTCACTATGAAGCCCAGGCTGGTCTCAAACTCACAGCAATCCTCCTGCCTCAGCCTCCTAAGTGCGGAGATTACAGGCATGCGCCACCATGCCTGGTTTACTATAACTTTTAAATTCATAACTCTTCATTTTAAACTTTTGTAATGACTGATTTAAAACATTGTAGGTTATATACTTTTTTCAGGTACATTATAATCGCCAAGTATGTGGTCCATGACTGACTGAGACAATGAAGTTTCACGACACTATATATTCCAGTGGCTGCCAACCTTTTTGATCCCAGGGATTGGGGGGGTGCTCCCAGATGATTCAATTGGACTACATTTATTGTGTACTTTATTTCTATTATTACATGGTCATATATAATAATTATATAGCTCACCATAACGCAGAATCAGTGAGAACCCTGAGCTCACTTTCCTCCAGTTCGATGGTCCCATCTGGCAGTGATGAGAGTGACACCCAAAGTATGTTATGTCCAGTCTATTCCATAATCTCATTGGTCGCCGTCACTGCAGAAAATTCCATGTAACAAAGATAGGATGATGGAAATAGAAGTAGGCTCTTTAGGGTTTGTTTTGGGTTTTTTTCTTTTTTTTTGTTTGGTACTGGGGCTTGAACTTGGGACCCTGTGCTTGCAAGGCAGGAATGGAACCACTGAGCTAAACCCCAGGCCCTTCTTTAGGGTTTTTGTGTCCATCTCAGGATATTCTTCCTTGACTTTTAACCAGAATATATGGCCATCTGATGTTGTCTCAAACATATTTCTAGGGCCATCATCATTTGTGATCTCAATGAATTAATCCTCTCCTAGCACACAGTCGATTCCCCTGCTCGATTCACAAATGGATGGCAAATCAATTCCTTCTGAATCTGGGGGTCTTTTGTGGTTGGGAAGTAATCCTCACACTCTTCTGAAAGCTGAGATAGGTGATCGTGCACCAACTAGGAGAAAGAAGGCCCTGGCTCAGTCTTTCAAAATCTCCGCTAGTGTTGAAGACATGTCAAAAATCCCAGTGTTCACTCATTGCCCCCATAGTTCCAGTTTCGCTTTGAAAGAAGCCACTATATCTGCCAACTTGAACACAGTTGTCATTCTCCCGAAGTTCACTGAGCAGGTTGCTTGTCACACAAATAAGCAAGTTTTATGACTCATTCTGTGTCACAGTGACGTGCTGCCAGGGGTGACTTCCTAAAAGAAATTTCTAGAGCAGCTCTTATAATTCAAAAACTCCAACCAATAATCTACCCCTAGAGAGCTTACATACATCTCTGTATGTAAGAGAAGACTGGTGTACTCTGCTGCTGTCTCTTCAGAGATGTGTGTGTGTGTGTGTGTGTGTGTGTGTGTGTGTGTGTGAACGTGTGCATCAAGGACATGTGTTTCTGTGGTTATTAATTTTAATTAGATCCTGCAAAACACTGTTAATCTCAAGTGACATTCTTCAGCTAGCCAGAATTTCTATATGGATGACACAGTGCAGAGACTCACATTTAGAAATCACCTCTTTGATCTGAGTGGTGAAACCAGAAAGCCATCCAGTCAATACAGCCACCCGTCTGTGCATATACTGATTTGAATAGATTTCTGTAGCTATCTGTTGGTTGGTAACAAAAGTACACATAACATAGCCTATGTACATCCTCCTGAAAAATACTCCACACACAATCAAGAATTATTGCCTTGTTTTTCAGCACTGGTTGACTTGTCAACCTGGATTCTGTACCCACATGGCTCATTTACCCTAACAACTGTGCTGTTTCTGCTTTGTAGCCACCAACCACAGGCTGAAATGTGGGCCAAACTAAACTGCTCCTCCTTTAAATTGCAGGTATCAGGTATTTGTAGCTTAGTGATGAGAAAAGTGACTAAGCCAAGCATCCTTTTAGACTCAAGTGATCCTCCTGCCTCAGCCTGAGTACCTGGGACTTGGGGTGCAAGCCACCACACCCAGCTGCATTATTAAAAATTGAGACATTAGGATTAAAAAATTAAAGGAAAGAAACTCTTTTGGCGGGTGGGTTGAGACAGGATCTCCCTATGTAGTTGAGACTGACCTGGAACTCACTGTGTAGCCCAGGCTGATCTCGAACTCACAGCGATCCTCCTACCTCAGCCTCCCAAGTGCTGGGATTACAGGCGTGCGCCACCACTCCTGGTGAGGAAAGAAACTCTTTCAGGTTCTTCTGTACACCAAGGCAGGCCAGCTCTCTAGAAGGATAAATGGCTGACTCACCCAGCGACTCTGCTTTGCAGCCCAGACCTAAGCTGAGGTTTCCATGGAACTGTGGGAGCCTCTAGAGGACCTATGGGGGTGAACACAGATGAATACAAGAACTCATGAATCTAGGAGCTGACTGTAAAAGCTGATAAGGCAGAAGAATTACAGTCCTGGCCTCCACCAATGACGTGACTGCGCCGTCTGCCTGCAACCCACAAACTCAGTCGGTGACAAGCATTTGCTGGCCCTTACAACTCAGAGACAACATGGAAGTCTTTATCTCTGAGGAGCTCCCGGTCCAACTGGGAAGAAAATCACGGCTGACGCTAATGTCCACAGGAAAGGGAGAAGCATCTTCCCTAAGTCTAGAGGAGGAACACAAGAAATGCTGACAAGCAGCAGTAATACCTGTCATCTGCTCTGTCACCTTCTTCTGGCTGTTCTGCTGAGCTCGAAGTTTCTGGCTAAGGAAATGAGTGACAGAGCTGTGGTTTCACCTGTGTTCTTATTAGTGCATCACTCAGTTATCAGGTAACTCCTGCACTGCTCTTCCTACTTTTCCCATTTTCTTGTCCAGGTTCTAGGCCTGCTATTGCTCACCAGCCTGAGCAGTGAGGAGCCAGAAGGAAGGGAAGCACAAATGTAAATCTATCCACTTACAATGGGTCAGAGTTAGGGCAAGGGGCAATATTCCCTGAAGTAAATGACCAGCAGTTGTCCAACTCTGGCCTTGGGCGTCATGGAGAAATTCTCTCAGGCTTTGCTTTCTGCCCCAGTCCAGGTGACTTTGAGGTCTGACTCTACACTTTCTGAGTCTTTCGGGCTGCACCCACGTCAGAACCAAAAGTTCTTCTCAAAGACCTAGAGCCTCGTACCCTGGGCTTCCTGATTCTACAACTTCCCAAGGAACAGGACATTATCTAGGAAGTCTAAGTCTAAGTTGGTGTCTAGGTTTTGTGCTCCTTTTCCCCCTCAGGTGTTCTTTCCATTCTCAGGATGGCCACATGAGCCCTGTTTCAGTGGCCCTGTGGGAGGTGATGTAAATGTCTCAATTTCTGAGTTCTCAGACCCACCAAAAAGCTTCATGACCCACCACCCCACCTGCGAGGGTGAGGTCACCCTAAGGTGTTGGGCCCTAGGCTTCTACCCTGTGGAGATTTTCCTGACCCAGGACACGGAGCTCGTGGGGACCAGGCCTACAGGAGATAGAACCTTCCAGAAGTGGGCGGCTGTGGCGGTGCCTTCTGGAGAGCAGCACAATTCTATGTGCCACGTGCAGCACGAGGGGCTGCCTGAGCCCCGCACCGTGAGATGGTGTTAAGGGGGAATCTGAGCACAGAACTTGTTCTCACACGATTCCGGCCCCCTCCAGGGCAGTCGGAGCCCCTGACCTCCCTCTCTCTTCCCTTTCCAGACCCATCTCTTCATCAGACCCATCACAGTAATCACTGTTGGCCTGGTTCTCCCTGGAGCTGTGGCCACTTTTGTGATGTGGAGGAAGAAGCTTTCAGGTATGGAAGTGATGACTGGTCAAGGCTGAATTTTCTCCCAATTTGAAATTTCAAGCACCAGGGAGAAGTGTGCTCCTTATTAATGAACACACACACACACACACACACACACACACACACACAAACACACACACACTTATCCAGCCTGGAATCATGTTTGCTGACACACTTTTACAATGATATGTGAAAATCAAGGACAAATGCATCATCAGGGTGACTGTGGCCATGCTACCTTGTCCCCAGCAACTGTAGAAGGGCAGTTGGTCCTTTTCCTGCCCATCTACTTTCCTTTTTTTTTCCCCATTAAGTATTTTGGTACATTTTAGGTACACAATACACTGACACTCATCCTTAGGATCTTGAACCTTTACATGACACATCTTGGTTATTTTTTCCCCACTCCCCTGCCCTCCCGTGTTCTTCCCCTCCACCCTTCCTATTTACAAAGACTTTATTTCCAGGTTTTTCTTTTTCTCATTTTTCTTTTCCCTTCTTTCCTTTCCCGTCCTATTTCCCTTACTCCTTTAGCCTTTTTCTTCCTATTTCACAATATCAAGCACACATTTTGATCCTTATTTACACTTTTGCACACCAGGGAGACTATTCAGTATATACACGTGTGTCCTATTTATTTCATTTAAAGACTATGCTTCAATGTGCATCCGCTTAGCTACAAATGTCTACTTTGTTGTTCTTTATTGCTGAGTAGTACTCCATTTTATTAAACACACACACATTTTCTTTATCCAGTCTCCAGCTGATGTCCTTATGTTTCTTAACCCTGCCCTGGATCTGCAGTCCTAGTTCAGGAAGCTTCCTAGGACCTAAAATTTGCTGGGTCTTTTAAGTTCTCATGGCCCAACCTACTCCCTGGCCTCTCACAGGACACCTTCTCACAGGTGGAAAAAGGCACCACCACACTCGGGCTGCCTGTAAGCATGAAGAAGGGTAATTCCTGAGGTCCTTGACGCAGTGCAGGCAGGAGCTCCTGGCGGTGCTCACTCAGCCTGTAATTCCTCCTTTAGCCTTTCTCTTGGGGGCTCTGACCAGATCATTTTGTTCTACCAGAGACAGGGACAGTGATGCGACTCCAAGCCATCTAATGCTTAGGCCCAGAGGACCTGAAGCTGGAGGTGATGAAAAGAGGGTAAAACTGGGATTCTCTGAATTTGGATATTTTGAGTATGCGTGTATTTGGCCCTGTGGAGTATCAGCACATACAGTAACTCATCTAAATCCATTATTCTCTTTTTCAGTGTGAGACAGCTACCCTGTGTATGACTGTGGGATACCTGATTTGTTCAGGTTATCTCCCTTCCTACTGTGACTGCAGGATCTCCTGGCTTCTCTTTCTGCAACTGGCTTCTATGTCTGTGTGTCTGTTCCTGACAGCACAAGGGGGAAGACACCAGATCTTGAGCCCCACACTGACCTATGTTCTTTTTCCCAATCTTTCCACTCCAACAGAGGCAGGACTGCGATGTCTCCATCCCTGCCTTACTTTTGTGTTGCAAAGAGCTGCAACTTTCTTCCCTAATAAAAATAATTATTTGGATATGAATTTACCTTGAAAATTTCTGCCACAAGATGGATTTTGTGGTTTAAAGGATGGGAAGATTCTCAAAACCTGAGAGGAAAAAATAAACCTGAGAACCTTGCAGAATCTATGCATTTACTGTGTTGAGTCTCTTGCAGTAGGGAGGAACCAAGTGGACAGGGCTGAGGCAATTGGTGCTCAGCTGTGGCCTTGGTGAGGTCAGTCCTCAGTGGGGTCATCTTCCCAGCTGCTCAGTCACTGTCCTTTCAGCAGAACCTTTTCCCACTGTACCTCTGATTACACGGTTCAGCCACTGCCTCAAGTCCAGGGTGACAAGCAGTGAGGACACTGTGCAGCCAGGCCAGCCTCACCCCCACCTTTAATGTATGGACCTTAAATTTGTGTACAAAGTTTCCCTCCTCTTGCTCCTGGGTACAACTACTGGTCTTATTCCCCTAGGGTCCCTGTCTCTGACAGCACAGGTGCCTGGTCTGTCACTGACCCACAAGGCCTGGGTGGCCCCTGCCTATAGGCAACTCTATAGTCTCAAGAGACAAAATTTCAGAACTGTCCAGCTCTTGCCTTCCTTCCAGAGCTGTTTTCCTGAACTGTTCCTCATCCGCTGAACCTTTTTTTTTTCTTTCTTTTAAATGACCTAGATTCTGGATTTAGCTTCAAGGAAGGATCTCACAGTTTCGTATCTCAGATAAATTCCTGTTGTAATTCCTCCGCTCTGCTCACCTACTCTATCCCTGTCTTTAGCGTTAGTGCTCAAATACAGATTGATGCAATTGTAAAGCAGAGTCTAATTTATCGGGTTTTCTTTGTTTTTGGTACCTAGGATCGAACTCAGGACCTTGTGCTTTCGAGGCAAGCAGCGGCACCACTGAGCTAAATCCCCAGCCACAGCAGAGTCTAATTTACATCTTTATTTGGTTGGAAAATAGGACCTGTTAGGTCTGGTGTCTTACTTTTCTCATTGCTGAGACAAAATACTTGACACAAAGTTAAAGGAGGAAAGGTTTATCAAATAGACAGAAGGTAGCAAAGCCAACAAGGGGACCTCCACAGCTCTTTGTCCCTCATAACTTACCCAGGGTATCACCTTAGGGCAGAGAGCACTCAGACGCTTAATCCCAGTGCCTGTGATCATACCGTTGTACCATGAATCAATCCCAGCCACTTATGAAAAGCTGGGCGGACATCTAGACATCTAGACAAGAGCCATAACATCCAAGATCACCTTTTCTGACAGAGATGTACTCAAATGTTGTAGAGTGCAGGATGGTTGGTGTGGGAGGAAGGGCACACATGTGACAAAAGCCCAGGCAGTCCTGAACCCAGCATGGGAGGACACGGTGCTGCAGCTGCCATTAGCCCAAGACTCAAGTCACAAAGAATAGGATAGTTTTCAAAAATTGAGAAGTCAGCGTCTTCAAAGTTTCAAAGAACAGGCCAGGAGTCATGGACATAGCTCAGTGGTTTACCTAGCATGTGCGAGACCGTGGATTCAATCCCATATAACTTTGAAAAGGGACAGGCTAACCTGGTAGGGCTAAGGAAGCTGGTGACTGTAACTTGAAGTCAAAGCTCATTCACCATTCTGTAAGTCCTACAGCCTTTACGGGTTATACTAAAGCTACTTTCCTGTGCTTTAAATATAGAACAAGACCTCAGCACATGATTTACTGAGTACTTTAAAGCCACTGTTAAGACCTACTACTCAGTTGCCCTGCTGCAGGTTGTCTCCAGTGTCCAGTGATGGCTACAGAAGACAAAGGGAACAAGGAACAAGGACCACAGCCCACAAAGTTCTGGATGCATCCAGATGGCTTACAGATCAGGGAGTCCCAGGCTTCCCCATGCACAGAGATCCCCTGGACGTCACTGTAACAGACAGCAATTGTGACGCTCGGCCAGACAGGAACCGAGTCAGTGATCTGTGAGTACAAAGGGCAGGAAGGTCTGAAACCAAAAGAACATTTAGTGAAATCAAAATTAAGAACCTGTGTCCCAAACATGATATAATCCCAGGGCTACCAGAAACTACACCTTATAACTTCTCAGCAGCTCAGATTTCACACCATAATAGTGGCAAAGACTAGCCTGGAACTGTGTCCTGGTTGACGGCCTTTGGGATCTGAAAACAAATTAGAGATGAAGGCATTGTTACAACGGTGTGTATTACCAATGAGCACACCCTACCCCGGCTTTGGGAAAGTTAGCATATCATATCTGAAAACTTCTTCATTTAGAGACTGTCTAGTTCAAATGCAGCCTCATGAGCTGTTCAGAAGACTTGTCTAGTCAAAAACCAAAAATTTAACAGTTAAAATAAGGTAGAGAGAACTCGCGGACTTGACCCAGACAACGTCTAATTCATGATAGTGAAGATGCAGGCTACAAAAATAATAAAAGTCACACTGTTAAAGACCTCCATACAGTCACCATGTCCAGGAATATAAAGATACTCACAATTCAAACTCAGGAAATATCCTTTTCCATAAAATGAAGACCTTTACTGAGAAACCTTACAACTACCCATGTTTGAACACCAAAACATACTGGTTTGGACTTCTAGCTTCCACTAAGGATACAGAAAGCTGTAAGAGCACTGCTATTGTCCTGACAAGGAAAAAAAATAAATAATTGAGAAAACGATAACTTTTCTTAAATCTCACAGAAAGCTACCCAAGTAACGGGGGGCGGGGCAGATAAAATCCCTACTCACTACAGGCAGAGCACAATGGAAGATAGGGCCAGCAAACAAGGGGACCTGAATATACAGTAGCTAAAATTATGAACAGCTAAGGGACAACATAAAAGTGTAGCACTCCTGGGAGCCACAGATTTAACAGTACTTCATAACCACCTGAGGCTTTTCTCCACATACCTTAACTGTGAACCTGGAAAACAGACGGGGCAGAGCAGGAGACCAGAGGTGATTTCCTCTGTCCTTCTACAAGATTTAGGACTGAAGAAGGGGACAGTGCCATCACAGCAGAAAGGGAGAAAGTCTCACCTCAATATTAATAATCTAAACAGCACAGGTTTTTATACGAATTCTAACATTTAAGGAAGAAACACCACCAATTCTATACAAGCTCTTCTACAAAACAGAATGGAGAAATATTTCCCAACTAATTTTATGAGGCAAGCATTAGCCTAATGCAAAGCTAGACATTATAAGAAAACTCTCCATGAACACAGATGCAAAACTTCTCAACAAAAACCTTGCAAGATGCAGGGCAAGGTGGCACGAGCCTGTAATCCCAGCACTCTGGGAGGCTGAGGCAGGAGGATGGCAAGCTGGAGACCAACCTGGGCAATGTAGCAACTTAGCAAGACCTTGTCTCAAAATAAAAAGGATTAAAGGATGTAGCTCTGGGCAAAAGCCTTGGATTCAATCCCCAGCATGAGGGAGGCAGAGGTATGAATATAAACCCTAGCAAGTAAAGCCCAGCAATTATGAAGGGAAACTCATGACTAAATAGGGGTTATTTTCCAAAATCAAAGCAGTTCAGCCTTTGAAAAGCAATCAATACCACTGATAAAGAAAAAAACCATGATTATATCAACTGATATGCATGAAAAACATTTGACAAAATATTTACTCATGCTAAAAACTGTCAGCAAACTAGAAACAGAAAAGAACTTTCTAAACTTGATAAATCTACAAAAAAAAATATGGAAAGAAAAAAGTGCATAGTACAATTTTTAGGGCAAGGGATTTAGCTCAGTGGTGCTGCCACCTACTTTGCAAGCTCAAAGTCCTGAGTTTGATCCCCAACATCAAAAAAAAAAAGAACAACCAAAAGAAGGCTTCTTCACATTTTCACAGATAAATTATTTCTTCCTTCTGCAGATCTTAGCATATGATCTCTTCTTTTGTTTGTAAATTGAGAATTTTCACCTTTTCACCTAAATGATGCACTTCGTGGTTTCTCTAGTAGACTACTCTAGCACTTTGGGGCCCTTGATATGTAAAATAAAGGTTGCTCAAATACAAGCACTGCAATTCCTCAACCATGGGTCTGATAACACACAAATAGTTAGAAGGTATCTAAGGAGCAGGCAGCCTAGTGTATACACAAGAAAAAGGGACAATTCATGTCCCCAGGAGCAGGACAGCAGATTTCATCACACTATTCAAACAGTGCACAATTTAAAACTTATTACTGCTAGAAGTTTTTATTTAACAGTTTCATACCACAGATGACTGACTGACTATACATAACAAACTACAAAAAGAGAAACCACAGATAAAAACGGATTCATAGTATACTCGGGTAGACACAAGTAAGTACAACCTTAAGGGAAGGAAGCTGGCAAAAAAGTTTTAAGTATCCATGTGTTCTGAACCAGCAGCCCAACTTCCAGAATTTTATTCTACTAACATAAAATCAAAATAATCTAAAGATTAAGAAATATTAACCAGCTTAAAGTATAAAAAGCAAACTAAATAGGCCAGAGATTTAGCTCAGTGGTTCCGCTGCCAGCCTCGCAAGTTCAAGGACCTGAGTTCATTCCCTGGTACCAAAAAAAAAAAGCAAACTAAAGACCATCTTTTCTATAACCTTAAATTTTTCACAATAAATTAAAAAGTGGATGTTTTGAATATACCAATAAACAATGAAAAAAAATTTGCCTTTTCCTACATAAGACTCAGAAATCTGGACAAGTTGAACACCCGCCTACTCCCCATGTCACCTTACTTGACCTCAACAAGGTTTCTACTACACAGCTCATAATCCACTTTCTCCATAAAACAGTGATTTCCAGCTCTTTTCTGTTCTCCTTTCCTGACATAAGAGCTCTTCTTTTTTTAAGACACAGCCTCTCTACGTAGTTCAAGCTGGCCTAGAACTCTTAACAATCCTCCTGCCTCTGCCTTCCAAGTGCTGGGATTACAGGTGTGCACCACCATGTCCAGCTAAGAACAAAATTAAAAAAAATTTTTTTTTTTCTTCTTCTTCTTTTTTTTTGGTACTGGGGATTGAACTCAGGACCTTGTGCTTGCAAGGCAGGTGGTGGCACCACTGAGCTAAATCCCCAGCCACTTTAAACAATATTTTTTAAATGTGTATTTTATTTTTTAAGAATTACTTTTCACCACATTACTGTAATTCATTTTTCCACATTCTTACACTGGAATCTCTTAGTATAAATCGAGACTCAGTGTTATTCCATCTTTCCTGAACTACAGTCCCTTTTTAAAACAAGGAATATCCTTCTTCATTTAAAGAACATATTCATATCACCGTATGCACCAAACTCATGGTTCTGCAAATGTTGAGGAATGAAGTCACAAACCAAAAGAGGAGGTATGGTGAGTTTTATGGAAATTATAAGACTAGCTTCTGGGTTTCCAGGAGGGGTCCTGCAGTGGCCACATGGGCCCTGGTTCCAGAGCTAATTATAGATAAGCAGAGAACAGGAATTGTTAAGTTGTTCTGTGTTCCTCCTACCACAGGTGACTCTGTGGATTTAAAAGGACCAGCTGTGACTCAGGCTTCTAACCCACCTCCTTGACATGTAGGGTTTAAAAGAAACTGGGATTTTAGAGGAGGAAAAAAAAGCAAGTCATTTGTATTTTAATAATTTCCTCAGAACTCCAGAGTTTAGTAAGGAGCAGTTCCATCTCCCTTTAGTATGGAGTGTGCTGTCTTCCTGGTTGCCTGAGGAAGTTCAATGCATTTAAATTCCTCAAGGGCTGGGGATTTAGCTCAGCGGTTTGGTGGCCTGCCTTGCAAGCGCAAAGACCAGAGTTCAATCCCTGGTACCAAAAAAAAAAAAAAAAAAAATTCCTCAAAACTGAGCTTAGTTAAGGAGAGACTGCATTCCATGTTGTCTGAGAGTTCTTTTTTTGGTCCAAAGTCTTAGCTCACAGTTCTTAATTATCAACATGACTGGTCACCCAAATCTATGTAGTGGGCTGTCTTATTCATAAGCTAACTGAATAAACTATTCTCTACACTTACATCCTTAGTACATTCATAAATCTAGCACATCAAGTGTCAAACAACAAAATAACAAATTTGTGTTTCAGCCTCAAAATCTATTATTTTCTGTATTAAGTATTTCTGTTTTGGTTTGGTTTTTTTTGAAACAGGGTCTCACTATGTAGTTGAGTCTGACCTGGAACTCACTATGTAGCCCAGGCTGGTCTCGAACTCCCAGCGATCCTCCTGCCTCAGCCTCCCGAGTGCTGGGATTACAGGCGTGCATCACCATGCCCGGCTTATTTTCTATAGTAAGTAAACACAAAAATAATAGATCATAGCACTGTGTTTACGTTGGAGGGGGCATTGTTTTGCTTTGTTTAGTGGTACTGGGGGTTGAGCCCTGGGCCTTCACTTCACACAGAGCTACATCTCCAGCCACCTATACCCCCATACTTTAAATTCTGAGACAGGTTCTTGCTAAGGTGCAAAAGTTGAGCTGAACTTGTGATCCTCCTGCCCCATCCTCCCCTAGTCCTGGGATTACCCTCTTTCCCAATTATTTTTCTTCACCAAATACAGGGTACTTCACTGTTGTTCAGAGGTCAACAAACTATGGTCTGAAAGCTTACCATAGTTTTTACTTTTTTAAATTACTAGGGAGGATCCAAGGGAGAAAATTTTAAGACACACAAAAATTACATAAAATTAAATTTCAGCAACATAAAGTTTTATTCAAATACAGCTATACTCATTCATTTCTACTATTTAATGATGTTTTTACACTATAAAGACTGGGTTGAAAATGGGTTGCAAAGCCAAAAAAGACATCTTCTCTAGGTCTTCATAGGAAAAAATTGCCACTCCCTGTTCTATGTCTTACTGTAGAAAATAGCTTATTTATTAGCTTATGAGTGAGGCAGCAGCTAAAGGGCCTCAGAGTTGGGCAACCAGCCATATTGATAATTAGCATAGGAACAGACAATGAACTAGGACTTAAAACCACTAGTTAAATTTCTTCAGGGACAGACTGGGGATTTAGCTCAGTGGTTCTGCCACCTGCCTCAAAAGGGCAAGGTCCCAAGTTCAATCCCTGGTACCAAAAAAATCCCCTCAGGGAGGAAGCTCCCACTAAAGGGAAGTGCAGCCACTTCCGACTAAGCCCCTCCCCACTCAGAGGAAATTAAAACACAAATAACCAGGGCTTTTTTCCTCTCTGAAATTCCAGCTGCCTTTAAACTTTACATGTTTAAGAATTGGGCTAGACAGCCTGAGTTCCAATTGGGCATTTTAAATCTACAGAGCCACCCATGGTTGGAGGCCCCTAAACAATTGAGCAATTCCTGTGCTCAGCTTCTCTATAAACAGCTCTGGATGGAGGGGCCATGAGGCCTCTGGATCCCCTCCAAGAAGTCCAGGAGCTGTTTTCCTTATTTAAAATAAAAATTCTTAAGTTCCCTCTTTTGGTTCACTACTTCATTCCTTGATGTTGTGAGACCACAAGCTTAGTACATATAGCAACATTACTATATGCTCTTCATAATTTTGTAGTTTTACCTAAACATTCTCCCCCTTTTCTTCGTACAGTAAGTACAAAGTCTCCTTAATAATCTATTAATCTCCAGTCTAGGCTTTTTTTTTTTTTTTTTTTTTTTTTTTTTTTTTTTTTGTGGCTAGCACATTCTTATGGCTGTTGGGGCAGGAGAGAGACCAGGGATGAAACTCTTTACAGGCTGGCAGTGGAACCACTGAGCTAAATCCCCCGGCCCAGCTAGCACATTTTTAATAGTCATTAAAAATGCATTTACTGGCCAGTCGTGGTGGAGCACACCTGTAATCCCAGCACTTGGGAGTCTGAGGCAGGAGGGTCGCAGTGAGTTCGATACCAGCCTGGGCTACACAGTGAGTTCCAGGGCAGTCTGAACTACATAGTGAGAACCTGT
>NW_022900932.1:344281-345569 GCF_012274545.1 Fukomys damarensis
TGTGTGTGTGTGTGTGTGTGTGTGTGTGTGTGTGTGGTACTGGGGATTGAACTCGCATCCTTGTGTTTGCAAGGCAGATGGTGGAACCACTGAGCTAAATCCCTGGCCCTTAATCACTGTCTTGATCATCTACAAACATAAAGCCAGAAAAGAGTATTTAAAATTTAAATACTACAAAATTAACAAACCAATAGCAGAAGCAAATCTCACCAGCATCACTCTCTTTCCACAGCCCAATTAGTGGCTTTCAAAGTTCCTTACCTTAGAATTAAGGTGTTTCTGAACTGTATAACAAAGCTGACGCCAAAATCTCTACAGGCAAATAGCCATGAGTGGGAACAAAGTTAACACTGTAAGTGTAGTTTTCTCGAATTTAATCTTCCAGTTTATCGGCTGCCAAGAAAAAGGGAACAGTAAAAACAGACAACAAACAAATCTATTACAATTAACAAGTTTGATCCTAAATCTTTGCATTTCGGACATCTGATCCTGTTTTATGCAAGCAAATAGTTTCTGCTTCCCAGGGTGAAAGGTTAAATACTGCACATTGTTTGTAAACAGAATCACAAAAAACGTACACATGAACAAGTCCAACCACCTCCTAATCGAGGACACACTAAAATTTGCTCATCTATTCAAGGCTGCTTCATGCCAATGGCTGAGATGGGTAGGGTGGGGCAAGCCACTTTGTCACTGGCAAAGTCCTACCTCGCTAGCACTAACTCCTCCTGAGGGGCACCAGCAGTCTTCACCGCCTTCTTCAAAAACCTCAAACCTGCGAACCTTCTAGCATTAGGAGAGCAAGGCGGGGAAGGGTAGCTACAATGCAAAAGTGTGGGGCTCCCCCACCCCTCCGCACCCCAAGTGCCATTGCCCCCGCGGAGAAACTGCACGGCCTCGGCTCTCACCCAGGTAACCTGTTACAGCACGCCCGGGCCGTGGGACGCGCGACCCTAAGTGGAAGCAGAGTCGCGCATCAGCTCTGGAGGCTCGGGGACGGCGGGGGAGGAGGGCGAGGTCCACAAGGCTTGCCCGGCTGGGTCAGGACGAAGAGCGTTGGAAGCCAGCCGCCGGGAGAACCTACCTAGTCATTGGAAATTAAAAGGCCGAACCTCAGCGAGTCGGAAGTGACGTGCCAGCTGATGCCCCTGGTCCGCCACGTAATTGGCCGCCGCCTCAAATAGCCACCCTCGCCGGGACCGACCTGGAGACAGGGAAAGTGGCTGAAAGCCCACAGCCGGCCACTGCCGGGCCCTGGCGCCTCCCAGTCCCCGGGGGCCTCCGAGCC
>NW_022900932.1:346190-351531 GCF_012274545.1 Fukomys damarensis
CCGCCTCCTGCCTTCTCCCCCTCACCTGGACAGCGTCCCTCCCTCCAGCCACCGCGACGCGTCCTCGTCCCCTCGCATCCCCCTGCCTCAGCTGTGGCGGGAGAAGACAGACACGGGTGGGACAGTTGCGGACCACGCTCGGGAGAGGGCCGCAAGGTGGAACCTGAACAGTGATAGAAATAAAGAGAGGACGTTCCCGAAGTTCGCCCTTCTACTGAGACAGGAACCGAGGGAGAGGAAGGACGACCCAGAAGCACCCCAGGCCTAAACTCGGCTGCCCTCCCCATTTCTCAACCGCCGAGTCCGCTCTCTTCTTCACTAACCGCTCCTCATTTCTCTCTCACCACCTCCTTGCCAGTCTAGAGCCATCCTGGTTCCTAAATGTGCACACCATTGAGATCATCCAGGCGAGGAAGCCACCAAAGTCTAGAAGACTGGGAAGGGGGCTGAATCGCCAATCAAAGCTGGATTCTAATGGGTAGAGGCAAATTATTGGACTGAACTCTCCTGATCCTAAGGGAAAAAACTCGAAATGATTTACTACCTCCTATTCCAAATTAAACATTTCCACATGTGCCATCAATATACAGGAATAATCATTGCTAACCCAACTCACTGCGTGGCCAGTTCTCTATCAGTACCAACCTTCCTTTGGTCCCGTCCCCTTGCCAGGGGACCAAAAGGGAATATGGACATAGAGAATGTGACTTGTTCATGGATAAAAGTATTGATGTTTTCAGGATGGAGTGGGGAGACCAACCTTCTCTTTTATAAATCAGTCTGATAATATGTCAGTCTGAGGCTCCACCTGAGGGAGATTTGATTGTCTGTTTTAATTCCCAGCCACTTCTGAGACTGTTAGTTGGAGACACAGTATGTCCAAAGGAATTAGTTTTCAATGGCTATTTTGAAAGACTCTACTCACTGTTTAATATTTAGAATAGACTTGTCCATGTTCTCTTCCAAAGGTCATCGTCCTTTAGCTCAGTGGTTCCACTGTCTAACTCACAAGTGCAAGGACCCAAGTTCTATCCCCAGTACAAAAAAAAAAAAAAAAAAAAGGTCATTGCCCGGGACAGGGAATGTAGCTCAGCAGTACGTCACCTGCCTGGCAAGTGTGAAGCCCTGAGTTCAATTCCTGGTACCAAACAAACAAAAAAATGTGTCCCTAAAGTAGGCTCAACAGTGTGTTTTTTAGAATTCCTGTGTGTTTATCAGTGTTCAACAATTCCAGATGTACAGATGTACACAAGAAGAAATGAGATGTGTGAAGCATTTCAGATTTTCCTGAAAAGAGATAGTTACCTCTGCTTAACTCATTGAATGTATTACCCTTTGAAAGAAAGGAACAGCAGAGAATCAAGCTTAGGTTCCAGTAGGCTGTTACAATTAATCTCTTATGTGACATTAAATTTTAAGTACATCCAATTTAAGAAATCTTCGTACTTTGCTTTACATAGTACTTCTCACTTCCTACACTCCTTTTTTGTTTATTATTTTTTAAAATGTCAAAGTAAGATACAGTGTTCTAGAACTATTGGATCTAAGGCAGAAGTTGAATGATCTTGGACCAGGAAAAGTATATAGGCTGGAGTTAAAGGAAGCCTCTGTATCTAATAAGAGTGAGCAGAATAAGACAAGAAAGATCGAAGGCTCTGTATCAGTTTGCTGAAGAGAAAAAAATCGGGTTGATGGTGGGAAGTCAAGTTTGGAAAATGGAGATACAAAGATATGAATCTAGTGGGAGAAGATGGAAAATAAGTTGGGCTAGATCTGGAGTTAATCTTTAACATGGGAGCAAATGTCAGGCCAAAGATACAAAAGGAAAAAAAAAATTAAGCTTTCAACTAATATTTCTTTCTCTGTCTCCTTCTCCACCCTCAAGTTAAATAATGGAAGAGACAAGTCTGTTAGAGGCTGGGGCCTCTGCGGCCTCCACAGCTGCAGCTCTGGAGAACTTACAAGTGGAGGCAAGCTGTTCTGTGTGCCTGGAGTATCTGAAGGAGCCTGTCATCATTGAGTGTGGACATAACTTCTGCAAAGCTTGCATCACTCGCTGGTGGGAGGACCTAGAGAGGGACTTCCCCTGTCCTGTCTGTCGGAAGACATCCCGCTATCGCAGTCTCCGGCCCAATCGGCAGCTGGGCAGTATGGTAGAAATTGCCAAGCAGCTCCAGGCTGTCAAGAGGAAGATTCGAGATGAGAGCCTATGCCCCCAGCACCAGGAGGCTCTCGGCCTCTTCTGCTATGAGGACCAGGAAGCTGTGTGTTTGATATGTGCCATTTCCCACACCCACCGGGCCCACACCGTCGTGCCACTGGATGATGCAACACAGGAATACAAGGTGGGCAACTAGACAGATCATGCCAATGTGGGGAAAGAGGGAGGGGCAGCAGAGTTTGGCATACTTCCTGGGTTAAGTTCCCAAGGGCAAGACCATCTGGTCCTCACTTTATAGTTCCAGAGCTACATACATGGGATACTCAGTACAGCTGGTCAGTTGTCCTCTCTGTGGAGAACAGTGCGGGGAGTGCACCAGAAATTTTGCAATGCATTTAAGTCTTATAGGAGGGCCGAGGATTTAGCTCAGTGGTTCTGGCACCTACCTCACAAGCACACGGACCCAGGTTCAATCCCCGGTACCAAAAAAAAAAACCAAAAAAACAAATCTTATATGTGAATATTGGTATATGTGGTCTTGAACTATATCCTATGTTTCATGAATGAATCCACATGGAAGAAGAACTGAAGTTTTAGGGTTTTTTATTCGATCTCCCTGCTAGAGATACTGCTTGATTTCCCTCTGGTACTATATTGCAGTAGGTGACATCACTTCAGATCATTCCCAGTGGACTAAGCTGGATCAGTTTGTTGCTTGCATCCTCAAATAATAGGTAATGTGGCATCTGGCTGAACTTACCACTGGGACACAGTGTAAATGTCTGAGTAATAGAAACCGGAGATTTTGGTGTCTCAGCACTTCATCATTTACTTTGTTTAACTGTGTTAACAAAACCTTGAAGTTAAGTTTCAGGTAATTTATGGTATAAAGAATCAAGTTTTCACTTTATTTATAAGTGCTGAGAGTTGGATGCGAGGTCAGTTTTAAAGAAGGATATAATATGAGAGTACAGAAGGTAGCTTTGGAGATGTGGCTCAGTGGAAGAGCATATTCTTCACGTGAACAAGGCTCTGGGTTCAATCCCTAGCACCACCACCAGAAAATGGTTGCGGGGAGCTTTGACAGTTGTTCATAAGAAATGAGGAAAGTTGGGAAAGGACACAAAAGCTCAAAACCTATCAGATTCAAAAGGAGGAAAGTCAGTGAGCAGAGGGGCTGGTGGTGCAGAGGAGGAAGTCCACATCTCAGGTTCCTGGCATTGAAGGGTTTGGATCACAAGGTAGTGAGCTGAGTAGGATAGAAACAAAGGGTTCCAAACTGTGATGGTGGAGACAAAGTTCAGCGGTAGAGCACCTGCCTGGCACGCCTGGGTTCAGTCCCCAGCACCACAAAATTATAACAGTAATAAATAGAAGCAGTGGATTTACCAGCCAACCCACATGTCACCTCTCCCACTTCCCCTGACCCTTCAGGAGAAACTGCAGAAGTGCCTGGAGCCGCTGGAGCAGAAGCTTCAGGAAATCACCCGTTGCAAGTCCTCCGAAGAGAAGAAGCCTGGGGAGCTCAAGGTAAAGGCAGGTGATCCCGTTCAGGCTGTTCTGCAGGGTGTTTGCCTATGAGGGAATTAGCCACACTTTAAAATTTTTCCACTAATTTAATGAATACAGTTCTGGTTTATTAGAAAATGGTGTTCTTTCAAAAGTGATGACATTTTGTTAGGCTTGGTTGTCATTAAATAACTGTACCTAAATTGTCATGAATTAAGCATCGTGGATAAGAACATTAAGAGCTGAAAGAAAGATAAAATATTTTACCTCTGGTGAGTTAAGGGAAATCTTGCCCCTTGGTCTCTGCTAGAATGCAAGGATAAGCCAAAGATGGTGCACACCTTAGCATTCCAGAGGCGTAGGTAGAAGGAGTGCCACAAGTTCAAGGCCAGCCTGGGCTACATAATGAGTTCAAGGCCAGCCTGAACTACATAGCTAGACCCTATTTCAAAAAAATGAAAACAAGCAGGGATAGAAGTTTCTTACACGGATTAAGGAGAGGGGGATTATCTAGAAAGTTCACAGAGAAGAATGAGGTTAGGAACTCAGCAAGAGCTTCAAGAACTGCCCAGTTATGTTAGGGCCGCATTCCCATCCCTGTCCTCCACCTATAGAATCTATCTTTCCTCTGGCATCCATCCTGAGATAAAACTTCCTTCTTGTGCAACCTTTCCTGGCCCTTTAGAAATTAACTTTCTCTGGCCGGGGATTTGGCTTAGTGGTTCTGTCACCTACCTCACAAGGGCCCAAGTTCGATTCCCTCCCCCCCAAAAAAAAATTTCATTATCAGAAATTAACTTTCTTAAATTTCATACAATTTTACATCCTTTTCATAGCATTACCTTATTTGTAGCATGATATTTGATTGTCTAAATTATTTCTTCTATTTGACAATGAAATTCAGTAGTAGTAGCAAAAATAATAACTAGTATTGAATTCTGTGCATTAATTTATGGGGTATCCATGACATTCCAAATTGTCAAGGTTGTACTAAGTCTTAGGGTTCTGCCCAGGTTGGAGGTCTAAGAGTTCAGGCCAGACTTGAGACAAGTGGGCCATAGAGAAGCTGCAAGACCAGAAGACCCTGAGGCCACCTCTGATGCGGGTAGACTTAGATACTCTGTAAGGTAGGTATTATTGCCCCTACACACAAAGAAACAGGACTTGACTAAGTGTCTGGCCAAAGATCCATACAGCCAGTAAGTGGCAAAACCAAGGACACTAGTTCCTCGTGATTCAGCAGATGTTTATTCAGCTCCAGGAATAGGCCAAACCCTGCATTTGACACTGGAGAATAATAAGCAGAGACACAGTCCCTGTCCTCTTTGAGCTTTAAGTCAGATGGAGAAAATAGGTAAGGACATGGCACAAAAGCACAGCTGCAAGACAACACAAAACTCTGACCTTGTTAAAGGCCTCCAGAAGTAATGAGTATTGGGAGCTGAGACTCAAGAAATTAAATATGGGTTTTAAAGTAGAAACATTAATATTTTAAAAAATAAATGGCAGTATTTCAATAGAAAGCAAGTATATAGTATTGTCATTTTAGTGCTTTATTTTACCAAAGCAAACATTTGAATTTTAAATGTGAGCTGACTTTCAGCACAAAGATAATAAGCTTTTTAAAATTTATTTATTCTTTTTTTTTTTTTTTTTTTTTTTTTTTTTTTC
>NW_022900932.1:351541-367607 GCF_012274545.1 Fukomys damarensis
TTTTTTTTTGGTACCAGGGATTGAACTCAGGACCTTGTGCTTATGAGGCAGGAGCAGTGCCACTGAGTTAAATCCCTGGCCTGGGATTTTAAACAAAAGTTTGTTGTCCTTTTGGAGGGCGTCTGAGAAATTTAACACATGTAAAAATGGAGCTTATTTCCAGTCATTGATTTTCCTTTTTCTGTTGATCACCTTCTTGAAGGTAAAGTATAGAAAGGGAAGCTGGGCATGCTGACACACGCCTGTCATCCTAGCACTCAGGAGGCCGAGGCAGGAGGATCACTGAGTTTGAGGCCAGCTTGAACTACATAGGGAGACCTTGTCTCAAAAAGCAAAAGGATAGAGGGATAAAAATCTTCTAAAAGCTTAATAAAGCTATCTTTTTTATTGTCAATTATCATTTCAGTTGCCTCTGAAACTGTGACACAAAACATTCCTTTTGTAACCATTTGAATTCTTCTTCCTCCCTTGCCCTCATCCTACCTCCGGAATCAGATTCAGTACCGTCTTTAAAAACAGCTTGCAGGGGCTGTAGGTGCAGCTCAGTATCAGAGAACTTGTGTAGTGTGGCCTTTCAGCCCTAGCACAGTAAAAAAAAATTGTAATTAGCTACGCCAAAGTGAAAATTAAAGATAAATAACCTACATAATTTTAAAGAGACTAGCATGACCACCACATGATTATTACCATAGAAGGAATTTGTACTAAAATTTGATGTATAAGTATTGGGCCATGACTGCCCCTAAAGACTACAACGTACTTACAGGCTTATCCCTACGCAAATGTGACATAATCAACAGTTCAGTAGATAGAATGTTCAGACAAAAGTTACCATGTCATAGTGTGACTCAAACAGCCCAAACAGCTTAGTTCTTGGATGACATGACTTTCAAAATAATAACTTCCTGTAAAGTTTTAAGAAAACACAATCTTAATAGTTTCATTCAGCTATTCTAGGAGTTTTTAGTTGTCTATAATTCATGTAAGAATTCCTCTGTGCTTATATACAACGTTGCCTTCAAGTCCAGACTTACATTTTTAATATCTAGCAGAATATGATGCAGGACAGTTCATCATGCAGGATTTTCTCACTTTACAAGTGCTGGCATCCCTGACACAGCAGACAGAAAGTGCCCGTCTTCAGAAGTACATACCCTAATTTAGAACCACTCTCCACAAATGTAGAGTGAAGAAAGAGAAGAAAGTATGGGTTTGTAAGAAGGAGGCTTTTTGCTTTCCATTTGCCATTGTTATGAGTCCTCAAATACCTATATATGGGCCAGGGATTTAGCTCAATGGTACCATACCTGCCTGACAAGCACAGAGTCCTGAATTCAGTCCCTGGTCCTGAAAAAAGAACGTTGAGGAAATACCTATACATCACCCATACATAACCTGGTGCACACATATGCATGTGTGCGCTCACGCACACACACACAGGTTGTATTTCACTTCAGGGCAAATGTGGTAAGAATGCACTACCAGCATGCACATGAAAACTAGCTTGAAATCCAGAAATGCTGGGCTTGATCAAGTGTAGGCACGTTAAAGGTTTTAGCTGAGCGTGTTGGTGCACATCTGTAATCCGAGCACTCAGGCTGAACAGAAGGTTAGCAAATTCAAGCCCAGCCTGAGCAACTCAGACCCTGTCTCAAAATCTTTTTAAAAAATATTGAAAAGGACTATGAGTGCAGTTCATTGCAAAAGCCCTGGGTTCAATCCCCAGTCCACCCCCCCAAAAAAAAAAAAACACACATTAGAGATTTAAATTTATGTGCTGGCATAGACAAAGTGTGTTTCAAATTTCAAACAACTAATTTATTAACAAACTTTCAGAACCTGTTACTGGGAACTGCCAATTCTTTTAAGAGACTTGAAACTATGTAACAGATTCACTATTTAACAGCCTCAGCCCTTAAATCTACATGTGTACTTTGTAACAACCCATTACACTCTCACTAATTCTGATAGTACTCTAGCTCTCTGGTTTTTATCAGTTTCTAGTCTTATACAAATAATGACAGTCTTATCTTTAACTTTCTAGAATTTGTAGTTTTCCTTAACAGATTGCATAAGTTAAATTTTGGAGTTGGGAATAGCAGAAATATCTCTGTAACAGCTGTCATATTAGTGAGTTATTTCTTCAATATATTGTATTAACATGTAAAAGGACAAGTTTTTGAGAACTGAATTTCCTGAGGAATAAGTGTTTTTTATAAGACTGGTTTTTTCCATGTTCTTTCTCCCCAGGCCGACCCGGGGTGCTCGGGGTGGTAGCTCTCTTCACGAGGGAGGCTTCCAGTGGGAGAAGAGCGAGGGGCCTGGCAGGTTGTGCCCGGGCGGAAGTCTGTGTGGGCCTCTGCCTCCCCTGCTGACCTAACCTGACCCTCCTCTTTCCTCAGAGACTGGTGGAAAGTCGCCGGCAGCAGATTTTAAAGGAGTTTGAAGAGCTTCATAGACGGCTGGATGAAGAGCAGCAGATTTTGCTCTCACGACTGGAGGAGGAGGAGCAGGACATCCTGCAGCGACTCCGAGAAAATGCCGCTCACCTCGGGGACAAGCGCCGGGACCTGGCCCACCTGGCTGCCGAGGTGGAGGGCAAGTGCTTACAGTCAGGCTTCGAGATGCTTAAGGTTCGCCCTTGGCCCCTGCATAGCCCCTCGGGTCGCGCATGCGCAGTGTAGCTTTGCCCCGGGCGGCTGCTCAGTCTGCCGCTTTGCTTCCCGGAGTACAGCTCTTCCAGACAGACGCAGAGGATCTTTTTCTACAGAAAGGTTTCTCTGGCTTCTCCCGTACCCTTCTAATCATTTTTGTGTTACTGTGTCTTGTCAACAATTATGTTGTACCAAAGGAATTTGTACCAAAAGAAAAATGGACTCCTTTGAGAGAAGTCGTCTAATCTGCTTAGTGTAAACTGCATTCTAATTGTGTAAATGCAGTTACCGTTACTTTTCAGACCTAGAACTTGATTTATCTAGTGCTAAAAAAGAAGACTTTAAAGGACATTTGAAGTTATATGTAAATAATACTGTGTTTGTTAACCAGTGATGCCTCTAGGATGTTTGGGTTTTTCCTCCTAAGCAGATTGCTGATGTTAGCGAGCAGCAGGAAACACGGTCTTTATCATAGAGATCAGATCACAAGAGTGGAGTCAGTGAGGCTTCACTGTACATTTGCATGTTATGTATTGTTTGGTATTTATTCCTTTGTCCTTTCATGTATGTGTGTTCTGCTTTCCACATTAAACTGGGAAATCCACGCAGGGCAGAGATTTGTCTTCTTTGTCTTCTGAACCCCAAGTATTCTCAAACCAGGATTGGCACACATTTGTAATGTTTATTAACCAGCGCCAGATAGGGGCTGCCAAAGCACACTAGGAAAGTGTGATTTGTTCCTGTACTGCCAGTCTGGGATTACCTGTGCCGATCCTCGAGGAGACTGGGGCGTGTGGTTGGTACTTGGGGGACAGAGTGAAGAGCAGACACAATTCCTGTCTCTTGCAAGAAGGTCCCAGTGTCCTTAAGAAGCATAGACAAACATACAAGAAACCACTGGGATGAGAGATAAATTACAAACCTTCATGAGGACCAACAGTTGAAAGTGAGGATTAGGTTGAAAGAAATGTACTCAGGTCCCTCTGGATCCCTTCTTGCACTGTGACTCTCTGTTTGCCCTGTGCCTATTTTATAGACCTAGAACTTTTGGGAGGAAGGGGAACCTTTTGCCTTCAGGACCCTTGAATACAGGACCAATCTTTCTTTTTTTCTCATTCCTCTAGGATGTCAAAAGTACCCTGGAAAAGTAAGTGATTCTTGTATCTCTTTGAGTGAATTAGGCCTTGGCTTAGAGACTAGGGAATCCAGTCATTAGTTGGTGGGAGTAAGGATGGGGGAAGTCAGCCAGTGTCTGGGTAGGTTATAGAAAAAGGCCCTTTCACCCACGAAGCCAGGTAGAGAACAAATCACTAGGAGTAATCATTCCTTGTGTTTTTGTTTTTTTTTTTCCACCTCAAGCATCAATTCTTGGTTGGTAAGAAGATATAGTAGAACCAGAGTCTGTTTGTCCCTGTGGCTAACTTGTACCCTAATGAGATAGCAAGAGGAAGGGGTTGAGAGGGGGATTATCCATTTGCATGAACGATAAGAACGCTCCCAGAAAGTCCTGAGGCTCCTTTTCAAAATAAAGATCTGCCTGGCCATGTGACTTTCACAATAACAAAAGAAAGTAGTTTTCCCGGGAGGAAGTGGGAAGTGGACAGTTTTAGTTTCTCCCTAAAGATCAAGCATCTGAATTCTCACTTGGCTGGACTCCCCTGACCCTGCCCTTTCTTCCCCACCTCCTTATCCCTCCTAGATGTGAGAAGGTGAAGACCATGGAGGTGACGTCAGTGTCCATAGAGCTGGAAAAGAACTTCAGCAGTTTCCCCCGACAGTACTTTGCCCTAAGGAAAATTCTTAAACAGCTAATTGGTGAGTTGTTCCCAGAAGAAAACTAGTCGAAGGAATCAGCAAAGAGAAGAAAATCCTTAGATCTCTACCTTACATAGGTTCCGCTTATTTTGTGCCCACATCCACTGCTGCTCCCTACCTGGCTTCAGTCCCAGAACGCAGAATGAGAAGAGGCCTCAGATGTTACCTACTCGTAGGTCCACACCTTCCTAAATCTGCACGCAGAAAGGGGAAGGAATTTACTTGAGTCATCCTGTGGAGTGACTAGAATTTACCATCTCAGCTGGGATAAGCTTGAGGGGGAAAGGGAGTTTCACTAATATTTATGAAGGAAAAATACGCATACACCAGGATGATTCCAAGGAAACAAACACGTGCTCACCCTGTCACCCTGTCCCCAGACCATAACATTGATTTGCTCTGGATCCTTCTACTTTTATTCTTTCCAATCCTCAGACCATGCCTTATATTTCTCCATACAATGAGATAAATGATAGTATCAGATGGGAAGGAGGTACAACCAGAACCAGGACTACCAGCCCTGCAGCGTCCAGAGATCATTGTTTATTTTAGGGTCAGTGGGAAGTACATCCATCACCCCTCCCCTTAACCAACCCACCCCAGTGTTCTGGGACCTTGAAGGAACCAGGCTCTGTAAGGCAGGCTGGAAAGGTGAGGCAGGGGCTTTAGCTATTCCCATCCTCATCTAGCTCCCCACTCTGGCTTCTCCCGCCAGCGGATGTGACCCTGGACCCTGAGACCGCCCATCCTAACCTAGTCCTGTCAGAGGATCGTAAGAGCGTCAAGTTTGTGGAGACCAGACTCCGAGATCTTCCCGACACGCCACGCCGTTTCACCTTCTACCCTTGTGTCCTAGCTACTGAAGGCTTCACCTCAGGCCGACACTACTGGGAGGTGGAAGTGGGTGACAAGACCCACTGGGCAGTGGGTGTGTGCCGGGACTCTGTGAGCCGGAAGGGTGAATTGACTCCACTTCCTGAGACTGGCTACTGGCGGGTGCGGCTGTGGAATGGGGACAAGTATGCAGCAACTACAACACCTTTCACCCCTTTGCACATCAAGGTGAAACCCAAGCGAGTAGGCATATTTCTAGACTATGAGGCTGGCACACTGTCTTTTTATAATGTCACAGACCGCTCACATATCTACACGTTCACTGATACTTTTACTGAAAAACTTTGGCCCCTCTTCTATCCGGGCATCAGGGCTGGTCGGAAGAATGCTGCACCACTGACCATCAGGCCCCCGACAGATTGGGAGTGACAGGGTGGGACGTGGGATCCATTGGGGTAAGGCAGGGTCAAGAGCGGTGCGCTGTGTCCTGCTGGAATGTCTTGGTGTCCACCTGGCTCGAGTCCTGAGTCGTCTTGGAGAAACACTCTGGTCTCTAGGATGGTTTCTGTGGAGAAGTACATAGGACTGAGCTGCATGACAGAGCACAGCTGTGTCTCCCTCCTTGCTGTCAAGAGTGGGGAGCTGGTCCGCAGAGGATGACCTCTCCACTGTCCATCAGGTTTTCTGATTGCACAACGACAGGTTGGAAAGTCAGGAAAGGCTTTTCCAGAAACAGAAAGTCAGTGGGGGGTGGGTCTCATTTTGCTGAGACCAGAGAGGAAACAAACCTAAGTAGGGGCTTCTTTGACCAGAATGATTTTGTTTCTTGAGGAAAACTTCAGGGGTCTTTGCACCTCAGGATGGAAAAAGGATGAATGAAAGTTACTGGGTCTAGAAGTTGAGTTTCTGTGGGGGCAGAGTTTGTGCATCATGAAGGTTAGAAGATCAGGGAAGAGCTAAAGGAAAAGATTCCTAGAAACTATTGAAGAGAAGGAGGTTTCTTTAGCCTTCTATTCCCAGCCATGATGATTAGGATTGCCCAGAGGTAAGAATGTGGGGAGAAGGGGAGGGTAGAAAAAAAGAACCCAGGCCTTAGCCTTCAGCAGAGCTGGCTCATCTGCCTCCTCACAGTTGTCTCCAAGAGATTGTTCACCTTGCACCTCTCAGAGGTGAGGGGAGAGACCCTGCAAAACACATCCACCTACCCACTCTTCTCCCAAGGGAGCGTGAAAAAGAGTCTGGTATTAGAGGAAAGAGAAAGGTTTATCTACCTGAAGTTCTGGCCTTAAAAAGTGTTACCCAGTCGCTGCTCCCAAATTGTCCGCTTTGTCACCTGGCTCAGGTGTCCATTCCAAAGGGGAAGGAAGGTAATGGAGTCTTTCTTACCTGAGAACAGGGTAGAAGAGGATGATGCATGTTGGGAAGGGCCAGACAGGCAACTTCCTTTTGCCTGTGCATCTGACCTGGAACTAATGTTCACAACAGCCTTTCACATGTGTGTCACCATCCTTCACTCTTTGCTATCTCCCCTTTCAGAGAATGTATATCATTTTAATGTTAGGCCAAAACAAACCTGTAAAGTACATATGTTGTCAAGGTAAAGCAATGCATGCCAAACCAAACTAAAGCAACCTGGATTGTCTGCTGCTTGGGTAAGCTGCACAGAAGACGGACAAGAAACTGCAGTGAACTGCAGGCATTTCGGTTCCTCCTACCACCTCAATAGGACTGTGTCCTCTCCTCCTCTAACCTTTGTGCCTTGACTGTGATTCTTTGTGGCAGGAGACTTTGGCTGGTAAAAGTAATACGCAGCAAAGGATCCACTGAAGTGACCTCTGTGTCGTGTGGTAATTTGTTGATAATCTTCCTTATGTTGATATGCAGAATCACTGGGAGTGAAAAATACATGTTCCTGGGTCTCACCTCTACTTGATCCAGGTCTGGGTTGACCAGCAAGTACTAGTTTTGTGTGAGGATCTTTGTGAAACTTGACCCGGAGGTTTCTGCTCATTTCCTTCCTTAGAGCTTAAGGCCTGGTTCTCTGCCCAGCCTGCCAGGGTTCTGAGTAGGGAGATAAGTCCCTCTTTGGATTTATGCTGCCCTCACTGACTCAGGGTTTAGTCATATTCTAGCCCTCCAGCCTGCAGCCCTCTGCTTCTGACCTCAGGGACTGCTAGTCGTTAACAGAATTAGACAAATTGTGGCTGCCTGCCTCGCAAGCGCAAGGTCTCAAGTTGTAGAAGGGAGTGTGGTATGAATGTCTCTGGAGTGGGCTGCAATAGGGAGCAGGGGTTGCTGTTGATGGGTTTCTGTACTGTACCTAAGAGCACGACTTGGAAACTATTCACTTAGCAAAGTGAATGGCCTGCTGTGTGTTCAGCCCTAACGGTGAGTGTGTGTCTGGTACGTGGGAAAGTGGGAGTTAGCTGTACTTTCTGAGCTCGACAAGCCTTCTCCCTCTACCACTCAAGATTTTTCACCCTCATGAGCAGCAGTGCTTTTGTGTTTTGCTTCTTTTATTGTATACCGACTGTTCCTTCGGTCTGTAAATCTTCAGGCACCCGTCTTTGGCGTCAGGAGAACAGGGTGGGAGGTCTACTTGATTGTTACATAACCCGTTCCCCAACCTATCAAATTGAAAAGGCAGATTTTTCCTGAGGATATTTAGCCATTTTAAGACCCATTCCTTCACTAGCCTCTCGTTTTTATATGGTCTATATTATTATGGATTTGAGCACTATAGAAAGGAATCCAAAACTCCTAAATGGTGCCCTGGGGAGGGGTTTACAACAGGCGAAGGTGAGATCACGCGCCCGCGGGCACTATATTTCCCAGAAGGCCTTTGCGGGCCCAGATACTGCACTTCCCCAGAGGCCTTTGCGCGCCGGGGGCGTGGCCGCCGAGAATAGGCGGCGCCATGGCGGGCCCGGTGAAGGACCGCGAGGCTTTCCAGAGGCTGAGCTTCTTGTACCAGGTGAGCGCGTGGGGGCCGCTCGGGGAAGGGAGCCTGGTGCAGCCGGCCCCTGAGTGACCGCTTCCGCCCCCAGGCCGCCCACTGTGTCCTCGCTCAGGACCCCGAGAACCAGGCGCTGGCGAGGTTCTACTGCCACACAGAGAAGACCATAGCGAAGCGACTTGTGCTGCGACAGTGAGGCTGCGCGGGGCCGGCGGCGGGCGGGGCGGGCGGGCAGGCAGGCACGCCCCAGGGACCCCTCGGTGAAGAGGACGCTGTGCCGCGGCTGCTCCTCCCTCCTCATCCCCGGCCTCACCTGCACCCAGCGACAGAGACGTGAGTGCCCCGCGGGGCGGGGGGTGCGGGTGCGAGGCAGCGACGCCCCCGGGGTAGGTGCGGGAGGTTTGGCTCTGCGAGGCCCGGCTTTCTCCAGGTCTGCGTTAAGCTTCTGACTGCGCTGCACAAACTAAGGCGTGGGTTTCCTTTCGCTCCTTCTCTGGGCGACAGGAAAATGACGTTGCTGTGAGAGGCAACCTCGCCCGTGCAGAGACCCTGTGTGGTATCACCTAGGGTGTGATGCCAGCGCTACTCATTCATTCACGCAAGAAATAGATTCCAAAACGTGTCAAGTGGGAGATTCGTCATTGTTACCGACGTTACACCCGGGGGACAGACTAAGATAAAAACAGAATGGAGAAAAATGGTTTAATCGTGGAAGTGGTGAGTTTCTCGTGCGAGTAGCGGTTCGTGATAAAGTGGAGGATCATGACGGAGTGAGCAGAGGGGTTCTGGGTGTAGGCAAGTATGGCCACACAAGAGAGCTGTCACGGAAATGAGAGCTCAGGAGGCTGGAGTTGAAGGTGGGCAGGAGGTGGAAGTGAGGCTCCAGACGAAGCGGGCCCGGTCTTGGACGGTCTTATGAAGGCGTTTGGACTTGATTTTTTAAGAGTTCCAAGAATCGATGAAGTTTGTGCAGGGGCCATACACCGTGAAATTTGCCTTCAAAGTGGGTGCAGGAGGACATTGTTACTGAAAAACAGGGCAAAGCGTAGTACAGAAGATGTTTCTTCTCATAAGACTGAGCGTCCTTTTCATGTCTCCCACTTTTACCCCAGGCCGCAGGGGACGGCGCTGGACAGTGCAGACCTGCCTGACATGCCAGCACAGCCAGCGGTTCCTCAACGATCCTGGGCATCTGCTCTGGGGCGACCGGCCTGAGGCACAGCTGGGAAACCAAGCAGGTGTGAGATTGGGGATAAGATGGAAGCAACCCCAGGGGACAGGGATACTGGGGAACGCAGAGCTGAAGAGGACACGTAGGCAGGCTTTGGTTGGTATAAGGGGTGCCACAGTCTTGGAAAACTAATTCTGTTCATCTCATTCTCATCTAACCAGATTCCAAACCACAGCCCCTGCCAAACACAGCCCACCTTCCTAAGGAGAAAATACAGCCACAGGCCTCAGTCACCGGCAGTGAATTTGTCCTGTATTCCAGATAAATAAAATTTAACTGTTTCGCTTTGCTTGATGTTGTTCTGTGGGTATTCCACTCTTTAGTTCTATTTTCCTCTTTTTCTATGGAACTAACGTCTCATTTGTCCTTACCACCGTGCAAGAAGACCCCAAATTCTGTAGTGAAATCAGACCGTCCTATTAAGTGACTCCCATATTTAAGGCCACAGCTCCAGTCACTCCTGCGTCCTCAAAGCAATACTATATTCGGGACTTGCGCTCCAGAGTGTCCTACAAGTTCTTAAGCCATCTAAGGGCATCACATGTTGGGTAGCTCAGACTGTTGGCCAAAGGGCTAGACAGAATGCTGATGCTACTGCTGCTGTGTTTAAAGAAGGTGAAAAGGCTGGGTTAGGGTTAGTATTCCTATCCTCTAACAGATGCGATAAGGCAAGAAAAAAATGAAGGCATCCAGATTGGAAAAGAAGGAGTAAAATTGTTTTTGTTAAGGAAATTATCCTCTGTGTTGATAATCTTACGACATTTTAAAAAGCTTCCACAACTATTAAGTGAATTTCATAAGAATGCAAAGGATGGAAGATAACAACAAAAAAATACTAAAGTCAGTTGTATTTTATTAATATTGTTATTTCTATACACAATTGGAAATTTATATTAAAGTCAGTGCTATTTAGCCAGGTGTGGTGTACACCTGTAGTCCCAGCACCTCAGAGCCTGAGGCAGGAGGATTGTTGCGAGTTCAAGACTAGCCTAAGCTATATATAGTAAGTTCAAGGCCAGTCTGAACCACATAGCAAGACCCTGTTTCAACAACCCCTTACCCCCCACCAAAAAAAAATCAGTGCTATTTGCAAAAGTAGCCAGATGCAAAATACTTAAGTCTCACAAAATAAAAGGTGATAGCCGACAGTATGGTTGTGGTACAAAAATAGAGCAATGCAGCAGAATAGAGCCCAGAAGTAGATTGACACAAGTATAGATAGTTGAATTTTGGCAAAGGCAATTAAAGGAGTCTTCAATAAATAGTGGAAAATGATTAAAAATAAGGTTCAATGTAACGGTCTCCCCCTGTGCTCTTTATCACCCTGACCCCTCAGTCTCCGCCTCTCTCCATCTCCCCGCCTCTTTTCTGGCTTCCCTCCCCGCCCCTGCAGCCTGGAGATGGGTCTGGTCCAGCTCCTCCCTCCCCGCCGACTCCCACGGCAAAAGATTTCAGAATCACGGTGTCCCAGCAGTATGTGCCGAAGGTAGAACAGAGGCCAGAGTTTAGTGTCCTGAATAAGCAATACACCAGACCCATCTACAGCAGTGTGGGTGTATTTACCCAAGGCACCTGAGGACCCCTACTCTGCACCTACAACGGGAGTAGGGCTGATGAGTGGAGCGGGCATAACCCACAGGAATTGCCAGGGTGACAGTGACATCTGCCAGACACACCCTGGTGAATCCCCACAGTATTTTGATTTTTCAAGGTTTATTTTCAAGCCACGCTGTTAAGTAAGCACCTCTGACCAATTGCAGAGGCTCCGCCTTACGTGGGAGGGGTGTGGCAGTGTAAATAGGGCCGACCAGATGCCACCCTGCTGTTACAGGCTGTTTCGGACCTGACGGGTGCTCCTCTGGCTGTAATCAATTGGCACGGTGCTGCTGGTCGCATCACAGAGAAGACTGTACTCTGCCCCACAGCGGCCACTTGCACCGTTCAAGCGTTCTGGGTGATGTGGCCAAGTGCCTGAAGGCCTCCCTGGGAGTCTGGAGTGTTCTGCAGATACCTGGCCGGGGAAAGAAGACTGCTGAGACAAGGCTGAGAAAGGGTGGATCTCGGGAAGTCGCTGGTCACAGTTCTCGTTGGCCGCAGCAGCGGAACAAAGCAGTGGAGGAGAGATTGTGCCTCAAACCCGGTCCTCTAGCCCCACCCACACAGCCTTTTAGGAGCCTCACTCTGTGTTAGGACCAGAAGCCTCCTTTCCTCTTTTCAGGTGGTGCTTCATGCCCTAGGCCATTTCACTTTCCTCAGGAGTAGATCCTAGCAGACTTCCTTGCATCCAGGCTGATGTATGAGTTTTGTGTGCTTTCCCCACAACCAAACTGACCTCAATTCATGGGCAATCACATGATTTCTGCACAAATGGTGCGTGGGAGGGAAACCAAACTTTCTAAATTATCTCTGACCCTTTCTACCCCTCCCACCCAAAAAAATACACATGACCAATGATCCCACCTCTGATGAGGTCACCCTGAGGTGCTGGGCCCTGGGCTTCTACCCCGCCGAGATCTCCCTGACCTGGCAGCAGGACCTGACCCAGGACATGGAGCTGGTGGAGACCAGGCCTGCAGGGGACGGAACCTTCCAGAAGTGGGCGGCTGTGGCGGTGCCTTCCGGAGAGGAGCAGCATTACACGTGCCGTGTGCAGCATGAGGGGCTGCCTGAGCCCCGCACCCTGACGTGGGGTAAGGGGGGATGGGGTACAGGGCCACTTATCAAGGAATACAAGAGCTGTTCTGGAGACCCTCAGCAGGTTAGGGCTAAGAATAGGGGTTCAGGACCCCTCAGTTTCCCTTCCCAGCACCACCTCCTCAGCCCACTGTCATCATCATGAGAATCACCACGGATATGGTTTTCCTGGGACCTCTCTGGTCACTGGAGTGTTCTGGAGGAACAAGAGTGCAGTACATCTCTGCAAACCCCCTGAAGTTTCTTCCTCAGACCTAACACTTGCCATGTCAGTTTTTTCCTTCTGAACACATCTGAATCTCAATACACAGTGGCCTTGTTTACTCCCACTCCTCCCTCTGCCCGTACCCCAAGCTTAAGGTCTGTTCCCCTTATATAAAACTTCCTCTTCCATGGAAAAAGGGGGCTGAGATGTTTCTCTCTTGCCCTTTGCTCTGATTTGATTCATTTTTATGATGTTTTAATCTTGCCATTTATTTCCAGGAAAAAAAAGAATATTTCAAATATTTTCCTTAAATCTTTGTAGTTGCGGGGGTGACTTGCAGAATGGAGAAAATATGTTTAACATTTAGAAGAGCCACAACCTTTTAGAATCCACATGGCTGCCCTGTGAATTCCAGTTGAGGGTGGGGTGGGGGTAGAAAAACAGTTCAGAAGGTTCCCATGCAGTCAGTGCTCAAATCATTGCTGGCTTTGGTTCTGTCACTGCCCAGCTGTGTTGTCCCTGCAGCATATTTGTGCGGGACTTGTGTCATCAGGACCCATAATCGGAAGACAACTCAGGCTTGACCCAGTCTGGGTCCTGTCTCCTTAATCACAGCACTGACTGTGTGGCCAGTCCTGGATCAGACCTAGAGCATTCCTAAGGCAGCTTTATCTTCCCTTCTGTTTTAGACAGAGCCAGATTTGGCCAATGGCAAAAAGATGGGCTCCGATGTCTTATAGGCATAATGCTGTGCTGCTTGGATGTACCATGGTTTGTTTTATCTGAACTAACTAATGTCCATTTGGGCTGTGTACAACATCTTGCTACTACAAGCAATACTAGGATGGATAACCCTGGTTCTAGACCCATTTTCATCACTTACTAGCTGTGCAATGTTGAACCATTTTATCTATACAATAATGTTTTTAAGATAGCTCTGTAAGCTATGAATAAGTCCAGTTCAAAGCTTCAGACTGCTGTAGGTTGTGCTTAGAAAACATTTATTTTTCCATTTTCCTATCATCACCTAGTGTTCTTAGTCACTTTCTCATCAATGAGACATAATACCCAACACCTACAATTTGAAGGAGGAAAGATGTATTTTGGATTACAGTTTGGAGAGTTCTCAGTCCATAGTCAGCTGGCTCCAGTACAGGACAGCATGGCACAGACAGGGTCATGGCAGAGGAGAGGTACTTGTGGTCTGGTGTCCAGGAAGCAGAGGACATCAACGGAGGAGTCGGGGTGGGAGATAAACCCTTCCGAGCCGTGTTCTCAGTGACCCCCTTCTTCCAGTCAGACCTTACCTCCTCGTATCAAGCCAGATATACCATCCCTGTATCCCAGTCACCTTCCAAAGGACCTGCCCATGATTACACGAGGCCGTAAGGGGACATCTGGATATAAACCATGACACCTACTTTGCTTCTAACTACACACTGCCATTATATCTGTGCACGTTAACTTTCCATCACTGTAACAAATACCTGAGATAATCAGTTTACAAATACGGAAGGTTTATTTTGGCTTGTGATTTTGGAAGTTCCAATCCATGGCTGGATGGTCCCGTCACTTTGGGGACAGGCGAAGCTGCTCATCACTGCAGAAAAACATGGCAGAGCAAAACCATGGCAGAGCCTCAAGACCAGGGAGTAAAAAGAGAAGAGGAAGAGGCCAGGGCCACACTGTTTCCTCCATCACCAAGCAGAAGACCTCCCATGAGTCCCTACTTCCTAAGGGCTCCACCAGCTCCCAGCAGCTCCTCTTTGGGAACCAATCGTTTAACACACAGGCCTTTGGGGGATTTCAATCCACACCTGAGCTTCATTAGCATCCCCATGTGGCCATGTGACCCCGTGCCTGTGGGCCACAATTACACACTGAATCCTGAGTTTTTATGCATGGAAATCCCCTTCAGCCGTACCTCCCTTCAGTTGCCTGCAGCAGCCCACATGGCCGGCAGTACATGGGGCTCCACTCTGCACACGGGCTCACCAGCTTCTTTGCACTGGTCACGATCTGGTGAATGGCAAGTATTTCCCTTTACTGTTGGCCTGCTTTTCTCTGATCACCAGGGATGCCACACAGCGCCAGCTAACTCTGCTGTCATTCATTCCTTCTCTGACCTGCCTGTGCGGGTGGTTTCTGCTTTTTCCTTGATTTCATGTGTGTGTGTGTGTGTGTGTGTGTGTGTGTGTGTGTGTGTTTCAATGTATGGGGTGTATAAACTGAATACTTGCTTCTAATTTCATAGGCCCTAATTCTCAGTGTGATGGGTTTTGGAGGTGGGCCATCATAAGGTAATTAAGGTTAGTTGTGGTCACAAAAGTAGAGACCCACAGTAAGTCCTGTCCTTATGCAAGGAAGAGAGCAGACATGGAGAGAAAAACCAATGAGCTGTAGCTGGACAGAGCAACTGATGCTGTTATACCTCCAGGGCCTTCTCGTTTCAAGTAAACACAAAAGCTAGTCAGGTTTCTGCCCGTTTTAGTACACTAGCTCCTTTGTTTTTGGACTTACTACAATGCATACATCAACAGGTATACAGAAAGTCCTCAAGGAAAAAAGTACCACTTAAAAACATCAACATGGGACACTGAAACGATCTTAGAAGGTCGTCTACTACTATAAATAAATATAAAATGTAATAATTCTTACAAATTAAAACTGTAATTTTGTTCAAAATTCAACTGCTCCTGACTTTAGCTGCTTTTTCAAGGAAGTACACGTTACCTAAACAGCGTTGGAGGTGTTTGCTGTAATTTTTTCCTTCCTAGGAGAACAATCATAGAAGATACAAGCAAATCTTTCAGTCACTTGTACTGCTAGGGCTTCCTTTGAATTTTTTGTGCTGGTTTCTTAGGCAACCATCGAAGCCCCAGGCAACCCACAATCATCACAACTCTCTGACCAGCTGCCACGAGGTCACGTCCAAGGTGACTGTGGACACCTTCATCATCATCAGTTTCGGAGATGCACTTAACAGAAGGTGAAGCCAGAGCAGCACGGGACTCTGTGTGGTGCTGTCCTACGAAGAGGGGAGAAGAGCAGTGGTGGAAACAATCCCTCAGCGAGCTCCGACCAGAGGCCATTTCCATTTCACAGAGCATGCAGTCGGCCTGACGTGCGTCATCCAGACCCTCGCTTTCTGCCACACTCTGGCTCCAGACAGAAGTTGGAAGCTGGTAGATTCCTCGGGAGCAGCATTATCCGCTGGATTCTCCTCTGCCTCTCCCACCCTACTTTCTGACAGAGGCCTTCTTTATTTCCTTCACCTTCGGAGAATAATTTTGGTCCTTGGACGCCGCTCCCTTTCCCCTGGCAGTGCCGGCGATGGTGCCGAGAGCTGCTGTGTGCCTGTGCTTTCCTTTGAAGCCGACGACCTTCACCTGGCATTAAGCAGCTTTAGTAAGGACCTGGCCTGTGAGCCATTTCCTTCTGTAGGTCGGACTTTTCCTGTTTACTCTCTTTTCAGGGAGGAGACTTTGGGGGTTGGCTCTATGTGAAGAGGAGGACTCAGGCCCTCCGGACAGCCTCATCTGAGTGGGTTATTTCTGAGGTGACTCTGAACAAGCTCTGTGCCTTTTTTTAAATTTGCATGATTTGTTTTTCAGAGTTTTCTTCTTTGTATGTTTCTTCATGCAGGCCTTCTGCTTTTCCTCCTCCTCCTCCTCCTC
>NW_022900932.1:367679-373298 GCF_012274545.1 Fukomys damarensis
TCCTCCTCCTCCTCCACTTTGCTGGTACACTTCGGGACCTCCTGACCATTTTCAGATCTGCTGCCTTCTTTTTCATTGAGGGTTCCTCATCATTCACAGGCTCACGCGGGAAACAGGCTTCAGCTTTCATCTTCCTTTTGCTATTCTTGGTTTTACAGGGTTTTCCTGAATTATTTCCCGTACGTACATCTATCTCTGTTGCACATTTTCTTTCTTTTCTTTTCTCTCTCTCTCTCTCTCTCTTGTTTTTTTTTGGGGGGGGGTTTTGAGGCAGGGTCTCACTATGTAGTTGAGACTGACCTGGAACTCACCATGTAGCCTAGGCTGGTCTCGAACTCACAGCGATCCTCCTGCCTCAGCCTCCCGAGTGCTGGGATTACAGGTGTGCGTCACCATGCCCAGCTTTGTTGCACATTTTCAAATTCTGGTCACCTGGATCGCTGAGACATTGAAACAGGCTTTTTCTCTTGAGCATCGATTCTTCTCTACTTTTACAGGCTGCTCGTTTCTTTTTCCAGCCGCATTCTCCTTTGTTTTAGTCCATTATGTTTGTTTTTTCATTTTGGTATTACTGTTATCAGGTATGTCAACCTCTAGCTCGTTGGTTTTCTTCCATTTCACTTCTGAGACATCCATTGTTTCAGTAGGACAAGTAGGGTGCTTAGATCTGTGTCTGTACCAGAGGTTACGCGTCTTAGAAGCTGCATCGTTGCATACAGAGCAATTGATCTGCCGTGGGTTAACATGTAGCTCAACATATTTTTAGGAATCTTTGTTTTTTGGTACCAGGGATCAAACCCAGGACCTTGTGCTTGCCAGTCAGGCACTGTGCCGCTGAGCTACATCCCCAACCCTGCTCTACGTATCTTTGAAATCGATTCTACCTATTTTATAGTCACAGCGAGGGCAAATCAGAAGTTTTGGACAATTGTGAACTGCCCTTGTCCGGTGAGTTACTGCATGTTGGTTGGAGGCCACATAACTGAACCTGTTCGCCAAGCTGACAAAGTACATCTATGTCTCGTTAGATGAGTCTTTGAGAACTTGAGTGAGGACGAAGCTTGAACTTAGGGGCACAATCTTCTGTGAGAGTCTGGAGGGGCTGCACCCGACTGTAGTTGCATCTGCCACACACACACACTGTCTTTGGAAAATGGTTTTGCCAGCATTTCCTCCAGGGTTACTTGCTGACTCGGGGTGTACAAAGGCTCGTCACCCCCACTCTGGTGTGCTGTGTCAGGTGTGCGGTGTAACGATCTCATGGAGAGGTACCAGAGCCGCTGCAGCATGGCACACAGATCTCCGGGGAACCTGCTCTCTGCAGCAAGAGAGACTCCCTGGCCTTGGTGTGCATCTCCGCACCTCCTCGGCACTGTGAACTCTGATGCTGAGGCACTGCCAGCTCGGCTGCGGAGAGCCACACAAGTCACACTGTGGTCAGACAAGGCCAGGCCGGTGTTGCTGCTGCCGGTGAGCAGTCCTGCTCCAAGGAAGACGGCCCACTGACACGGGTGCTTCTCTCTGTGGCCACCACTGTGCTTGACAAAACTCAACTCCACAGTCACACACATCTCTCCCGGAGCATCTTCAATAGATTATTAGATCAAAAGAAAAATAAACACATATGAAAAATACTTATGGGTTTGATTAATCATCACGGAAAAGCACCGACTTTCTAGTTGTTGTTTTTTTACCACTCGTTGAAATTTTATCAATTTGAATTCATTTCAAACTTCTTTCTTAACTAGGAATCGCTATAGCCAGGTAACTGTAGACCGTGTTCTGTGAGCCCAGAGGAGCTGGAGAGCACAGCACAGCTTGTTCCCGCTCAGACAAGAGCTCCAGCTGAATTAATGAGCTGCTAGTATTTTTCTTTTCAGTAAGATTGAGTCCACGCCATATTTAAGAGGAGGAGAAATAGATTCCACCACGTGTGAGAGGAGAGTTAAAGAACTACCCAAGTGGGACCGGGGATTTAGCTCAGTGGTGCCGCTGCCTGCCTCTCAAGCGCAAGGTCCCAAGTTCAATCCTGGTACCAAAATAATAATAATAATCATTTTCCAAATGCAGGAAATATGGACATGATGGAGTTAGATTTGCAAATATCCAGGAAAGAGAAAAATCAATAAGAATGTAATAGACACGTTAATGAAGAAGGGTGCGAAGAGCCCAAGACTAAATTATATCTGGGCAACAGTCACTCCAGTCTTCACATAAGAATAAGAGAGGAGACTGAGTGATCCAGCGCTCACCTAGCATGGTCTAGGCCCTGGGTTCTAATCCTAACACTGCAAAAGATGGAACAAAAAACCCTCAGGTATAAAAAAGGTAGGATGGTGCTCACAGTGGCTGATAGCTGCTAAAAAACTATATTTGCAGTGCCTGTCATTAGATGTTTTTATTTGATATAAAATATCATAGGCATACTGTCAGTTTCACATTTTAAATAATGTTCAATACTAATGCTATAGAAATCTGACTGCCTGGGACAAGATACACTTAATCTTTTCCAGTCTCAGAAGTTCCCTTTCTCCCTCTAAATTTCTCCATCCCTGAAACCACCCTTGTACTCCAGCCCAAGAGCTGTTCTGGCCCTGTAGCTGCGATCACTAAATACATGGCTGGGGCTGGGGATTTAGCTCAGTGGCGCCGCGCCTGCCTCACAAATGCAAGGTCCGGAGTTCAATCCCTGGTACAAAACAAAACAAAAAAGGAAAAAATAAACGTGGCTGAAGCAGTCTCAGGGTAGAAAGTGAGGTGAGAATGCAGAACCGAGACTGTTATCACTATGTTTACAATCACAATGCACTGCATTCAACGCGCACCACACGCGCGCGCGCGCACACCACACGTAACTCTTTCTATTAGGGTTTCTCTTAAATGCCCGCCCCCCGTCCCACATAGTATCTAGTTGACAGCTTTAGAGCTCCTTACACCTTAGTATGCACGGATCTGTCCGTGGTGCTGAAAGACGCAAGCCGGCGTAGGTCCCCAACTTCATGCATGCAAATCCTACTGAAGAAAACCCCACAGCCCAACACTCTGCACTCATTACTTTCGAGGTTAGAGCGTTTGAAGTACTGAAGACTCTAGCAATAAGGTGGGGGATAACAAGACCCACATGATGCTCTCTTTATATGTCCTCTACCGACATGCACAAGACAAAACCAAAATAGACCACACTAAGAGAGAAGTTTATTGTGAAATAAAGAGAAGAGAGGGCCGGGGATTTAGCTCAGTGGTTCCACTGTCTGTCTGGGCCCCTCAGAAGCGTGAGCTTGGCCTGCTTCTGCACCTGAGCAGCTGCAGCAAGAGCAGGCTTTTCTCTCACTCTACTCAGCACCAAGGTGAATGTCCCTGTGTCCATCTAATAACGGGACATCTCCCACCTGAATGCTATCTGAGCTTTGCCTTCTATTCCAAATGCCTTATGAAACTATGCAAACTAAGGTGTAACTTTCTACAGTAAGTAAATGAGCTCAAAACAAAAGTGAATTCAGAACCCCCTCAGTTTTGGCTAGACAATTTGTACTAAAGCTCAAATGCCCCAGTGCTTCTACGATGTGCTTGATATTTTAATTGTCCACTTTTATGAGAGTGACAGTGATATGAACACCTACTGTGCCACATTAAATGGGTTACACCTCATCTCCAAAGCTCTTTATCACAAACTTTCTCATCATGTTTCTCTGAAGACAATGAACACTTGAGAAAACTACTAGTCAGCCACTGATGAGGGTTCAACAATGAGACATTTCTCCTTTTGGCAAAGTTCACTTCCAGTGGACCTAAGCGAAAATCTCTCCCACTGGGAGTATTTTCTTTTCCACCATTCTTCATGAAAACTCCTTAAAGAGGCTACAATTTTGTAAGAGTCCCCTTCTGTATGTTCAAGACCTATTGCAAACCATGTTCCAATGATTTCTTCTATGGTTGACAGTTCCTAAGTTTCTCAAAACCTGAAGTCCTTCAAGAACTCAAAGATAAAAAAAGAAGTGTAAACAAAAACTAGGGAACAAATAGGAGAGGGCCCTCAGGAGATAACAAGCCTGTCAGCACCTTGAATACCATGTATAACCTCCAGAACTGTAAGAGACACGGTTCTGTTATTGAAAACACACACAAACACACATACAGACATACATACACACATGCACAAACACACACACATACCATGATACATCAGAATGAAATTGCAGGGCAGGGGATTTAGCTCAGTGGTTCTGCTGCCTGCCTCACAAGCGCAAGGACCCAAGTTCTATCCCCGGTACCAAAAAAAAAAAAAAAGAATGAAATTGTAAAGGAAGGTAGAAGGGATTTGAAAACTTCAAGAGGCAAACAACAGCAGCAGCAACAACTCTTGACCTGAAAATACCCGGGCACCTGTTTTATGCATCCAGAGGTGTTGACAGTCAGTGGGAAGATTTTGTAATTATCATTGCTTGTAGGATTTTTTTTTTGTAGGATTTTGACCAGTTTTGGGCTGAAATCTGTGGAAGGCTGAAAATAAGCGAGCTATTCCTGCTTGCTCTCAGGCTTTGGGTACTTGGAGTAAGGTTTTCCATTGCTTCTCTAGTCCAGAGCTTTCTTTTGGATGAGCTGTACCTTCTGTAGGCAAAATGTGGTTGCCTTTTTGTTTTTTGACACAATCTGCCAGCCTGTGTCTTTGACGGTCCAGTTAAGATCATTGATGTTGAGAGTTACTATTGTAAGATGTTTACTGAATCCTGTCATTGCATTCTTTTTCCAGTGTTGAATGTTTGGTCTTTCCCTCTGTTTAACTTCCCTGCCCCCATTAGATGTGTGCTTTCCTTTTGGCTTCTTAGTGCTGGCAGCCTCCCTGTCTCTGTCCAGGATTCCCTCGAGTATTTTCTGGAATGCTCATTTGGTGACCATGTATTTCTCTGGGATTTGTTATGGAAGATCTCTACTTCTCTGTCAATTTTGAAGAGTAATTTTGCAGGATATGGAAATTTAGTTGGCAATTGTTTTCCTCCACACCCTCTCCTGGCCTGGACTGAAAACTGGTGGCCACATAAGGATGGAGTCAGGCAGATTCCAGAACACACAGAACTGAGTGTGGTGCCCATCTCCCACCGAGTGATGCTCTGTGCCGCTCAGGACTCTCGGAAGGAACTGCATCTCCGGACATGGCCTGGGCACTGAACCTCCAGGGCTGTAAGACAAAAGAACCAGTTTTCTCTATTGAGTTACCTGGCCTCACACATTCTGGAGCAGGAACAGAAGTCAGTAGCAGACCAATGCAGGACTCTTAACTTCTCCACCACCTCCCATTTTGACCTCTAATTTCTCCACCATTCAAAGATACCCCTCTGTTTTTCTGCATTTGCTCTCTTCTCTTACTATCGCATCCTAGATTAGGATATCTGCTGTTTTACAATTGTAGGTAAAGAAGGGTTCTCTCAGCATGACCAGAATCGAAAAACCATAAAAAAGTAAAACTCACCTAGATCAACCACAATACACAATGCATAGTGCGATCAAGCTCAAAACCCTTTGGAAAATGCCAAGGAGAAAGTGCAGGCCCTCGGTTCAAGGCGCCCCAGCCCCTCGCCCGGGTCCGCGGACGGTGCCGCGGCGCCCCCTTGTGGCCACACC
>NW_022900932.1:373612-381663 GCF_012274545.1 Fukomys damarensis
TGTGGGCTCGCCAAGGTCTCCAGGTAAGGAGCGCTGGTTCCCAGGGCGGGCGACTCCCACCCACGGGCGCGGGGCCCCCAACCTTCTGGGTGCAGCGTGACCCCCGTCCCGGACACTCGTTCCGGCTGCCGCTCCCAGGACGAAGGGCCCCGTCCCGGAATTTAACCCGCATCCTCCAGCCCTGGGGCGGCAGTGGGAGCCGAGCGGTGCGGGTCCAGGAAGACCAGGGAGCCTCCCGGAGCAGAGGGAAAGGGAGGCAGTCGGGCCTCGAAGGGTCCGGAGGCCGAGGGAGCGGAGGGAAGGGATGGCGTGTGCGGAGAGTCCGCTTGGTAGACGTCCGTGTGGGCCGGCTGGGGCTCCGGGCTGCGGGCTGGAAGAGGCCTCCGTTCTCACCGGGTGCTGACGCCACAGCTGCGGGCTCTGCCTTTCACCGAGGAGGGCAGGGGAGCAGGTTCCGCGCTGAGGCGAGGTGGCCAGCGCTCCGCCCAGGCTCTGGGGTCCCGGCTCCCACTCATCCGGCGGCGATGTCTGATACCCAAGACACTCACCGAGCTGATGTGTCCGCCTGCAGCTCTGCTGACCAACACGGCCTCCCCTGAGGGTCAAGCCCCCCGGGCCCTCCGCCCTGGGACTCTCCACGCCATGGCCCACGGAGTCTGGGCAGAATGGTGCAGCCCTAGAGGCGCCTTTACCGCCCGAGAACAGCAGGTCAGGCTGAAGGCCTGCAAGGGCTTCCATAGCTGTCTGGGAAAATATCTTACACTTATCCAGGCAGAACTTCGGAGCAAGGCAGCCGCCCCTGCAGCTGAGCAGGCAGAGGACTGGGGCGCTGGGGCCGCGCGGTGAGTGGCAACGGTCACCAAAGTCTCCGGGCCAGACTCCAGCGACGTTATCCCAGTGGAAGGTCAGGTAAGGAACCGGAAGGACACTGGCTTTGGTTCCAGCTCTGCAGAGGGGAAAGACCAGTCCTCCAAACAGGAAGAAAGAAAGAAAACACCGCCTAAAAGCACAGAAAGTATTCTGATCGGGAGTTATTTAGACTACGATGCTAATTCCAGCCCTGATGATGATAGAGTCCAAAAAAAAAAGAAAAAAAAAAGAAAAAGAAGAGGAAAAAACAAAACCCAAGAAAAAGAGCAAGAGGATGGAATAGCTCGGTGTCACAAGCTGTGAAGTTTCAGAGGGAAAGTTGCCAGGAAGTGTCTGGATGTAGCTGTGGAAGACGGCGGACACCATGGGCGTCGCGGTCCGGAAGCACCTTGACGCCTCCCCTGCAGGCTGCTTCCGGGTGAAGGTGCTGTGTGACCGAGCTAGAAGGCGAATCCCACGGACAGCGAAAGTGGGTGGACAAATGAGGTCGCCTCACAGCAGGTACCGCCAGATGGAGGCTGTGCCACCGTGTGAGGAGAAACGGCTTCACGGCGCTGACCAGAACAGAGTCCTGGCATCCTTTAACCAAGGAGAGAGGTGAAACGGCCAGTTTCTGAGAGAAGGCGCACAGAGAGACAAGAGGGAATGATGACACGCAAAGTCGTGTTTGTCAGCTGCGTGGCAGGACTTCTTACAACAGAAGTTTTCTGTGAGCACCACAGTATGGTAAGTCTTTACGGTGCTTTTCTATGTACCGTGTTACTACGATCCTCGGGAAAAGGCAGCTTTCAGAGATACTAGCAGCTGTTTGGTCATTCTTATTTTTCGAATGTAATATGGGTACTATGTGAATCTTTTTTAAAAAGGTTCAAACACTACAGGAGTAGAGTTAGTAAAAGGTGAGCCTGTCACGCAATCCCTGGTTCCCCTGCCCAGAGAAACCGAAGTTCGGTACTGGCTCACAGCATTGTGGATATAAAGGACATACTTTATAGGACAAAGGTTGTGCTTTTAAACTGAAAGGGGATTTCCTGCTGTTCTGATTGCCCTCTTGGAGGGTGTTTTACCTTTCTCTTGCCCCAGGAAGGACCAAAGAGCCGAAGAGAAAGTAAAGGATTCAGCTGAGTGTGGTGAGGTGCAGCTAATAGACAGGTTTATTAAACTGGGGGACATTTATTGGCTCTCTCAACTGAAAAGTGTAGAAGCATGGGTATCCGCAGTGGCATTAGCAGTCCGTAGGCTTCTTGCTCCATCTTCCTTTCCCTTGAGTGATTTCCCTCGGGCTTGTTTCTCCTGTACAACAAGTCAGCTGCCAAATCTCATGAGTTTGGTTATGTTTTTCCTGTCTACTTGTAAAGAGGGAACAAATATTTCTAACTTGGAATTCCAAACCAGAACCCAGAGACTTCACCCCCGTTGGAGTATCGTCGGTCACATGCCGGCTTAAAGCAGGTGCTGTTGTCAGGAAAACAGATGAGCTCCTTGTGGAGATCATTTGGTTAGTTCGTGGCCCATGTGGGGAAGGGGCGAATGCCAGAGTGAGAAATCAGGGCGATGCTGGCCAGAACAGACACACAACCAACAAACATCCACTACAGTTTTGAGTGATTAAGAAACCCAGAATCTTACTTGCGTTGTAAGTTCTTGAAGCTTGGCCTTGACTATTCAAAGCCAACTCCGGACTGAACGAGACATAGGGTTTATCCGTGAAGCAAGACAGAAGAGAAGATCTGGGGTGGAAGAGTCTTCCAAAGGTAGATTAGGGGCCATCTGGACTGTGAAGAAATGAGAAGGGACAAAGGAAGAGGTCACTGGCCGAGACAGTGAAGATTCTTCCGGGCCGGGAGGTCCTCCATGGACAGGAGTTAGCAAGGAGATCTGCGCTCCGGTCTCTAGGGGTGGAAGGTGATAGATAAAGTGACTGCCCTCGGGGTATGCGGTGAGCAAGGCCTTAGCTGCCTGTAGCTCAGTGGCTCCAAGGCCTTGGTTCCGTGCTCAGCACACCGCCTCACCTCAGACAATCCCCTGTTCAGGCCTCCGTGGCCAGCCCCACGGAGCTAAAGATAGGAGGCTCTAGAATCCGGAAGGGCAGGGTGGTGTGGAAGGACCCCTGCCCCCAGAGTGTCCCCCACTTAACACTGGACCACACCCTCCTGAGGTTTTCCTCAAAGGAGGCTGGAGAACATCGGCAGAAATCACACTGTTACATCTGCATGTTTCTAAAACATGAAGTAAGAGCCAGGGATTTAGCTCAGTGGTTCCATTGCCCGCCTCCCAAGTGCAAGATCCCAAGTTCAATCCCCAGTGCTAAAAAATAAATAAGCAATAAAGTACAATGCTCTTCCTCTACATGAGACCAAGTTTGCCCTCTAGTCCCCCTACCCACTAGTGGTTTCTCTCAGAATGAGGTCTACTCCTCCCCCAGCAGCCCTCCAGGCACCCCTTGCACCCCCACTTTCTCCTGCCTCTGAGTTTCGGCCCCGGCAGGTGCAAACTTCAAGTGCCCCCTAGGTGAGGAGATGCGGTGCCTAGTTCGTGACCTTTCATTTAGAAGGAGAAAGAGGCCAATGTGCAAGTCTGAAACGAGCATCTTCTTTTGTGTTGGAGACTTTGTCAAAAGAATCAGAAAGGGAAACACTCCTGGGCATCAACAACTCCTGCCTAACTTTCAGCCTTTGCTTTTCGGGGCCTTGAGGCCTGTAGAGGAGCCCTCAGTGGCCATTTTTCCCACTCCGTGGAATTCAAGCTGTTGAGATAGTTTTTGCTTTGACACAGCCCACATGCAGAGCAAGTAATTAGAAGGACAGTCATGTCCACTGAATTTTTCTTACATTGTAGCACGGGTTAAGGGTGGAACAGCTCAGGCCAGTTTATGGCGCTGTGTACAGCCAGGTTTACTCGTTAGCTAAACCCATGAGGATGGATGTTTGAGGCGTTCACTGTACCTGTGCAACCGTGACTCCGCTGGTGAGGAGAAATGAAGTCAAAGGCACGAATCAACCTCTTGTTAGTAGCTTTCTTTTTCTAAGATGGTTCCAAGGAAGGCAGACAAGAACTGAAAGCTAGGGAAGTCCGCGTGGTACTGAGCTTTTACCCTGCGTGGTGCTCTGGGCTCGGTGCTTCTCGTGCACTGACCAGGCCCTGTTGGGTGCTCCAGTCACACACCCGGTCAGCAAGCCCCGGCCTGGCCCCACAGCCCCTCCTTCTGTGCCGTCTCTGCCACCTCCTCCTCCGGGCAGGAGCCTCGCTTGGCAGGCTGTGCTGGCTTCTTTGAGGGTCGGCGCTTCCACGTGCAAAAGCAAGGGCGCTTTACTCCGAAGAGGGACGTTCACGGAAATGTGACTCGAAGTAAAAGTCGGGCTGACGAATAAGGGCAGGAGGACTTTTCCTGTCAGGGCTGCGTGGAACCTCGGGGGAAGCGGGATGGGCCGGGGAAGAGCACCGACAGCTGACTATCAGCGCTGTGTGACCGGAGCATGAAGATGCTTCGGCGCCATGCTGCGCCCGATCTCCAGCTCTGCGACTTTGCAAGCTTGGGGAGGGGTTTCCAAGAGTTCAGACGATCTGCAAGCTTAGGCAACATTTTCATTGTGCCTCTGTTGATATCTCCTTTAAAAATAGGACCAGGGCAGGCTTGCTTCCGCAGCATATACTAAAAATACACGTGGGAGGGAAGAGACGGGAGGGGAAAAGGACTCAAAACGAATTAGAATATGTTGTGTACTTGCACCACCGCCCCACAATGAATGTAAACATTATATACTGCAAACATATACTAATTTAAATAAAAAATAACAAAGAAACTTACATTCCAATAAATTGGAGAACCTAGAGAAATAAAAAAATTCCCAGACACTTGCAAATTCCCAAAAGAAAATACAAAAAACCTTAGCAGCCTAATGACAGAATGAAGTTGAAGCTGTAGTAAAAACTGTACCAACCAAGAAAGCCTAGGACCTGATGGAGTCACCTCAGAATTCTACCGAAACGTAGGGAAAATCTGACAGCAACACTCCCAAGCTCTTCATTATTCTGGGAAGCTGTCTTCACCAGGACCAGAACTGGACCAGGATTTAACACAACAAGAAAACCACTGACCCATGTCCTGAATGAACATGGACACGAAAGATCTTCAGTAAGAAGCTGTCAAAGAGAATACAACAAATCTTTAAAAGGATCGGACATTGTCGCCAAGTTGGCATCATCTCAGGGATGCAAGGACAGACGGACATAAGTTAATAAATGAAATTCATCACATAAACAGAAACAAGGACAAAAAGCACCCCATCATCTCAGCAGATGCAGAAAAGGCCTCTGACAAAGCCCCGCCTCCATTCTGGAAAACGCCGATGAAGTTAGGTGTACAAGGACCCTCCGTCACATATGACGAACACGCTGCCGACATCACAAGAAATGGGGGAAATGAAAGCTTTTCCTCTAAGATTAGGAACAAGGGCCAACATTCTCACCAGCCCTGTTCATTACAGTACACGAAAGTTTAGCCAGAGCAGCCAGGCAAGGAAAAGCAATAAAACAATACGTACAGAAAGAAGGAAAGAAATCAAAGCATCTTTATCCATGGAGGACCTGAAGATCTCCATCAAAAGACTCCTAGAGCTAATAAACAAATTCTTCAAAGTAGCCAGATACAATGTCAACGTCAGTAACATTCCTATACACCAACAATGAACCCACCGATAAAGAAATCAGGAAAACAATTTCATCCACAGTAACATCCAAAAAGTACCTAGGAATTAACCTGATTAAGACCTCTATAAATGAAAGACCTCTATAACACTACAGTATCCTGAAAATAGAGATTGAAGAGGACATCAGAAAATGAAGACATTCCCTGTTCCTGGATAGGCAGAACCAGTATTTCCAAAATGGCCATAGTACTAGAAACGATCTTTACATCTAATGCAACCCCATTCAAAGGCCCACAGTGTTCACCACATTTCCTTTTCTTATCAGCCATATCTTTCAACTGAACCTAAATCCCTTGAGGGCAGGGATTTTGCCTGCAGAGTTGACGTGTCCCAAATGCCTGTCAGCAGAGCAGAAGCTGGGGGGCAGTGAGGCTGAGTACACCTAGGGACCAGCCCTCTTGGAGAAGGGCTGAGCCGGAGAGGCGGGTGTGCCTGTGAGCCCCCTGAGGGTGCGGGGTGAGGCACTCACTGGCTGGCCCACAAGCGGGCCCAGCCTGTGCTAACCCAGGGGAGCCTGCCTGGGACGCAGCCCTGGATCCAGCCTACAGAGGATCCAGGCCCAGCTGCCCAGGGCCTCTCCTGCGGGGCTGTGGGGCGCGTGCCCTGAAGTCTGCTGCTGCTCCTGCTGGAGAGCCACCTCTGCTCCACTGCCTCCTGCCCTGTGGTTGTCAGTCATCAGGGCCAGAAATGAGAGCTGGGCCCAAGGATCCAGACAGAGGCCAGTGTCTGCCCAGGTTCTCCAGGGAAAGCAAAGCAGGAGGCCAAGTGCAGGTGCTCGGGGCTGGGCAGGGCGCCCTCCCTGCCCCAAGAGGGTGGGAGGCGGACACCATAGGGGAGGCTCTGCCCATGGCACCAGGACGGTGCTGGTCCACTGGGGCCTAGAGGGCTGGAGAGTCCCCAGGGTCCACACTCAGGTTTGGGTGCAGGTTGGGCACACTCAGCCCAGTGCTGTCACGGACGTGCTTGTCACTGGAGACATCGCCGGCCACTAGGCTCCTCACCTCGTCCTGCCACTCTAGGGCTGGAGACTCCCTGGGTGATTGCTGGAGGCAGCAGAAACAAGGGCCAGGTGCTTGGAGACCACGGTCTCATTGCCAGGACTGGGTACTGGGACACGGGGCAAGTTGTGGGCTCTGGGTGCCCGGGGACCAGCGTTACAGCCTGGGTGCGGGCGGGCCAGCCTCTTCTCTCAGCCTCTGTCCCCCTTTCCCTTCACCCTCCCTCCTCTTTCTCCCCTCCCTCCCTCTCTTCCGTCCCTTCCACTCCTCTCTCCACCTCCTGTCCTCCTCTCTCTCCACCTTCTTCCCTTCCCATGTCCTCTTCCTCCCCTCTCCGTCGCCTTGTTCCGGGCTATTTAGGCCAATATACTCAGGTCTGTGGTTCACGACTGATGAAACAAAGGGAGACCTTTTATTTTGGTGAAAAGGAAAAAGTCCTTATTCCAAGCTAGCTCCAAGCAGATGGTGGGGCCTGCATTTGCCTCAAATCACCACTTGTCAGATACAGGTGTTGTCTTAGTTACTTTTTCATTGCTGGGACAAAATACTGAAATCCACAAGTTGAAGCAGGACTAGTTTATCTTAGTTCCATTTGTAGAGATTTCAGTCCGTAGTCAGCTGCCTCCGAGGCAGGGTGGAATGGCAGAGGGACGTTGCACAGCAGAAATAGTTCATGGTAGTGCAGGCAGGAGGCAGCTGGCAGTGAAGCAAGTCTCCCTTTCCCTTTTATTCTATCCAAGCTACAAGGCTTTTGGGTTGTGCTACCCATGCCCAGGATGGGCCTTCCCACGTTCCTCACCCAGAACTATGATAAGCCCATCACTGGACTAATCGAATTCAACACACCCTTGATGTCAGTATCATGTACCCTAATTTAGCCAGCTCTGAAAATCCCAACCTACGAGCCTATGAGGCTTTGGGGTACATCTAGATGCAAGCCTATCGGATGCATAAGGGTTCTTTTATGGAAGACGCAGAGGATGGAGACACCAGGCTTGCTGTATTGATCCCCACCATCTTCTGCTCTCTCCCTTTCCAGGAAAGAGAGACCTGGGCCCCAAATTCGAGGGCCAGAACCTGCACATTCTGTCCCTTGTCTGGGTGACAAGGCATCGGGGAGCTTGGAGAAGCTGCTTGTCACTAGTGAAACAACAACAACAACAAATCTTACATTTAACGTTCCATTTTACAGAGAGAACCACATACTCCGTCTTCCCCTTCTCCGGCCCCTCGTCCTTCTCTCACTGGCTCACTCGTCCCTCTCTCCCTTCCCACTTCCCTCCTTTTCGACCCCTTCATGTTCCTGTCTCCCCTCCTGTCTCAGTCTCTACCACATCCTTGCCCTTTCCTCCTTTCTCTGCTCTTCTCCCCCTTCCCCCGCTCTCCCTCATCTCTCTTCCTTTCCGCTCCTGTGTTGCTCCTGTCCTCTCTTACCCTTTGTCCCGCCTCCCTTCCTTCCCTTCCTCTTCCCAGA
>NW_022900932.1:382126-387886 GCF_012274545.1 Fukomys damarensis
GCCCCGCCCTCTCCCTCTCCAGAGGCCACCCTCTTGGTCACTTTACTCTCCCATCACCGGAGGGTGCGTCTCCACACTCTCCTCCCTGCTCCCTCCCCTCCCCTCAATCCTCTTATCCCCATTCCTAGATGAAGCATTTCTTCTTTTTCTTCTTCAGAAAAAAAGACTCCAGGAGAACTGCCCTTTGCCCCACAACTCCCGGTAGCCGTCCCCAGCCTTCTCACCAGTGACCACAGTCCCACCTCTCTCCTAGGCCCCTCTGCCCTTGGGCACAAGCTCAGCTCTGCCCTCCCCTGTGTCACCCACGTTCTCTCCACTGGCTCAGCCATTCCCAAACCAAATGTGCCGTAATTTCTGCCATAAAACTAAACAACGAAACTGATTTCCTTACAGTAACTGCTCCCAGGTCTCCTTCAGCCCTTCCCCACCTCGGAGCCTCCTCTCTGTCAGTCTTCTTACACACTGAGGTCCATTTCTGTAAATGGGTGCAGGGACCCAGTTAAATGTCCAGTGCTTCTCCGGGGCTTGTGATGTGATGAAGACCAAAGTCTCCATGTCCCCTGTACCCCACTTCTGACCCGAGACCTCTCTGCTTCTCTTTTTGCTACTTCTGTACCTGTAAACAACATGTTTACAGAGCTCTTTCTTTTTTATGTCATTTTGAGTGCATCAGCTCTTTCCCGAACGCCCCCTGCCCGATATATTTATCTTATAATTTTGGTGTTCAGGGAATAGCTTATTATGCACATGTAAATGTACTCACAACAGAGTGTGATTACTTTTTCTTTTTTTCTACGTGGGTCAGGCCCTTCTGCACTCATCGCTGAGCGACACCCTAGCCCTATTTCTCCTTCCCGCATCAGTTTTATTTTCCTAAGAGTTAGTATCTTGTTCCTTCGTCTATTTAATATCTGTTGTGTTCGTGACCAAATCTCCTGACTCTTCTTCCTACTCTGAATCTCCACGAATACACTGAATCACATAGAGGATTCTACCAGCTTCACCTCCTTGAAGACACCTGTCCCCCAGCCCCACCCTGCCACTCCTGGGCAGGAGGCTGCACCCTGGGTGCAGCTGACCCCAGGGCCTCCTCCCCCTTGGCCCGGGAAGCCTTGGCCTCTCCTGTGCTGGCTCCTCTGTTGCTTGGACCTATGTGCTCCTTGGTTTTTGTTTTCTCCATCACTTTTGTTTCTCACTTTACCTAGTGGTGTGCTGAGGAAAGGAACATAGAAAATAAAATTGTAAGGGCCGGGCATTTAGCTCAGACTACCTACCTGCCTCGCAAGCTCAAGATCTGGAGTTTGATCCCAGGTAACAAAGAAAAGAAAAGAAAATAGAATTGCAAGATGTGAAGCTTCTAAAAACATATATAAACTTGGGGGTGGCAGCACACACCTGTATTCCCAGCACTCTGGGAGGCTGAGGCAGAAAGATTGCAAGTTCCAGCACAACCCGGAGAACTTAGCAACTCACTGAGACCCTGCCTCAAAATGAAAAATAAAAAAAGCTGGAGATGTACCTCAGTGTAAGACAATGGGTTCAATGCCCAGTACTAGAGATAAAAGCTTGGGCTACCTACCACTTACATTTGACTTGAAGTGGAATTTTGTGTCAAAATATTTTTTCCTTGGAATTTGGAAATCATTGCTCCACTGACTTTTAGCACCCAAGCATTCTGGGGTTGTTGTTGCTGATGTTGTTTGCCCCTTGAAGTTTTCAGATTTCTTCTACCTGTCACAGTGTGCGATCATGGAGGCATAAAGGATGAATTATTACTCAGAGACACAATTTAGTTTAGTCACCAAGGGCCCAGAGAGACCATCTCAACCCAGAGTTCCCAGCAATAGAGAGATACCCAGAAGCAGCCCTAAAGCCAAGAACTCTCCAGCTGTTATCTAGCATACTAGTGTCAGTGAAAACAAGCAGAAGAAATGCAGTCTGAGCAGGGAGCTGTCTCAAGGCTAGGCAGATCTCTTGGGGAACGAGGGAGGACACTAGACCAACCAACAAGCTCCACTAACCTGAACTTCTTATTTAGCATTCACTCCTCACAGAGCCTCTGTGCCTCTGCCCCCCAGTTTAACCATTCACCTTCAGCCAAGTCCCCACATTGCCCACTACTTTGTTTTATAGGATCAGGGATGGTGAGGAAGAATGTAGAGTAAATGAGAAGTGGGCTTGAGGCGGGAATTGATCATTGAGGTAGAGGAATTGTTGAGTCTCCTTGTTATCTGCTTTCATGGTGTCATGAAATTTCCCCTCATAATTCATAATGATTTTTACATTTATCATGGTGACTTTTCAGAAACGTTTATTGGTTCGTGACCACGAAAGCTTTCTATCACCAGACTCTACTTTAGCTCACCTGTGACAGGGTCTCTGGATGAGCCCCTAATCCATCAGAGCCTTGAAACATCCTCTGGAGGATGTGCTTTGGGGAGGCGGTGAAGGCACTGACGTCCTCCTGAGCACTCGGTGACACACCCTCCTCACAGAGTGCTCCAGAGCAGTTTGCTTGCTGGGGGTGCAGAGCACACCCACGACCTGATGATCAGGGCCTCCGTGGAAGACGAGTCAGCAACACCCCTGCGAGAAGGCCCTTGGTCCCACCGCTGCTCACCGCTCAGCCTCTTATCCCTGTCTTTATAGGGATCACATGCTGGGGTCTTCGTGGGTTTGCCTGGAGTTCACATTTGACTCAATCAGCACAACACACGGTGTGATTGCCCGAGACATATTAAGTGTTCCAGTTTTCATAGCTTACCACTGTATTGATTGTACCATTTAGGGTTTTTCCATTCTTTTGTTTTATAAACCATATTTCAAAGAACATTTTGTTACATATTTTTTGAAAATATGTGTATTATCTTCTTCTAAAAGAGAAAATGGTGGAGCCGCTGCCTGCCTCAAAAGCATAAGGTCCCGAGTACCAAAATAGACAAATAAAAATAAAAGAGTAAATTTTGCTGGATACAACTAGGAAAACTGAGATGGAAGGATTGTTTGGGTCCAGGAGGTGGAGACCAGCCTGGGGAACATAGCATGACCCAGTCTCAAAAAGGAAGAAAGAGGGCCGGGGATTTAGTCCAGTGGTTCCGCCACCTGCCTTGCAAGTGCAAGGTCCTAAGTTGGATCCTCAGAACCAGAAAAAGGAAAAAAAATGAGAAAGAAGAACGAGAGAGAGAGAGAGAGAGAGAGAGAAGGATGAAAGGTAGAGAAAACATTTTTAAACTACTCTTCAAAAATGTTATACCCATTTGAATCCCAGCAACCTTTGTAACTGTGGATTTTCCATATACTCCTCTGAATACTACTATCATTTACTTTCACCTGATTTTAAGTTTTATTTCCATTTCTTGGTCCACATTTTAGTTATTTTCCCCACCTATTTATTACTAATCCATTTGTTTGACATTCCCACTTTTCTATTTCACATTGCATTGCAATATTGATTAATCATTTTCCAAATGGGAAATAGGGATTTAAAAATATTAACTTTAAGAAAGTGAAAAATCATCTTATGATATATGGGAACACTCTAACCTTGGGCACTCTACCAGCCTGGTCAGGAGCATTTTTTAAATGCTCTTTAGGTATGGATTAATGTCTTACTAAAGTTATTAAAATACATATCAGCTAAGCATTCTCTTTTTTTCTTTTGGTTTCAGGGATTAAACTTAGGACCTTGAGTTCATGAAGCAGGCATGGTGCCACTGAGCTAAATCCCCGGCCCAAACATCCTCGAGCATGTTGTATTTTAAGGATTTGTCTAAGACCCACAGAGACAAGTCCATAACTTTCATGGAAAGAAACTTTTAATACACTTTATTCTAAGATTCCCACAGTACAAGTATGTTTTATGGGAGACTGGAAACTAAGAGTATACACTGTGAAATATGACAGCCACTAGCCACACAAGGTTTTTTAAATTCATTAAAGAAAATTTAAAGTTCTAGGGACTGGGGATGCGTGTGCTCAGAATGCTGAAGGCCTGGATTCAGCCCCCAATACCATGAAAGTAAATAAATACAAAGCCAGCTACTCAGCCACAGTCATATCTCAAGTGCCCAACAGCCCCACATCTGGGGCTCCGGATTAGACAGCACAGATACAGAAGAATTTCTTCACTGCACAAAGTTCTGTCGGACAGCACATCTCTTGCTGTTTTGTGGCCTCGAGTCGGTTCACTGACGCCATCCGCAGTGAAGCAGCCAGGATTATTTCTCCTGTGAACTGCACAGCTCACCACTGTCTGGGATACGAATATGTATTAAGGTTCTGTGTAACAAATCCAAGCGGGTCAGAAGTGAATGTCTGGGGCCTTCAGACCCAAAATGTTTCCTGTTCCAAATGGGAAATAACTCTCCTCCCCACCCCAGTCTTCTGACGAGGGAACTGAGAAACCAGGTTTTCAGGGCATCAATTGTCTTCTAGAAGAGTCCAGAGGCAGAGCTCGACACTAAGTTCTGGAAGGCGGTGCAGCGCAGAGAAAGGGATTCTGGAGAGTGAAGAGGAAGCAGAGTCCAAGGCCAAGCAGGAGACTCAGAACAGTCATTATTGTTTTTTCGGGTTTTTTTGTTGTTGTTTTTTTTTTTTTGTACTGGGGATCAAATTCGGGACCTGGCACTTGTGAGACAGGTGGTGGAACCACTGAGCGAACAGTCATTCTTGAAGTGTGGTCTGTGGAATCCTTGAAGTCATACGCGATCCTCTGATGGGATCTAAGCTGAGGCCAAGCTCATTTCATCTTCACCAAGATGATATTCACCTTTCTCCTTGGGCTGGCCTGTGTACTGAGATAATTCTTCTCACCAAGAATCAGTTTCTGCAATGTCACATTCAAATATTCAACTGAAAGAGTAAACATTAACCGTGTTAAGTAATCATCTTTGACTCTACGTCTGTGGACCATTTAGTGTGACAAAATGGAAAGTAGACAAGAAGAGTTTATGCTGCATTCCAAAATACTGCTTGTCTGGGGAAAGAAATTTGTGTGAGCTGAGTGAGCCTCTTTCTTAAATACCATTGTCACTTTAAAAAAATGCATGGCAGAGGAGGGCTGGGGTGCCCCTGGGTAGCCTCAGTGAGCCCTGAGATCATCCCAACCCTTCCCCAGAGACCCCACAAGAAAAAATGAGAGGAAATTATCCGGGGTATCAAATAGATTTGAATGTTTAGTAGATGCTTTCTCAAAACTGAGCAACATCCTGTCACTTAAAGGAAAGCAACTGGTATATTTGTTTCCAACAATATAAAATTTAAGCTTTCAAAGAAAATATTAGAATTTTGGAAAATTAGAAATCTACCACTTTAGGCTGCACAGCTTCCCAAAACTTAGAATCTCTTCTGGTGGGATCTGTGGTGACATTTACAGATGTAATTTGTGTGATAATTTGTCGTGAAATGAGTCAATACTTGGGGAGATCTGCATACTTGGTAAAATAATCATCATTTATAAAAATCATCTACTAAACAAGACCCATTCAACTGATTTTAATCTAACCGAACAGAAATAGTCCAAGATACTCAGATTATAACCTACTTTTTTTATAACTAACTTTTAACAAACTATCTTCACGTGTATAGCTTTATTGTATCATCAGGGAATGATGAACATCCACCATAGTATTAGAAAAGCTATTAAAAAGAATCCTTTTTTCAACTCAGTGTTTATGTGAGGCTGGACATTATTGTACACTTTTCCCTCAAAACAAGAGAACAGGGCTAGAGAGATAGCTCAAAAGGAGAGGAGGAGGTGGA
>NW_022900932.1:387992-389313 GCF_012274545.1 Fukomys damarensis
TCTCCCACACTGCGGAGAAACAAGCAAACTCTAGGTAATGCAATGAGACTGAAAAGAATGTAAAATGATCACTCTTCCCGGCCCCTATCATTTATATACTTTTATATCACTCTGCATAACTTTGTTTTTCGGGGATCGAACTAAGGTCTTTGAAGTCCGCAGCCTTTAACTTGAGACCTTGGGCTAGGCTAGTAGGGCGTCTGCATACGTAAGTCTAAACTTTTTTTTTTTCTTTTTGGTACCAGGGATTAGAACTCGGGTCCTTGCCCTTTCAAGGAAGGCCACCGAACCGCTGAGTTAAATCCCCAGCCCCTTGGGCTGCATTTTAGTTATTGTGTTCACAACTTCCATCAGGTCCTTCTGCCTGGACACTCATGACGTAAGCCCAGATCCCGCTCCCATTGCCTATCGATTTCTGAAGAAGCCAATCACCGTCCAAACAACATTTCTTTGTGGTTTCCGGATATCGAATTAGCACCGGCCACACAGAAAACGCCCAACTCCGAGGACCGGGACATGGCGCCCCGAACCCTCCTCCTGCTGCTGTCGGGGGCGCTGGTCCTGCCCGAGACCTGGGCGGGTGAGTGTGGGCGGAGGGAGGCGGGGAGGAGGAGGGGGCGCGGGAGGAGGTCGCGGACTCACCGCCCGCCCCGCAGGCTCCCACTCCCTGCGCTACTTCGACATCGCGGTGTCCCGGCCCGGCCGCGGGGAGCCCCGCTTCATGTCCGTGGGCTACGTGGACGACACGCAGTTCGTGCGCTTCGACAGCGACGCCCTGGATCCGAGGGTGGAGCCGCGGGCGGCGTGGATGGAGAAGGTGGATCAGGCGTATTGGGATCGGGAGACAAAGAGAGCCGAGGACACGGCTGAGGCTTTCCGAGTGAACCTGCGGACACTGCGCGGCTACTACAACCAGAGCGAGGACGGTGAGTGGCTCCGGCCTGGGTCGCAGGGCTCCAGTCCTCTTCCTCCTTCGCGACCTCGCAGGGTGGCCCGGAGGCCCTGGGTCTGACTTTCACTGAGAACCTTCCAGATTGTCTCCCCCGCAATAGCCCCGCTGCAGCGCCGAGTTTCGTTTTCATTTTCCGCGGTGGGGCGGGCTCGGTAGGTGGGGCCGAGGGCGGAGCTGCGTCTTTGGAGTTGATCGCGGGGCGGGGCTGATTGCAGGCAAGTCCCGAGGTTAGAGCTGACCGCGGGAGCCTCAGCTCAGTGGACCCTGGCTGGTTCTCAGTGGGCGGGGCGGGGGCGGGGCAGAACTGACAGCGGGGCGGGCCCTATGGGCGTGGCCAACGGCGGCTCTGGGCGGTGATAGTTGACCCCC
>NW_022900932.1:389345-402843 GCF_012274545.1 Fukomys damarensis
GGGCGTGGCCAACGGCGGCTCTGGGCGGTGATAGTTGACCCCCGAGTTGGGACTTGGTGGGCGGGGCTGACTGCGGGGGTGTGGCCAGGCTCTCACACGCTCCAATGGACTTCCGGCTGCGAAATGGGGTCGAACGGCCACCTCCTCCGCGGGTATGCTCAGTTCGCCTACGACGGTGAGGATTACTTGTACCTGAACGAGGACCTGAACTCCTGGACCGCAATGGACACGGCTGCTCAGATCTCCAGGACCAAATCCGAGGCAGCAGGAGAGACGGAGGAGCAGAGGGCCTACGTGGAGGGGGAGTGCATGGAGTGGCTCGGCAGATACCTGGAGGCGGGGAAGGAGACGCTGCAGCGCTCAGGTACCCAGGCCACAGAGCAGTTCCGCCAGCCCTGGGCTGGGGTACCTCATCTACTGAAGAAGCAGAGTAGCAGTACTGACCTTTTTAGCACTCGAGACCGGTTTCGCGGAAGACAGTTTTTCCTTGGCTGGAGCTCAGAGGGTTTGGTCCCAGGATCAGATTCCCCTAAGGAGCGCAGCCTGGGCCGGTCTCAGGCGTGGGTCTGGAAAGGGTCCTGAATCTGAGACTGCTGCTCTGTGACAGCAGGCGGAGCGCAGCCCAGTGCCGGGGAAGCGGCTGTGGCTGCAGATGAATCTTCCGTCCTGCTGTTGGCCTGGTTCCTGAGAGACCCTGGCCATTCCCGGCCCATGGCCAGTTTTGGAGGCCCTGCAAGAGCAGGAAGGACTGGCTGTGTGGCTTAGTGGTAGAGCATTCGGCAGCATGTGCACAAGGCCATGGGTTCCATCCCTGTCACTACCCAAAAACAAAACAACGGCAGAAAACAGGATGGGGATCAGAACTTATAGCCCAGGGAGCAAGAGGCAGGAGTCCTTGGGTTTCCAGATCTTTTGCGGAGGAGTGGACTCAAAGGGCTGCCTGTTTTAAGGATCTCCAGGATGAGAGAGAAACCGTTATTCTCTGACACTGACACAGGCTTTGCAAAGCACAGAGAAAGAATTTCACTCTCAGTAACTTGTTCTCTGCTCTAAACTCACTGTCCTTGGAGGCCTGCCTCCAACATTCCTCATTCACTCAGCACCCAGATCAACACCTGAATCCCAGGCGCCCCACTCCCCACCCTCAGAGACCTGGAGCCTCTGACCTGGGCCGTCTCACTGATCCTGGACTTCCCAGGAACTGATACTCCCGATGTCCGAGTGCAGGCTGGTGTCTGGGTTTTGTGCACTGTTCCCCACCTCAGCTGTCCTGTCCATTCTCAGGATGACCATGAAGCACTGTTTTTGTGGCCCGAGGGAAGTAAGGGGAGGTTGTGAATGTTCCCTGTCTTCCCCTCAGAGCCCCCAGAGACTCACGTGACCCGCCACCCCGTCTCCAAGGAAGAGGTCACCCTGAGGTGCTGGGCCCTGGGCTTCTACCCGGCCGAGATCTCCCTGACCTGGCAGCGGGGTGGGCAGGACCTGACCCAGGACACAGAGCTGGTGGAGACCAGGCCTGCAGGGGATGGAACCTTCCAGAAGTGGGCGGCTGTGGCGGTGCCTTCGGGAGAGGAGCAGCATTACATGTGCCGTGTGCAGCATGAGGGGCTGCCCGAGCCCCGCACCCTGATGTGGGGTAAGGGGGACGGGAGCACAGGGCCTGCTGTCAGGGAAAGCTGGAGACTTCCTGTGGGTCCCGGGGGCTCAGGGCTGAGACCCGGCCATGGAGCCCATTCCTCTCCCGTCCCTTCCAGAGCGGCCTCTTCCTCCCACCATCTCCAGAGGAGTTGAAGTCGTCGTGGTCATTGCCGCCCTCCTCGGCGTCCTGGTCATTGTAGCTGCGGTGGCTGTTGTGATGTGGAGGAGAAAGAGGGCCGGTAAGGAGGGTGGGGTCTGCGTGCTCTGTTCAGACCCGGGGGAAGTGGGCCCACCTCGGGGTGGTGAACAGCACCCACTCACAGGTGCTGACCGGGCCGGGCCAGGACCCTTGCTCTGTTCTAAAGCACAGGGAACAGGAAGGACGGATTTGTCACCGGATGGGCGTGGTGATGGGGCCCCGAGTCCAGCAGTCAGGGGTCAGAGGGGAAGGTCCCTGCTGAGGACAGAGCTCCAGGAGGGCGGTCGGGGGAACATGTCCTTCCTCGGGCCTCCTGTCCTTCCCCGGGTCTGCGGCCCCCCTGCTGGAAACTTCCCCTGGTCCAGGACTAAAGAAACCCTCTAGGCTCTCAGGAATAGTTATTCCTTCTCCCTGGCCTTTCTCAGCATGTTTTCTTCTCACAGGTATAAAGAAAGGGAGCTACACTCAGGCTATCTGTAAGTATGAAGAAGTTTGACCGCTGAAACCCTTTGATATAGCTGACAAGAGCCCACAGAGGAGCTCACCTGCCTCGTAATGCCTCCTCCAGCCGTGTCTCCTGTGAGCTTTGACCGGGTCCTGTGTTTGTTCTGTTACAGACAGTGACAGTAGCTGCAGCTCTGACTCATCTCACATATCTTAAAGGGTAAGATTCCAGGGGCCTGCAGTGGGAGAGGGGGTGAGGGTGCACTCCTGGGTGAGGAGGAGTCTCTGGATTTGGATATTTTGACTCTGTGAGGGGTTGTTCAGAGTGTTAGGGTTTGGATACAAAATGTTCCCCAGAAGCGTTGTATTCAGAGGTGGGACTTTTAGGAAGTGACTGGATCGTGGGATGCGTGCTCATCACTGGACGCGTCCACTGCTGAGTTCAGAGGTGAATGTGTGGTAAGAAGTGGAGCCCGGTCTGAAGGGGCTTCACTGCAGAAGTGACTTTCAGGGCGTCTCTCCCGCCCCGTCCCTGCCTTACTTGGCACTTGCTGGCTGCTGTAACGGGGGCAGCTTCCTCCCCAAACCCTCCAACATGCCATCTCTGTCCTGGAGCCAGCTGACCAAGGACTGTGCTGTGGTTTAGATCTAGGTGCCCCGCCCCCCACCAAAAGCCTCATGTGCTCATAGGTGGGGCTTTTGGGGGTGACTGAATCAGGGGTGTGTGGTGCTGGATCGTGGGTTGCGGTATTGGATTCGTCGTCCAGTGATTGTTTCAGTGTAGTTCTCGGTGTGGGTGATGGATTTAATGAAGGGGAAAGGCCCATCCTGTGTGCAGGTGGGAGATTGAATAAAAAGACAAAGATGAAGGAGGGCCCCTTCTTTCTGCCGTGCCGTGAACCGTTCGTTCTCTGTCGTGCCCCCTTGCCGTGCTGCCCTCCTTGGAGCAGTATATTCAGTCCTCTGTGCACTACGAGCTAAAACGGCTCCCTGCACTCTGTCCCTCTCCTTCCTATCCGCTGTGAGGTAAGCGACTTCCCGCGCCCCAGGCCTCTCCACCGTGCTGCCCAGCCATGGAGGACTCAAATCCCTAAAATGTAAACCAAAATAGTTTTCTCCTCTCAGTTGCAGGCGTCAGCTGTTTTGGTCCAGCGATGAGGGAAGTGAGTAGACAGTCATTACTTAGGGTGACTGATTGGAATTTGTTTGTGATTTTTTATTATTTAGGCTGCCAGACTCCAGTGATCATGTAGATGGAACTAGTGACGAATATGCTAGACTCCTTTCATTAGAATCCGTTAGCTGGAACTTGTAAAGGGAGTGCCGAACTGCTAAATGACAACCGGACTTCTATCAGAGGCCCCTTAGATAATTCTCTGGAGAGGGGCCCTGGCTGCAGTCTCACCCACACTGACCCTTCTCGGCTCAAAGCAGTTAGAGAGAAACTACACCTGCTCCTCCCAGTCCCAGTTAGGAATACTGCTTCAGAAGGTGGAACATTGTAGGCAGCTAAGTTAACTAGATATATTACAGGCAGTTCGTCAGGCCTGGAGGGAGTCGTTACAGAAGACAGTTGAGGCCCACGTACTAAAGGTCAGCACTGAAACAAGGAGAAACTATTCCACCCACATACTTCCCATGGGGACGGATGGCGGTGACTGATACTCTAACCAGACATTGGTCACCTTCGGTGGGTGATATCGGCAGAATATGTGTAACTCCCCACCCTGCTAGATATCCAGAGCTCCAGTGCATGTTCTCTAAAATTGAAGAATGAATTCTAGGAGCAACAGAGGTTAAGAGTAGGAAGAATTTAGTGAGAAAACAGTAGTGTCTGTCTAAGAAGGACGACTGAAGAGTGGGTTGCCTACTGACCCTGCTTCTCAGAGGTGTTTCATCCTCATTTCCCCTACGCACCCCATACTAGGGATCAAACTCAGGACCTTGCATTTGCAAGGCAGGCATGGTGCCACTGAGCTAAATTCCCAGCCCTCTCAGAGGTGTTTTATAGGACAAAGACACGAGGTAAGATGGGTTCAAGGTGGGACAAAACTATGGTCAACTAGTAAGATTAAAAGTACAGTTGCTCAGGTAATATTAATCCAGTGAGAAATCACAAGGTGGGCAAAACTGTGATCAATAATATTACAAGTACAGTTGCTTAGGTAATATTGATTAGATGGGGATCCAATGGGGAAGTAAGTCATGTAGCAAACATACAAGGATTTTTGGTCAGGGGTCTTTCCTGGAAGAGGTAGGTAAGATCTTCCCCATCTGGGTAATTGATACCTATTTAGAATATTAATTACTGCTATTTATCCTTAGGGGAATTACTCAGGTGCTTCTTTCACAATGCTGTTGGTGAATATGTCTTCATTGTCCTCCATGTTGGCTTCTCACAGGCTGGCCCTGCCTACTGCCTACAAGATGCCTACTGCCTACAACATACCTACTCAGCTTACTTATCTACAGTTTTCCCCACTCCGAAGTACCCTTGACTGCTGTGAGGGAAATAGGGATAAAGACCATTCTGGCTACTTCCAGCTGAAGAGGGTCATAGTTGCAATCTCCAGTCAGAGTTATACACAGACGTCTGACTAAAGGCCCTAGACAGGTGCCAGGCATTTCCATCTTGGGTAGGTGCATATCTTGGAGTCTGGAGGAGACAAAGCCAAAGAAACCGTTAAGAATACATGGACCAAATAATAAGGTCAGCAGGATTGCTATGAACACAGCCAACAAGTTTTCTACTGGGAGGAACCAGTAACAGCCTCCCACAAAGAGGATAAAGAGAAGGTCCAAGGGACTTCAGAATCTGACATAGAAGTCATATTGTAGTTTAACAGCTATGAACTGTTTACGAGGTCTATCAGGTAGATCCCGGCAAAAGAAGTCTAGCACATTTGTCATTGGTTCCATTTGTATGACTGCTTGGCGTTTGACAGCCTCTGGGCAAGAATAAAAAAGTCTTCAAGAAATGAGAGCACGTGTAATCTAAGCGTGAGCGCTAGACTGGAAGGACAAGTTGGGGAGAGAGTCACACTTAGACACTGAAACAGGGAGTGATTATAACCTGCTGGCTCTTAGTCTGATACTTTGTCGTAAGTCTCTCTAGTTTTAGCTATAATAAGGTAGAGACAATTTGAAGAACAGTTTCAGCTAAAAATTTTTAAAACTCAGTTGCACTCTTACATATTTTACTTTAGTTTTTTCCTAATGATCTATAACTGTGGTCAGTGTAGCTGGAAACTGCCAGAAGGGGTCAGTTATTGGAGCCCCTTTTTATGTCTAGCTTTATGACAGTGGCATTATTTTATACCTCTTTTGTTTATTTTCTGTTGAGTGTTTTAAGTCCAAGTTAAAGTGAGACCTGTGTTGATCAAAATCAACCTCTTGCTGTCTGTCAGGGTTAGTTAAGTCTCAGGCATTTTGGAACCACGCACAGACCCTCCGAACTCCTCTGTCAGGCCAGCTGTCAGGATGGGTCACGGCCTTGCTTGACCACGTTGCTTTCAGTGAAAGCGTGGGAGGCGTTTCCCCCTTGGGACGCTCCTTTGGTACACGGTGCATTTGTCCACTGGTGTCCAGTAGTCTCCCAGCTCAGGAGGTTGGGTGACTTGCCAAAGATATAGAATACTGTAAAAAATGTTTCTTCACATCCTCAATTCTTTGACCTTGAAGGACCAGGGCCAAAATATTGGTCGTCCTCTTAGCCCAGTTACCTTTCCAGTTTTGGTCTCCAAACTTTAGTTGTTGAGATCTCATGTTACCAGGTGCCTGGAGCAACAGGACTGAGAAACCTGGACTGAAACTCAGCAGCCATTTGGAAAAATGACAGACCCCACTCTGTCCGTGCCACCCATTCTCCCTGCCAGCTGCTTTCCTGACAAGCCGGCAGAGACAGATCTCTACCTGAGGCAAAGCCCATCGGTGGTTATCCGCCACCTGCTAGACTGCTGGTGGCACCTTCAGGGGCACATGAGCTGCAGGTTTCTGGGTGTAGCAAACAAGTTGTGTTCCCTCCTCTGCTTCCAGGCTGCTGTGAACTACACATCTTTGCTCTGCCATGCCCTTCTGCACTAGTATTTCTGCCTTGAAGCCAGTTGACCATGGACTGAATCCCTGAAGCCATGAGTAAAATTAAACTTTTCTGTGATAGTTAACTGATTGTGTCAATTAGAGTAACAAATGCCCAATCAGGGAAGGGGATTTAGCTCCGTGGTCCCTGGTACCAAAAAAAAAACCAAAAAGGAATGTCCAACAAAATTGTATCAGGATAGTTCTGGATGGGGCTGAAAGGATGTTCTGAGGACAGGAAACCTGCCTTGGGTGTGAGTGGCACCAACCAATAGGCTTGAGTGGGATAAAAGGGAGTCATGGAAGGAAGGCTCGCTTCTGTTTTTTTGGAAGCGCTCCAGTCTTCACCTTCACCTTGGACATCATCTCCTGACTTCCAGCACAAACTCTTTAGCCTTCCACTGCAGACCCTTTGGCCACCTGATACGGACTCACAGTGAGCTCCAGGCCTTCAGCCTTTGACTGGATCCTCCAGATCTCCAGTGTGCAGAAAGCCCTTCTGTGCTCTTCCACAGCTGACTGCAGGCAGCTGTTGTAAGCCTGCCTTGTAAATCCTTATACACAGAGTCTGCAAGAAAAATGTATACACACTTCAGGAAAAGAAAAATCATTTTTGGGTTTTGTTTTTGTTTTTTTTTGTACTGGGGATCGAACTCCGGCCCTTGCATGTGCAAGGCAGGCGGCAAAACCACTGAGCTAAATCCCCAGCCCGTATTATTATTTTTTTAGCAGATGGTGTTGCTCTCATATGGTGGACCCTAGAGGATGTTGTATAAAGTAGAAAATGCCCTACACTGCTGGCCTTTAGAGAAGAAATCGAAAATGCATGTGCAGCAATCTCCATGACCAAGGTTACCCAAGCAGCAGTTTGCCATATTAATAAATGTCTGGAGGGGCTGGGGATTTCACTCAGTGGTTCTGCCTCCTGCCTCGCAAGTACAAGGATCCGAGTTCAATCCCCCTACCCCCCAAATAAATAAATATATATATAAATAATTTTAAAAATAAAAATAAATGTCTGGAAGCCAATGGCCACCACTTTGAGCACGTCTTGTAATTGTAGAAGCCAAAGGAAACTTGTATTAATCTCATGATATTTTAATGCATTTAGTATTAAAACATTTATACAAGTTTTTCGTTCCCTGAAGCATGAACACATTTTTTGGTAGACTCCATATTTGTATATCTTACATTAAGTCTGTTTCTCTAGTGGAAAAAAGAGTAAGTTTGGCTGTTGAGCACCCAGAAGAGAAGTTGAGTGACATCAGTATTTCAGTAGGAGCAGTGAGCTTAACTATTAGAATTTTGTCTGGACATTAAGCACTTTTGAGATATAAACCACACTTAGAGCTGGGGATTTAGTTCAGTGGTTCTTCTGTCTGCCTTGCAGGCTCAAGGACCCAAGTTCGATTCCTGGCACCAAAAAAAAAAAGCACACTTAGAGGGCTGTTATTTCTTACCAACCGTGGTTGTTTTAATAGTTGAATCCCTGCAGAATGTTAACAGACAACCGTTATGCATTATATAGAGGAACTTAAGAGCCACACATAGTGTTTTAGCCTGACAGTCATGGTGACGGTATCTCTGTAACACTTATATGTCCATCTTAGTATGAAATAGTCTTTTCTTTCAATTTCTATTGAGCAAAGGAAACTAACCCTTCGTCATTTGTTGTGTTTATTTTATTGGTACATTTTGGGTATACAATATAATGACATTCACCATTGGGAATTTGTACCTTTTCATAACCTCTTTGGTTCTTATATTTTTCCCCATTCCCTGCCCTCCCTTCAACCCCTCCGCCCCTCCCTATTTACAAAGACTTTGTTTCCATTTTTTCATTTTCACACATTAATTCCATACCCTCCAATTTCCCCTTCCCCTTTGCCCTTTTATTCCTATTTCAAATTATCTATTACACATTTTGATCCTATTTATACTTTCAGTTTCTCACACCAGAGAAATTATTTGGTATTTACACGTGTGTGTCACCTCCATCTGATCACAAGATATTACATGACATAAATAAAACTCATTTAATTTGTTATTCTTTTTTAGAATGCCATCTAAAGAAAACATGCATATTGGCCTATAAATGTACCTTAGAAGTTCATAACGTCTAGCGTCTAATTTTAGTGTGTGACATTGTTTGAACTGTTGGACATCTAAGCATTCCCTAAGTGTGGTGACACATATAACACACACATCACATAAGTTTTTAAGAAAACTATTTGACTGCTTAATCCCATGACTGCTTGACATATACCTCTTATCACAAGTAGCTAGAGTTCAAGAAAAAGGCAGACAGATGCCAGAGTAAAAAAGATTATTACCATAAACTATTTTAGAAGATTTGTACACCAGGAAGACATGAATTTATTTGGCATACCATGAAATAATGAGTATTACAGTTCTATGAAACCCTTTGTTCCTTAATTTAGTTTTGTACCAAGAGCATTTTTAATAAAACCTTACTGTTTTCCCACAGAAAGCTTAGCCATTTGACCATGACCAGTGTATACATATCACAATAATATGTCTAGCAATGTATTTCCCATAAGGCTATGGAAATTATTGGAGTTCCCTTTGTCAACAAAGTCTGGAATAAATTTTTCCAGGCAGCCACTCTTTTATTTACCAAGGGAAGTCCTGTCTAGTAGTTTTTCTAAGCTCAAGGCTCTGTAATTATCTTAAATGTTTAGATGACCTATGAGAGCCAGGTCATAATAATTAACACATTCTTTTTGAACAGTGAGAGATTCCTGAGTTATTATACACAGACAACAACATGTACTATCATGTCTTTAATGACATTTATCTATAAGCCAACTTAAATTACAGGCAAATATCTTTTTAAAAATCCAAAAAGGCAAAAAGAACAAAAATTGAGCTCAAACAAAATATATACGTGTTGTAACAAATCAAACAGGCAAACACCCACAGATAAGACAACTTGTTTATAAGCCAGAGTGCACTCAGATGTATTTGGCCAAGTTGAATTATAATAACCCTTTTTAATTTTTAGGTCTGTGACTATGAATAAGACTAGTCAGAACTTTTGTAGGTCAATTAACAGAGATCTCTTTTAATAAGAATTGAAAGGAATACAAACTTTTTACACCTGTGAAAGCAAAGACAGTTTCAAGATGGGCCCTAAGCTGATAGTTTATCTGACGAATATCCAGCTAAACAGGCATCTCATTGTTGCTTTTGTAGCACAGTTGTTTCATAGCTGCATGTAACTGTTCCCTCTAAAGGGACAGACCATTGATTCTAATTTCACCTATCTCCAGGGGGTGCACTCAGGCTGGGTTTGGGTGTCAGAGGACACTAGGTGACACTTTGGAGCTAAGAATGAATTCCAAACAGTGAGGGAAGAAGGCCTCTACTCATTTTGACTCTGGGGTAGGCAGGTCAGACACAGGAGCAGAAAAATACTAAATTGCTCTTTCTCAGTATGTGAGGCTGGAACATTGTAAAGACATTGTAAAGTGAGTGAGAGGTTTAGATATGAAGTCTCCTGACTGAAAGGAGAGAAACAGACTGGCACCCCGGTGAGTCTCTACTTGATTTGCAGATCCCCAACGCATCCCCGCAGACTCACTCCAGTGCAGGTGGCTGCCCTCTGGAGGAAGCCGGAAGATCATCTGCAGGACTAGCCACCTTTCACTGGCTCATCAGCCTTATCTTCCCCAGGATACTCCTGTTCCTACTCACCCAGGTATTTTCAAAGCACAAGTTAACTTTAAAAGAAACAAAGGGAAAGAAGGTGTCCCTGTCTATCCCTCTTGTTCTGTGCCCAAGTTAAGGCGTCCCTTAGAGTTCACTCTGTCCAGTGTCAGCGGAGGCGGCAGACTAGAGGTGCAAGAAAGTGGCCAGAGCAGGTTAGCTGCTCTTGCCATGCACCTGAACCCCCTTCCTTGTGACCCTGTCACCCTACTTAGCTACAGACTTTCCTTTTTTAGTGCCTCAGTTAACATATCTTTGGGAATAGTGCCTCGCCTAGCAAGATGTTCTGGAAAATCCTGATGAGAGAGGAGAGGCAGTCCCTGCATCATTCTTTTTATTTTTTTATTTTTTTATTTTTTTTGAGACAAGAGTCTCACTGTGTAGTTGAGACTGACCTGGAACTCACTATGTAGCCCAGGCTGGTCTTGAACTTCACAGCGATCCTCCTGCCTCAGCCTCCTGAGTGCTGGGATTAGAGGCATGCGCCACCACGCCCGGCTTCCTACATCATTCTTGAAGGAAGTAAGAGGAGTTAATCTCCAATTCTGCCTGATGACTGAAAGATAAATTTGGAACAAAACTTGTATATTTATTCTTTGAGAGTTTTAGGATTAAAGCTAGACCAGTTTGTTTTTTGCTTTGTTTTGTTTTGTTTTAATATGGCCCAGAGATAAGTGAAGGTCAGCTTTACTCTGGAAGGGTTCCAGGGAGGGGAAACTCACCGTTCTGGAAACTTTGTCTTGACATCCAGCAGCCACAGAGGAGGGAAATGCCTTGATGCAAATACTGTTGAGAACTGTTATTTCTCGGGGGCAGGGCAGTGAAGGGACAGAAGAGTGTCTTTAAGTATGGCACAAGAAAGCAGAACATGTCTCTAGAGACGAAAGCTGTGATTGACTCCAACTGCACCGCCAAGCAGAAAATTAAAGCAATAACCAAAGAGTCTGAGTGGGTGCTCTTTCTCCTCTTGAAAGAGAGTAAGAATGAAAGCGTTCTTATTGTATTGTTTAGGGCTTACCTTTTGAAAAATAAATTATTCTGAATCTATACTTATTTATTACTTAAATACCCTACAGGCTATTGAGCAGCTCCCCAATATTGTATAAACATTCACAAAGCAATGTCTCACTGTTATTAACGTATAAACTGAAATGGCGTCCTGTAAGAAGGCTCAGAATTGGGGCACTTCAGAGTGCTTGTTTGAGCTTCTGGAATGTGTCTGGGAATGAGGTTCCCAGGTTAAAATATGGATATCTGCCTTTTGGATTTCTCTATAGGCTGATATAGGGTCACACAATCTCACTTATATATCCTGTTATCCAAAGGTGACAAAAGCCTATAATTTCTAGGAATCTCCTTAGCTGTTTTAAAGTCTTGGACCATGGAAAGGAAACAATTGGTTTAATTCTCTCTCAGGTTCCCTTAGATATAATGAGGCCTAAATGTTTTACCTCAAGGCTGAAAAGTTGTGCCTGAGATCTAGAAACCTTATAACCCCTGCCAGGAAATTCAGCAGAGCATGGTGCCTTGGCTAGAGAGCTCTTCTGAGGGGCCGTGACAGTATACCATTACATACTGCAAGACCGTGACTTGGGAAAAACTGTAGTAGTTTCTTTTATCAAATCAGGAGCTGGGGGGCCGAGATTTAACTCAGTGGCACCGTGCCTGCCTCACAAGCACAAGGTCCTGAGTTCGATCCCCAGTACCACAAAAAGAAAGAATATACGCCTGAAAATGTCCGAAGTAATGGGGACTGTCTCTAAAACCCTGAGATAAGATAGTCCAGGTCAGTTGTTGAGACTGATGGGTGTCAGGGTCTGTCCAGGGCAAAGAGGGGTTGTGAGGAGGGAATGGTGAAAAGCATCCTTTAAATCCAGGACAGAATACTGAGCGTGGACGGAGCAGAGGACAGAAGCGTGCGTGCGGGTGGGACCATCTGGTTAACGGCAGCGTGGAGGTCCTGTGCTAGTCCGCAGGAGGACGGGGTGTCTAAGGCATTGATTCTAACTCTCTCAGGCACTGACGGGAACGGAGTACTGATGCTGTGCCGGGCAGGGGTGGCCCAGTTCTAGCGGAATGAGGAGAGGCGCCTGGAAAGTGTCCGAGAGCGGGGAGGCGTTCCATATCCGAGGATCGAGGCCGGAGGAAACCGGGCCGGGAACCCGCCGAGGACGCAGCGACCAGCGCTGTGAGAAAGGCGTGCACGCCCGCGACGGCCGAAGTGGCAGACGGTTCTGCTCGAACGTCTCATCCGAGGAGAGGGACAGGGCAGGTGGGGACAGCACGAGAACAGACTGCCGAGCTGACTGACACCACGTCGCCGAGGGGTTTTTACGCCGTCGATCCCCACCCTCGGGATGGCCCCAGGTTGACTGGAAACGGGTGGACCTGGGCTGGGGATTTAGCTCAGCGGTGCCGCCGCCTGCTTCGAAAGCACAAGGTCCCGAGTTCGATCCCGGTCCCCGGTCCTTGCCCTCCAGCAAAGGCTTCCCGAAGCTCGGTGCCTGAGCTGGTCCGCGGGGCCTGGTGAGCCCCGGGGCTGACCCCAGCAGAGGCCTGGGACCTCCAGTGTGGCCCTGCCGGGCGACCTGGGCTGGGGATTTAGCTCAGCGGTGCCGCCGCCTGCTTCGAAAGCACAAGGTCCCGAGTTCGATCCCGGTCCCCGGTCCTTGCCCTCCAGCAAAGGCTTCCCGAAGCTCGGTGCCTGAGCTGGTCCGCGGGGCCTGGTGAGCCCCGGGGCTGACCCCAGCAGAGGCCTGGGACCTCCAGTGTGGCCCTGCCGGGCGCGACGCGTCACACGAAAGCAAAAGTGCATTTTATCACAAGGTCTAATCAGGAAGCGCTAAGAAAATTGCGTACAAATATGACAGAGAGAAGTGGCGGCGCCCCAGCCCGAGCACAGGCGGGGCGTCCCGAGAGGGCAGCTGGGCGGGCCTGGGAGGGCAGAAAGAAGCAGGAGGCGGAGGCCGGGAAGGAAGCGCCTGGGCGGCCTCGCACGGCCTGGGGGCGCTGGGCCTGGGGGCGCAGGCGGCACCAGAGGCCTGGCAGGGAGGAGGCTCGGGAAAGGGCGAAAGGCCCCAAAATGGGGCTCTTCCTTTCTCTCCTCCTGGGACTTCGGCCCCAAAGGCGACAATCGGCCTGGAGGGACGCGGCCACCAGCCCCAAACAAGGAAAAGGCAGAAGGCTTGGCAGGGCCGGCGCAGGGAGAGGTCAGCGCAGACGTTTGCGGCTGGGGCCATGCAGCGGTCAGGGCGGCCGGACTCCGTGCTGGGAGCCTCCTCCTGGGCCCACGTCCCAGACAGGCGGCTTTGTCAGGCGGAGACGGCACCTGCACCGGCTGACCGTTTTGTTGTGGTTTTGTGCGTCTTGTCAAACCGCAGCTTGGCATTGAAGAGCATATTCATCGGCCGC
>NW_022900932.1:402919-403481 GCF_012274545.1 Fukomys damarensis
TCCTGGGCCCCACGCGGAGGGCTCGGCGAGGCCCCCGGCGAGGCCCCCTGGCTTCCCCCTTTTCCTCCTCTTCCGTCTGCTCAGTAGGCACAGGAAGCCATTTCTGAAAGTGGGGAAGACGCGCACCCCTGTCCGCTCCAGAACTGTTTTAAACCCTACGCGTATGTATATCGTCATCCAGTTTTAGAAAATGTGCAAGTTTCACTCCACCAACATGTGGGACAATAAGACACCTGAAGTATCACTTACACACAGTTATGTTATACTCCTGAATCTCTCTATTGTGGTACCAGTCAGAGCAACGTTAGTTACAGTGATCGATTCTTACTAAGAACTTGAGAGTTTCAACTGTAAGTTGCTAAATGAGGTGGAAACTGATAAAAATTTATTTGGAAAATCTAAAACTTCTAGTTGTGAATATCACAATGAATGGAAAATAAGAGTTTAACTTTGTAGTTCATATACTTAAAGAAACATGATTTAATCAAATTAAGCAATATGGTTTGTTGCTGTAATTGAGCTGTATAAAAGATCTAATATCATGAAGGTTTCATTCAGCGTC
>NW_022900932.1:403516-415915 GCF_012274545.1 Fukomys damarensis
ATCGATCTCATCCTTGTGCTTTCAAGGCAGGCGATGGCACCACTGAGCTAAATCCCCGGCCCATTACTATTTTTCAGTAGTAAAATTTCTTTGTGTATTTTGCTGGAATACTATTCCCTCAGACGTGATTCTGGAGCTTTATCCTGAAGAGTAATTAATTCAGAAACTAGGTTTCTTTCAGTTCAGTGATGGGGGTGGGACAGACAGATTGACTTTGTCCCCATGAAGAAATATATCAAAGTCTCATGAAGGGCTGGGGATTTGGCTCAGTGGTTCTGCCGCCTGCCTCTCAAGCACAAGGACCCAAGTTCGATCCCCAGTACCAAAAAACAAAACAAAAGTAAAAAGAATGTTCATTATTATAAAAAAAAAAAAAAACCAAAGACTCATGAGGAATGGGGGATACAGGTGGAGGGTAGAGTCTGAAAAGGTCTATTTGATGTTAAGATAATTTTATATTTGGAAAGGCACCTATGAATCTGTTCCTTCACAACACAGACGATAGACAGTCATAGCCCCACAGGTGCATAACCTGGCAGTGATACCATTTCTTCGGGGTTAGGGTTTCTCAGTCAGGAGGACCCCACCCAGTAAAGAGCCTGAGAGGTGGACAATGCACAGATGAGAGAATTTTCTGCAGAGAGGATGAGGGTTAGGCCGGTCCCCAGGGTCATGCAGCTACTGCAAATCACCATTCTGGTTAAATGGGAAGCATCTTAATACTTTAATGAAAGGGTGTTTATGAGGAAAAACTGACATTTTCAGCATAATTCTGCTTTTGCACATTCATGTTTATTGAATTAATTTCTACAAAGCAAATCATAGTAAAATGGTAGCTGAGTGCGGTGGTGCACACCTATAATCCCAGCACTTGGGAGGCTGAGACAGGACAATCATTATGAGTTCAAGCCTGGACTACGTAGCAAGACCCTGTCTCAAAATAAATAAATAAATAAATTTATTTATTTCAAGGTTGTGTAAATACAACTGAGATAAGAATTACATTAAAAATTAGGGAAAGATAAGGACAAATTTAGACTTTGGAAGCAAAGATAGGAGGAGTGAAAACCCCTCATTCAGTCCTTCAGAACCAAAGACAGAGTAGCCTGATTTAAAAAAAGGACTAGACAGTACCTTACAGAGAACTCGGATGTCTTCAGTTTCTGTGATTATGTGAAAGGGGTGACTTTACAGAGTATGGAGTAGGAGTCAGCATCAATAGACAGAATCCTGGCTTCTTCCTGTAGAACTAGAAACTTGTGGAAGTTTGATAAAACAGATCCAGACTTGTAGCAGCAGAGATCCTCCATATACGTCTGCATCTCGGAAGTTTGTGTCTTTAGTATTCATAAATTTCTAGCTGTGTGTGTATATTTTGTGCACGTTCACAAAGAATAGTCAAAATTAATTATTACAGCACTCTGGGAGGCTGAGGCAGGAGATACAAGTTCAAGCCCAACCTTGGCAGTTTAGTGACTTTGCAAGACCCTGTCTCAAAATAAAAAGGGCTGAGAATGTAACTCAGTGCAAAGATCCAGTGCTGCAAACAAGTGTAAATTATATATTATAGCTAACATATGTACCTGATGTCTTCTATTAGTGAATCTCTGTATTATCTTACCAAAGAAGAGGTGGGATTTCCCCATAGTTCTTGCATCATTTTAGCTCTTTGTTTTGTTTTGTTTTGCTTCTTGTTTTTAAGACAAAGTCTTTCTATGTAGTCCAGGTTGTCACTGAACTCACTGTGTAGCCCAGGCTGGCCTCGAACTCACAGCAATCCTGCTGCCTCAGCCTCCCAGGCTGGGATTACAGGCGTGCGCCACCCTGCCCCGCTTATGCATAGCACTTCTGATCGCCAGTGACTCTGTAGTCTTTCAGACTTGCTATTTTGAGTTTGTGTCTTGTGGAGGCCCAGCTGCTCTTCTCCTGAAGCAGTTGTTACCATCTGTTGATCTGAGGAATGACTGTCCTGGGCTCTGAAGGTAGAGAGCTGTTTGGTCAGATCGTGTGAGAGGAGCTGGTCTCACCCAGCTGCCAAGTTAGTGTTGTTAGGGATTTCGTTTCACAGCATGGTAACATCTTTAGAATCGTGGAAAGTTAAACCTAGAAAGACCTTGAAGAACCATGCAGCCACTTTCCTCATCTTGAAAGCAAAGGGTTTGTCGTGTAGGGTATTTCCCGAGATCCTCCGACCAGGGACAAAGACGAGGATTGATGAACTGGCCCGCATCCGGAGTCCTCCTGTTATTAAGCGTTGTCCCTGCTCAGCAGATTGGGAGTTTACCTTCGGTACCAGGGATCAAACGCAGGACCTTGTGCTTGCAAGGCAGGGGCAGTGCCACTGAGCTGCGTCCCCAGTCCTCTGGGAGTTTATCCTTGGCGTATGCTGTTCACTTACTTGAATTTTAACTGATAAGAAACAAATATTTCACAACCAAGAAGCAGGAAGCCTGGCCATTTGTGTCACGTGGACGAAGCACCACCGCACTGAGATGAGGCGAATACGGAAGAGCTGTGTGACCTCATTGGCCCGTGGGCCTCAACTGCAGACTCCATGGAACCGGGGGAGAGGAGTGGGGGTGGCGTGGGGTGGGAGGCACGGCTCAAGGGTTAGATGAGGCGGTCTGCGGTCTGTGAGACCCAGGAGTCACTGTGTCCCCGCTGTTGGGAGAGCTGGGTGGTAGGGGAGATGCAGGCGGAACGGAAGGAGTAATTTCCAGAGACTACGTGCAGGGGTGATCCAGTGGGGTTACTGGGTGCAGAAAGACAGGGAATGCGGCATTTCTGGCTGCTGACGGGGGAAACTCTAAGTGACAGGTTTCACAATAAACGAAAGTGATGGTGGAGTCGTTGAAGGGCCAGTGGGTGCCTCAGCCCAGCTCAGAGTCCTGCCCCACAGCACCCCTCTTCCTGCTGCCAAAGGGGGTGGAGCAGACCCTTCCGCCACCCACTGAGGCTCCTTAGTGAACGGCAGCAGCCAGCAGCAGAGCCAGAGGTGAAGGCAATTTGGCTTTGTGAATAAATAGGTATGGGGGGGGCGCCCTGGGGTTCCAGCACCGAGATGCTCAGGCAGGACTGCGGTCGGCCTGGACTGCACAGTGAGATCCCGGGGGGTGGTCTAGCTGTCAGCCTACCTGTGGCAAAGCCAGAACGACCAGACAGCTGGAAGTGCGAAGCAGAAGTGCTCAGGGTGATACTCGCAGGGCTCTGGATTTAGCAGACATGGTCAGGCGACTGGGCAGAAGGAACACAGTGAGGCTGCCTGATAGGCGTGTTTTCCTGAATTAAGTTTCTATTTCTCTTGAAATGAGGCCCTGCTGGGAAGCTGGCCAGCTGGCCAGAAAAGAGAGTGCGTTCTTTTCTCCAGTTTCCAATCCCTGAGGATAAAGGAAAAAGGGTGAGGTTATCTTTTAAAGAGCTGTTTCCTGCTGGCAGCAGGGTGGTTTGGGGAACCCCTGGAGAGCGGGGCATGGATATGGGGTTAAAGCCAGTCGGGTGTCCAGGGAGGTGGGCGAGCGGCTGGTTGGCAAGGGGAGGAAATGGGACTCTAGGGGCTGTTGTTATATGAAAAGTAGGACACTCAGAGCACAGAGAGGGTTGGACCGAGGGCAGAGGAGGCCTGGGCAGATGGAGGGAACCTCCTCCCTGTTTTCAGCACCAAAATGCTACCCTGTTTCCAGGAAAATAAGACCTAATGGGAAAACAGGCTCTAGCCTGATGTTAGGAGAGCTATCCCCGAAAATGAGCCCCGAAAATGGGCTGGGGATGTGGTTCAGTGGCACCATGCCTGCCTGGCAAGTGCAAGGTCCTGAGTTCCCCAGTACCCCCCAAAAAACCTAATGGGTCTTATTTTCAGGGAAATGTGGTAGGTCAAATAAGACCTTCAGTGAATCCAACATCCTAACCAGCCTCAAGAAAAATTAAGGTGAAAGTTGTATTGCCTCTGGCAACCGTATACCTAGGTCGTAAGTCAGGGTTGTTTGTGTACACTCGGCTGTGGCTTTAGATGTGGGGCTTTAGATGTGGGTCAGGGTCGCCTGGCAGGTTGAGCGAGTTCTGTTCTCCTCGGTTGAGGGGTTGAGGGGGGCCGGTCTGTGGATGGCTGCTGCATGCCTGCCTTGTGGAAACCTGACACACTTGCTGTCTGTCCATGCTCTTCCTCTGGTGCTCTGCTGAGACAGCACCTGCCCTGCTCACTCTGGGACCCTGCTACAGCTTCCATGTCCTCGCAGGCCCCCCACGTGTTCCTGGGGAAGGCAGGGCCTGAGCCTAGTGTCAGGTGAACAAGGACTGCAACCTCTGAGTCCCTGAGAGCAAATGACCTCTGGCAGGTTAGGACCCCAACGGCAGGGATGACGTGGGCACAGTCCCTTACCTAGCCTGTGAGCCCCTTTCTTATAAACTGCTCCAAGAAGGGCAGGCAAAAAAGAACACTTGGCAACCCCCTACCAGGACTTCCATTACAGACCCAGCAATGCGCTGTACCCAGTCAGACACAGCCACCGGGAGGGATGAGACGGACCTGGGCTGTTACCCCATAAAACAGAATCACGGGGCTGGAGATGGAGCTCAGTGGCGCTGCACGTGCCTGGCAAGTGCAAGGGCCTAAGTTTGATCCCCAGTACCTGAAAAAAACGGCAGAAGAAAGAGGACACTGACTGCTCCACTCTCAGAAGTTCCCCTGGCTTGGAACGGCTTTGTCCTGCTTTCTTCTGCAAATAACCTTACTGTTGCTTTCCACCATTTCGGACTCGTCTTCCTCTCTCCACAGTGGGGAGAGAGACGGACCAGGGGAAGCTGAGGTGGGGCTGAGCACCCCGCACCGCCCTGCCCCTCCTCCTTTCACATGGAGGCTTCCGATACAGACGCCTCCCACGCGGCTTTGAATCTTCAGACACCCTTCAGTCAGCAGCCCTAGAAGCAAACCTCACAGGTGAGAGTCAGAGCAAAAGTCAAAGTGATGGATAATGAGGATGGTGACGAACACCAACACAGCTAAAAATGTTTGATTCTTTTTATTCTCCGAATGATTAGAAAGCTACATGCCGAGTAACTTAAATTGTGGTATAAATGACTTTTTATATCATAGCAATTTCCAAATTATTTGATTTTTGTAAGCATTTGGCATAATTTTTGTGTAGTTAGCATACAAGTGATGTCCCTGTATAAGGCACAGTGTGAGAGTCACAAAATGCCTCTGGTCATCTCCACCTTTAAATTGTTCTTATGTTATGAAATATGTGACATCATTATTGGTGTTTTTTTTGGTACCAGCACTCGAACTCAGAGCCTTCCACTTGCCAGGCCAGCGCTGTGCTGCTGAGCTACATTCCTGTCTCAACATCATTTTTTTCTTTATTTTTTTTCATGCGGTAACATTCCCCTTTAGGCATCGTTATTGTTACATATCACACTACTGATGGTGCTAAATCTTCTCTTGCTATAACAACTATATTACAATTATTTTAGCCCTTGTAACATTGAAATTCTTATAACTTCTTGTCTCGGTTACTTTTCTCCTTGCTGGGACAACATATCCAATACCCGAAGTTAAGGGGGGAGAGGTTTATTTAGCCATAGTTTGTAAGGTTTCAGTCCATAATGGGCTGGCTCCAAGGTAGGCTGGCGTGGCAGAGGGCATCACAGAGGAGAAACTGTTCATGGCAGACAGAGGTAGCAGAGCAAGCAAGGAAGGGACAATACGAGCCTCTTTCTGTCCCTTATAGTGTGTATATGGTGAGTTCAAGCCCAGCTTGAACCAAGTGAGACCAGTGTAGAGTCACAGAATCATGAGCAAACAAGGAAACGTGACCCCCCTGAGGGACACAATAATTATCTTGTCCCCAAGAGAAGGAAATTTACCAAAAGCCTGGAAAGGAATTCAAAATAATAATGTTAAGAAAGTCTAGTGAGATACAAGAGCTAAAGACACAGTGAAGTCAGGAAAATGTTTCATGATGTGAGAATTCAGCAGAGACATCATTAAGAACGGCCACATGGAACTCCTGCAGGGAATAACTCCGTGAATGAAATAAAAAACACAGTTGAGGGCCGGGGATTTAGCTCAGTGGTGCTGCACCTGCCTCAAAAGCACAAAGTCCTAAGTTTGATCACCGGTACTGCAAAAAAAAAACAACAAAAAGCTTTTGAGCTTGAAGACAGGACTTTTGAATTAATCCAACTAGAGGGGAGAAAAAAAGATGATAAAGAGCAAAGAAAGCCTGTCGGATCTATGGGATGTCATTGGCAAGTAGTCACTCACCTTATTGGAGTTCAAAATGAAGAAAAGACAGCAAAAGGCACAGAAACCATATTTAATAAGATAATATCTGAAGGTCTTGAGATAGTTTAATGTCCAAATTTGGGCCACCCTGATCAGAAACCCCACTTAGACCAATCCAAAAATACACCATAATCAAGCTACCAAAAGTCAAAGAAAAAACTTTTAACCTTAAAGCCAAAAATGGGGAATTCTAGAAACACCCGAGAGCACGTGTGCACTGTTGAGTTCTCCTAGAGGAGGGGCTCGGGAGACGACCGCGGACACGATGAACGACCGAAAGCTGATGGCTAATGGCAAAGTTTGTTTCTAACACAGCGTGTTATTACTAGTTTTAGGGCCGCACCCCAGGCGTGGTCTCAGCGATTGGTAATAAATCCCAATCACGAGGAGGCGTGGGTAAGATAAACAGTCACAGAAGCGTCAAGCAGATGTACACTGTTTAAGCTAAGAATATAACATCAAGATAAGACAACATCTGTTTATGACCAGAAGGGAGTGTGAACTGGGAACAAGAGCAAACACAGTTCAGGGGGTTGTTTGTAGGTCAAGGGATTTGGCTCCAGCACGTCACCTTCAGGCCTCCTGTGCCCCGGTGAGAACCACCATTCCGGGGCTCGGGGTCAGCACTTCGGCTGCCCATCCTCTCGTGCCCCAACAATTCCCCCTATTTTTTATTTTTAGAGCAGGGACTTTCCCAGCTCAGCAGAAAGACTGTGCCTGTCTTAGGTGAGAGATGTCCAGAGAAATCCCTTACCCGTCATCAAGCCATGAGAAGTTTAATACTCATGCTGTCTTAGGTTGGATATTTCTCCACAATTCTCTTACCCGTCTTTGACTTCCAGCCTCTGCAGGGCTTTAGAAGCCTTTCCCAAAACCTTTGTAGTATTCAATTCAGATACAGCAAAAGTATAGGCTTGCAGTAAGCCCATAAGAGTGTGAGTAGTTTGGAGGGCAGGTAAAATATAAACCCAGGATTGTAACGCAATATCTAAACACAACGTGGAGTTTCCTACACATTAAGGGTGCTATATTATATCCCAAAGTAAGATTAATGATTATAGATTCCTCTTTTGGAAAAAGTGGGATTACCTGTGTCCCAAGGGCCAGGAGTGTGTACAGTATCACTGCAGTACAATGAAGGTCCAGATTCAGTCCATTCCACAAGGCGAAGTAAAGGTGGATAAGGTACAGAAGCCAATAAGTGTGATTAACCCCACTACCTGGGAAGTGCTGGTAGGGACAGCAAGCACAGCAACAAACAGGCGCTCCGGTGTATGAGCTTTTCCAGTAGTGGCCATGATTCGTTCCGCTCTTTGAGTGAGGCTCTTAATTTGGCCCCACGCTGGTAGATCGATACCTGCCTTTTTCTTTCGCTTGCTTCTGATGGCAGGGACAGCCACACGATGAGTGATGTCAGGTCCCGTCTGAGTTGCAGCTTCCAGTTCTGGGAGAAAGTCCATTTCAGGAAGTGGAGGTTTCTGTTTGAGAGTGAGGTGTAGGCCGGAGGCTCCGCTGGGATCCAGACATTTTCAGAATCGGCAGGCAGGCGTATCCTGGTCCCAGGACAAGGACTTTCACAGGGACCCAGTCGCTCCACTCCTGCAATTGCACAGGTGCAAAAAAAAAGGTAATTGCAAAGAAGAAGAGAGGATTGTAAAGTAGATGCGAGGTGTCTTTGCAGTCTGGATAGTGGATCAACAGTGCAAGGCGGAGTAAGAAAGTTAATGACATACAAGACAAGATGCAAGCATGCAGTCGGGAAACTACACACACCCCAAGGGCAATTCCCCCTTTTTATTTTTGTTAGCTGTAATTTGATAGTATAATGAGCACGCTCAGTGGTAGCTTGCCCTTGGGGATTGTGAGGTATTCCTGTCACATGGGTAATGTCCCATGTTTTGTAAAATTGTTTGAAAGCATGAGAGTTATAAGCAGGACCGTTATCTGTTTTTAGTTCAGCAGGAACACCACACCCATAACAGCAAAGGCAGAGCACAAGAAGTTTTTCCTGTGAGAAGTTTTTTCTCCTGGCATGGCCGCGGCCCATATGAATCCCAAAGGTATCAATATTTAAGCCTGCCAAAAGGAAGAAAGTGAGTAACATCCATCTGTCAAATCTGATTAGGAACACAGCCTCTAGGATTAGTGCTGGGAGGAGTTTGTCTCGGGTGCAGAGGACGGCAAACAGGACGGCAAACAGGACAGGTCCGCACAATCCGCCTGGCTGTGGTGAAAGGAATTTTCCATTTCTGATGTCATCGTCCTGCATTAGAATGCAACATTTGGTGTTTTTCTTCAGCGGAAACAGAGGCAACAGTTAATAATTTATCAGCACAATCATGACCATAAGTGAGCTGACCTGGGAGGTCGGGTATGAATGGATGTGGGTGATGAACACAGGATTAACTCTCCCAGGAGCTGTTGAAGAGCCTGTAACAATGGAAAACAGGAGAAGAAGAGGCACGGAGTAGGGCTATGAGAAGCAGAGGGAAAACACGGGCAACATATTGAGGGTCTGTGACTATATTTATAGGGTTAGAAATATTGAACAGCACACAATACACAGCAAATAATTCGTTTTGTTGAGTAGACGAATAGGGAGTAGACGGTGTAAAGAAGAGCTGCTGATCTCTAAAAATCGGTATCTTATTTAGTTTAGTAGCATCAGTGAAAAAGGTTTTTGCTAAAGGAATGGGGGATGAAGAAACAATAGAAGAAATAATCCAGTTATGTCGGGACAAAAAAGACAACAACGGATCACGAGATAAATGAAATAAACTTTTTCTGTAGAAATCACCAAAGGCAATCTGAAAATCGGGAGAGAATCGCTGTAAAGTTTGAAACTGGCGTGAAGCGAGGGGCCAGTGAATAGCATCAGGGTCAACACCTTTTAACTGTATTACCCGAGTTCCCCCTGAAACAGTGAGAGAGGCAATGAGTTCAAAACATGGCCTGACTTTGTGGGGAGGCTGAACAGGAAGATAAATCCATTCAGCAGGAGAGTTTGCCTGTTAAAGAAGTCCTGTGGGGCTGTCAGGAGTGTGGATGACAAGAAGAGAGAGAGGCAATGCGTCACAAATATGAAAAGTAAACCGAGATTGTAAGGCACTTTCAACGGTTTATAATTCTTTTAAAGCCTTTTTAGAAAGGCTTTGTGGGCTGTCTAAAGCAGGGGGGTCCCGATAATGTAGAAAACAACTTAAGCAATTGGTAATTAGCGATATCTAATATGGGACAATTGATATCTCTTAATAATGTTTGAAAGTCATTTAGAATTTGTAAAGATTTTCTTTGAAGAGTAACTTTTTGAGGTTGAATCTTAGATCTCTGTAACCTGAATCCTAAATAGGAGTAAGGGTCTTTAGTTTGAATTTTTTTCTGGAGCAATTTGAAGCCCATGTTGTTTTAAAGTATTATTATTATTATTATTATTATTATTATTATTATTTTAATTGCTGTTGTGTCTCCTCACCTATAACATTCTTTTTAATGGCACCCTCTAGGTGGGCAATGAAATCTATATGTCTCATCTGGTTGTTGAACAATTTTTATATAATTGAGACTGGACTCGCCAGAGAGAGTAATGTGATCTCAAGCTTTCAGAGCTCTTAAACAAGGGGGCCATCCCTTTGTAATTGGATCTACATTTTTAGATAAATACATTATTTGTTGATTTTATGGGCCTATTCCTTGAGTGAGCACCCCTAAATTAGTATGATTTTTTTTTTTTAGTCGTGTATAAAGTAAAAGGCTGGGTCACATTTAGGATTCCTGATATAGGAGGCAGCAGTTAGTTTTAGCTGTGTAAATGTTGACTCTTTTGTTTTTTACCCTGTAATAATTATTGTCCTTTTTTGGGCCCTTTAAAGCTTCATATAGAAGTTTGGTTAAGTCTGTAAACCCTGGAATCTAGATCTTGTAAAAACCTGTTATCTCCCAAAATTTTTTCATCTGTTTTTGAGTGTTTTTATCTCTCAAGCAGCATATTTTTTTGGAAACTTTAAATCTTAGGTATCTGACTTGTTTTATATAAATTGGAGCCTTTTTTATGAAACTTTATAACTTGCCTCTTGAAGCAGCATTGTTTTTTAATACCCTGTGAAGTTTTTATTTATTCAGTACATCAGAAAATTAACAATAATAATCATAATTATATGTATGAAACTTTATGTCCTTTAGTTTCGTTTGATATTAAAAGCATTTTTTAATAAAACCTCTTAATAACTCTTTGTTTTTTCTATAGAACATAGCATATTTTGAAAATGACCATTATAAACATATCACAATAACATATTTAGAATGTAACCTCTTGATGATAAACAATGTAAACATTTCATAACAACATATTTGGTGAGGCATATGTTTTTTATAAGGCTATGAAAATTATTGGGGCTCCCATTAGTGAACAGAGACCAGAGTAAATTTTTCTGAGCAGTTGTTTCTTTACTAATAGGAGTGTACCCAAAAGTTTATATTTAATTATCCTGACAAATTTTTAACTTATAAAACCTGATGGTATAAATTAACAAATTATTTGCATCCTTGACAGCATTTTAATAAAAAATGTAATTGGATAAACACTTTTCAAACAATTGGACAGACACAGACAAACATATAAGATAATTTATGAAACTAGAGCGCACTCAATATATTTGGCCATTTGAATTATAAAATCTCTTTTAGTTATGACTAGTCAAAATGTAGGTCAGTTAATAGAGATCTCTTGTAAAATTAGAATCAAAAGGAATGAAAACTCCTTATGACTGTAAATGTAAATCTTGCATAACAAACTTGAAACCAACAAGACAAACATACATTTTTTTTGTTAAATCATTTTTTTTACACCTTTTCTACATACTTAGGCCTTTTGGTTTTGTGTATCTGTTTTCATCTCTTCTTAGCAAGACAAACATATAAAAAACCTTCATGTCAAAAGTATATCTCTTTTATTTATTTTATTTATAGCTTTCCTAATATGTTTCTATAATGCTCTCAGATTGTTACATCTTAAAATTTGACTGGCTGCCAACAGAACAGTATTGAGTTTTTTATCAACAAAGTATAAAAAAGAGCAAGTTAACCCTATAATCGTAATTCAAGAATTTGCAATGCACAAGAAGGGTCATAAGTACACCAATTAAACTCAATTTAAGTTGAAACAAAGATACATTTATCAAATAGTTAAAATTTGTAATGTGATTTTTCTTGTAATATCTCTTAATGTCTGGTAAAACATAGTTGCAGTTTCTCTGGCTTTGTTTTGGATTTCAGATCTTTGCAGGCAGCATCAGGCTGATAACACAGTGTGGGCCTCTTTTTTTTTTTTTTTTCCCTAAAAATATACGGTTGCAAATACGCACTTTGATCACCTGGCGCCTTCACTGTAAGTAACTGGGATGACTGAAGTGTGTAGGAGCCTGTAGAGCCCGCTCCAGATAGAGCACAATGGACCTGATTAGAGGGCCGTGTAAGAGGCCTGTGCCTCTTGGCAGTGATGGAAACATCGGTGCCAGTGTCTGCAAGTCCGGCCGATTTCCTTCCCTGGGTAGTTATCTCACAGGGGAGGAAAGTTCCAAACCTTCCTTGAGAACGCGGGGTTGTGTCTGACTCACCACTCCCGTCGTTCCTGGTTCCGTTTCCCATTTCTGGGTTCTGCCGGGTCCCTGTTCGGGCGCCGCTTGTTGAGTTCTCCTTCTAGAGGAGGGGACTCGGGAGACGACCGCGGACCCAATGAACGACCGAAAGCTGATGGCTAATGGCAAAGTTTGTTTCTAACACAGCGTGTTATTACTAGTTTTAGGGCCGCACCCCAGGCGTGGTCTCGGCGATTGGTAATAAATCCCAACCAGGCGTGGGTAAGATAAACAGTCACGGAAGCGTCGAGCAGATGTGCAGTGTTTAAACTGAGAACGCAACATCAAGATAAGGCGACATCTGTTCATGACCAGGAGGGCGTGCGAACTGGGAACAAGAGCAAACAGTCGAGGCGTTGTCTGCAGGCCCAGGGACTTGGCTCCGTCCAGCGCGTCGCCTTCGGGCTCGGGGTCAGCACTCGGCCGCCCGTCCTCCCGCGCCCGGCAGCGCACCCCGCAGAGGAAACCCGCTTCGGCTGACAG
>NW_022900932.1:416252-422615 GCF_012274545.1 Fukomys damarensis
CCTGCGAGCTCCGGGTCCCACGTCCGCCCTCTGCCGCCACAGCTGCTAAGCTCCCAGGCCCCCGGTGGTAAGGGCCGGAGGCGCAGGGGCTGCTGAGACCTGAGACCAAGCTGGAAGCAGCAGTTTGATCACCCGGCCGGCTGAGGTCAGGAGGAACGCGCTGTGTCCTCGTGGGTCTGGGTGCAGAAGGCCCTAAGCAGGTGCATCGAGACAGGCAGGACAGAACTGCCGACCTACGCACATTCGGAAGCACGAAACTCAGAGTCGGTACACAACTGAGAAGAAGGAAGCACAATTGACCTCTACAGAAAATCACCAAATTACACAGACTAACAAGAAAGGAAGAAAGGGAAAAGAAGATATACAAAGCAACCAGAAAACAATTAGCAAAATGACAAGATTATGTCTTTACCAATCAATAATAACACAAAAATCAGTAGTGTCTCTACTTACCAATAATGAACTAGCTGGAAAAAAAATACAGAAAGCAATCTCATTTATAATGGCTACAAAAAATACCTAGGAATAATTTTTTTTTTTTGTTTTTTGTTTTTGAGACAGGGTCTCACTATGTAGTTGAGACTGCCCTGGAACTCACTATGTAGCCCAGGCTGGTCTCGAACTCACAGCGATCCTCCTGCCTCAGCCTCCCGAGTGCTGGGATTACAGGTGTGTGACACCACACCCAGCTAAAAAAAAATTTTAAGAAAGAAACATCGGGAGATATAATATGTAGACAATTACCTTAAATCACTATACACTCATTTTAATCTATTCATAACTCATTTAAAAGAAGTTATATAAAACAATGGTTATAAAATTGTAATGTTGGACTTGTAGCACGAGAGGATGCTGTGTGCAGACGTATTCACACGCGTGTGAGAATGACTGCGCGGGCCGGAACGGAAAGGCAGCTGCGTTTGATTAAGCAAAGTCACTTAGGAACTCTTCGGCTGGGTAAGGGGGCTTCTCCGGGAAATTCTCGTTTTAAGAAGAAGCAGACTGTAACGTGTATATGTACCATTCTGCAAGAGGACTGTAAACCACACGGACCGCGAACAGGTAGAAATGAAATAAAATTTTAAAAATCTTCAAAGCGGTGGGGCCGACACCCTGCACAGGGACGCAAGTCGTCCTCGGAGTCGAGCTACTTCACAGAGAGGGTTGTTACTCAAAGACAGCAAAGCGAGCCCTCTCCCTCTCTGGGCTGGGCGGTGTTACTGCAGCTTCGGCTGCGCCTTGTTTAACAAGACCCCAGCAAAACCTTGGCCAGAAAAGGCCCCGGCGCGTCCGCAGCTCTATCTGCGGGCTCCAGGCTTCCAGACCCGGGGTGTGGGGTGAGGGTGTTGTCGTTAGACCACAGGTCCGCCCCGCCTCTCGGCTGCCCTGCTGTCTGTGCAATTGGACGATTTGGAGGGACCTGGCCGTTCCAGCTGGAGGCGAAGCAGCACCACTTGGAAAACGAAACCTCTGCTGTGCACCTGCACTGCCCTGAGTGCATGGCGCCCTTGAACGCCCTGCACGGATCTGCCTTCGCGTTGGGTGAGGAGGAACCCGAGGCCGAGGCAGGAGGGCTTCTCACACCCCTGACTCTCAGCAGCCCGAGGTCACGGGTTCGAAACCCAGCCGATCTGGGAACGACTGCAGACCGCTTGGCCTATGCGCCCCGCCTCTCGGGTCTCGTGCCGGAAAACCCTCTCTCAGACCAGGGCCACCTCTTCGGGGGGAGGCGGCGAGGTGCCCTCCTCTGGCTGCTGCTGAGCTTCGCTCAGACCGCGCACCCGCGTGAGTGGGCGAGGGGCCGGGGCCCGGGGCTGAGGCCCTGGAGGGGCAGATCCCGAGAAGGGAGCAGGGAGGGTCGAGCCCAAGCCTGCGCCTGAACTGGAGGCTGAGGCTGCAGGATCTTCTGCTGTGTTGTACTGTGCAGCTCATGAAAGATTTTACCAACAGGAAATCAAAAAGATGGGGAAATAAGATAATTTAAGTAGCAGTTCTGATGAATAGTGCAAAGAATATTTTACCCTCGGAAAATTATTAATTGCAGTATTTTTAAGTGAAAGCTGTGTGACCACGTGGTTATTCTGAACATGGGGTGTTCAGGGCGGTCAGAGGTCAGCACATGCGATCCCACACTCAGGTTGGCGCCTCATCGTGTACCCCTAAAATGTGATTCAGCCACAAGGAAGTCTCCGTCTAAACTGTGGAGAAGCTTCCCTCTCCTCCATCAGTTTCTGTCCCCTGCACAGCCTGGGGCCCGCCCCGCTGTGGTCCAGCCCCAGGCCTGCAGCTGAGGACCTGCGTCCAGCGGAGGGCCAACCCCAGGCTGAAACCCCCCTGGTCTCTGCTCGGGTGTTCAGGACTTTGGGGTGGGGCTCCCCGGAGTGGGAACTCATTGCGCCACTCACTTTATTTCTGGACGCTTACTTTTTGTTTGTTTTTTATTTCGCTTTTGGTACCGGGGATAGGCGGCAGAACCACTGCGCTAAATCCCTGGCGCAGGACACTTGCCTTTTGTAAGAGCAATTTCCAGTCAAAGCCTTGCTACTAAGTCCGGTGTTCTCCCACCTAAGAGAAAGCATACACTTCACAGTGTCATAAATGAGTTAAAGTAAACAAAGAAACAAAAGTATCAACCACAGAAGAAATTCTGTATCATAATGGCATTACCTTTTAGGAAACAGAATCGCTTCCTGTGCACACCTTACTGGTCTAATAAGGCTATTAGGAGGCATAAAGTGTGCGCATTTCCATATGGGTGCAATTCTTATCTACGCGGGCAAAGTCACCCAGGCCTGGGCTTCTGGATTTGACCATAGGAAGGAGAGAGAGACATTCTCTTCAGCATCTGTCTGCTGTCCTTGTTTCTCCCCCTTTCCACAGTCATATTCAGGACATGGAATGTAACTATAATAGTACAATAAAATTAGCCACCGTAATTGTTTATCTGCTATATGCAGTTTATGCGCCCAGCACCATTGTGAGGTACATGGGTCATTCGTGCATCTCTTTTTCTCTGTCTCACTGTCATTCGCTCAGTGTCTCCACATACGTGAGTCACAGGGTGACATCAGACACCCTGGAAATACAGCACCGGAAATGGGAGGCCCTAGGCCTCCGGTAAAGAAGCTGAAATGCAAAGCAGGAAGTGCGTCACCGGAAATGTGTTAGCAAGCAAGCAAACTGTGACGGGTGGAGAAGCTGCAGCACCAGGCAAGTTCCGCTTTCGGGACCCTCGCCCTGGTTCATGCCCTGAGAATATTTCAAAATCTCTATTGCTCCAGAGCCCTCTGACTCTCAAGCCTTGCTCAAGAACTGTTTAGAAACCTCACACTGAGGCCTGGCGCGAACTCTTCCTCTGTGATCCTCTGATTTCTCTCCTGGCGTACCGTGCGGAATTTGGACTCACATGTGCAAGTGGCTTGCTCTGACCGGTCATTCGGTGTGCCCTGTCTTCTGTGACACACACACACTCACACTCATTCCTCACACGCTGGGAGACGGGTCCTCCTCAGCAAACATGCAGCTCGCTGTGAATCCCTGACTCTCCCCAGGATCCCGCCCTCTCCAGTATTTCTACTGGACTGTCTCTGAGCCAGGACACACAGTGCCCAGATTTACCGCCTCTGGCTTCGTGGACAACCAGCCCTTCATCCGCTATGACAGTGAGGTCGTGGAGGCAAAGCCTTTGGTGCCCTGGCTGAAGGAAGACAAGAGCTACTTTGATAATGAGACCAAGATCTTCGCGAGCCGCATGAAGGTTTTCCAGTGAAGTCTGAGAAACGTGCAGAATCACTACGATGGCACCACGAGCACGGAGGGCCCACGGCAGCCAGCAGGTATGTGCCTATGGGCAAGCGGGAGCCCCGGAGGTGGGAGGTCCCCCAGTACGGTGAGCAGTTCTCACTTGAGGTTGAATGCCAGCCCGGTGTGTTCACAGGCATCAGGACCCCCCATTCCTTACATGCGCCCCGTCCTACTGGGCCGCAGATCGACCTCTCACTTGTGCGCGTTGTTCCCAGACACAGAGAACCAGACTTTGTAGCCCAGTGTTTACCCTCAGAGGAAGGACCAGGCCCTGGGAAACCTCACTGGCTCCACAGGCATCCCAAGAGGGGCTAGAGACCAGCACGCCTTCTAGCCAAATGAGAAGCACAGTTTACCGAAGGGGGTGAGAGGCAGGGAGGGGCCCCTGAAGAAGGCGGAGCTTTGAGTGGAACCTGAGGGTGTGGGGCCTGAAGAAAAGGCAAGGAGGACACCTTGTAGCTGGGGGTTGAGGAGCAGCCATGTGTGGGCTGGGCAGAGCAAGTGCGGGAAGACTCAGTTATGTAGAAGAGGCCTCCTGCCTGCCTGACGCTACCGGAACAAGTTGTGAAGGGCCTTAAACCATTAAGTGGTGAGGGCCAGGGATTTAGCTCAGTGGTGCTGCCGCCTGCCTTACAAACCAAAGGTCCCAAGTTCAATCCCAGGTACAAAAAAAAAACAAACAAAAAACTGGTGAAATGAAGGCTGCAGAGGGAGGCTGCTCGCTCTGCACCAGCTGATCCTGGGAAAAGCCAGATTCACAAAGTGTCACCAACGCTGTAGGTACAGAGAACCAAAGTCCCAGCCTCGCAGTGTAGAAGGGGAGAGGGCCGGGGAGCTGGGAACAGGTGTAAGTGTGGTGGAGAAGCACGGACCTGTGAACCTCCAGACCCCAGAGGAGGACACGGTTCACCCAAACTCTGCCAATCTCAGTTATGTTTGATTTTTAAATTCACTAGAGAAGTTTGCAAAAGAAGGCAGACTTGTTAGTGCCAAGCTGCACTCTCTTAGGCAGCGCTGGTGAGACCTTTAGAGAACGTGTGCCCAAACTGCAACCCTAAACCCACTTTATCGCAAAGTGCCAACACTGCAAGTAAACTTGAATACTGAGGTTGTGGTTTAGAAGAACAGTCGTCATCTGACACTCGCTGCTGGGGCGCCTTGGTCCGAGGGCCGACGGAGGGCTGTGTTTGCCGCTGTGGCACGCAAACAAGATGTTGGCCACCACTGCTCTGGAACACCAGGGAAAGACCTGACCACGGCACAGCCCCTTTTGTTTGTGTGGGGCCTGTGATCCTGGATCTTGGTATCTGAGACAGTGGGCCCCGGACAGCCTGTGAGTCGGACTCTACCCTTCCACGCACACAGAGCTGTGGGGTCGAGTCGCGTGTCCGATGACACAGGTCACACACAGCCCAGCCTGTGCCCCTCCTGCCCACTGCGTTCTCACTGTGTTGTGCAATCCAGCATCGGCCCCTGCCCAGCTGCCGGCAAGGCAGGGGAACCAGAGTCAGAAAGCAAGCTCGGTTGTCTGCAGAGTGAGTGTGGCCCGGGCAGAGTCGGTGTGTCGGTGGGTAGGATTGGAAAGCCCAGCCTTCACAAGGGCTACTTGGAGAAGGAGTGCGTCTGGTGGCTGCGGAGATAGGTGGCTCTCGGCAGGGAGCACCTGTCCCGCACTGGTAATGACCTCACAGCCCACCTGCTTGGACTCCCCCACATCCCCAGCAGGGGCCGTTCCCTCGCCAGGGTGGGGGCCCCTCGGGGCTGCGCCAGCACAGGGGTGGATGGGGTCATTGTGCTGGGCACCGCCTCCCACTGCAGGAGACGCACATCTGGGGGTCTGCGAGCTCTCGGGCTGTGCCACCTCCTCTCTTCTCAAGTCCTCCCGTGGAGAACTTCTCGGGAGAGCTCTGGGGTGCTCCTAGGCTGAGGGCTTGCGAGCGCTTCTGCCCTCTCCCTCCAGGGACAGCTGCGAGTGCCGATCAGCATCTGCCTAGAAACAGTGGCCACTGGCTTGGTGAGGCGGAGTCCTCACCACAGGGACCCTTGCCCTGCACGATGCTGGGCCCCAGGTCACAGCCCCTCCCCGAGATCCTGCTTAGCTCCGTGCCGGGTCCCCCGCTCCTGCCTAGGTGACACCTGCCTTGCCCTGGCTGGCTGCCAAAGCCCCAGGGCTTGTGGCATCTTGGTCAGCAGAGGAGGTGCTTCTCGGCAGGTCTTTCCAAGGGTGCCTCTTGTCTACCACAGACCTGCCCCAAACTTACGTGACCCGCCACCCCGTCTCCAAGGAAGAGGTCACCCTGAGGTGCGTAAGCACTGCGCGTTTGTGCGCACTTGCGCAGCCGTGTGTTCTGCGTAGGACCCCTGGTCTGCCCTTCCCTGCCTGCCGCTCCGCCCCGCAGGTCTCAGGGAAGGGCACTGCTCCCTGCCTGCAGCCAGGAGAGAGGGTCGGGGCCCGCGCTGGGGAAACGGGGGTTGTGCGGTTTAACCTCGGAGAGCCCCGGAGGCCGGGCGGCGCTCAGTCCCGTCTCTCGGAGGAGGAGACCGAGGCCGCGGAGCGGG
>NW_022900932.1:422728-438751 GCF_012274545.1 Fukomys damarensis
CGATGCCTGGCTGGAGAAGAATACTCAGCAAATGTTAGAATAAATGGCAGATGAGAAAACCAGGGCATAAAGAATGGTGGTGTGCTTGCGCTTCCCGCGCCCTGAGAAGCTTCTGATCCCCGGTCTTGCGGCCCCGGCCCGGTAGCACCCGCGGCTCACGTGGGTCAGGAACCCCCGGCGCGGCTGCGCTTCCTCCCGCCCTTCCCGCCACTCCCTGCCCTTGGAGGGGGTGAGAGGAAAGCAAGGAAGAAGAGGAGGATTCCACGTTTAAACCGGGAAAGAAAAGGCAAGATGTGTGTTCCTGCACGGAAAGAACATAGGAAGAGGAGCAGCAGTGGTTTCCAGGTGGTGCTGGCCATCATTTCACTCAGGCTCCCCCGTCTCAGATGCTCGTAACGAATGACCACAAATTTAGCGCCTTCCAATAACACGTGCGGCCTCCCGCATTCGCTGTGAGTCAGGGAGGTGGCTACAGCTATGCAGGCCTCAGCACCGGAGTTTCCCACACGGCTTGCTCAGTGTCCTGGAGACTGGGAAAAGGTCCACGTCCCGGCTCACCTGGGTGTTAGATGGGCAGCCTCACTTTCTTGCTGGGTGCTGGCAGCTTTCAGCCACGTTTACAGTGAGAATTTGGAGCAAAAACAGAACAGAAATATTTGAAAAACTTGCATTTTGGCCAAAAAAGAAGCATGTGTAATGTTGGAGCCAAAGAAGTTGTGATTGCTGAAGAAATTTGTGTCATTACAAAGAAGCCAAGAAGGCCGGGGATTTAGCTCAGTGGTTCAGCGCCTGCCTTGCAAGCACAAGGACCAGAGTTCGCTCCCCAGTACCAAATAAATAAATAAAAGAAGCCAAGTACTTTTCATAACAATAGGAAAGATGCTCTGAGAGCATCTCAGTAATTAGCCAGACACCATTTATCACAGGTGCAAGTGTGTAAAGCTATAAAGTTGCTTGAAAGATTGCTTTGGGAGACTGAGGCAGGACAATCACTGCAAGTTCAAGGCCAGCCTGGGCTACACGTGAAACCTTGTCTCAAAAAAAAAAAAAAAAAAAGACTTTGTTTTGAAAAGCAGTCCTGTGCACTCAAAGCCCCCTAAGGGAATAATGTTTCTAAATGTTCAACTATCCAAGCACTCAGCAGCTGTGGTCTAAGGGGCCCAGCTGCTGCTCAAGATGGTGGCAGACTTGGGCACCATCCACGAGATGCTGTGCAGGCACACAGAATCCAAGAGGTGTGAGAGTCATGGAGGATTCCGGCCACGTTTCAAACGAAGGCCTGGGAGGCCAGCAGTGTGTGACAGCATTGAAGTCCAGTCTGGGAGACCCTAGGAGGGCAACGCATAAGGTTCTGAGAGTGAAGCCAGAGCTCCGGGGGAGACTTCAGTAAGTGAGAGATGCCTGGAAAATAGAACAGTCACCAAGGAGAGCTGTAGGTCAAGAGTCCATGCGGGCCATAGAGGTGGGGCTGCCCAAGCCCTTTGGGGCCCACATCACAACAGTTCGTGCCCTAGATGCCAGATATGGAGCTGTAGGATTTAGTGTTTGCCCTGCTGGGCTTCAGTCTCACCTTGGCCCAGTTCTTTTCTACTTCCCTCCACCTCACTTTTTTTTTTTTTTTCTTCTTTTTGAGACAGGGTCTCGCTATACAGTTTAGGCTGACCTTGAACTCACAATGTAGCCCAGGCTGGCCTCAAACTTGCAGTGATCCTCCTGCCTCAGCCTCCCGAATGCTGGGATTACAGGCGTGCACCACCATGCACGGCCAGTCTCACTGTTTTATTCTGTTTCATTGTATCTTGGTAATATGTAATTTACTTTTATAAGTTATTGATAAAATAAAATATCAAATATGTAATGAGTACTTAGAATAGACATCAAGATGTTCACATCAGCTGTTTACTTGATTACAAAAGCTAAAAGAGAACATCAGAAATAAAAACTTATGTGAACTATAAAGTAAATATAAACAAAAATCTACCACAGAAACAATCTGCAAGGCTGCCCTCGCACATGAAACACATAGGTTCCATACACAAGTATCACACTGGTAGCACGTATGTTTTATTTTCATGCCCTTCCTTGTAAGGCACAATTGATATCTTTTTGGTTTTCGCAGCAGCCTCTTCACCTGTCAGCTCACCAGTGTGCTCACAGTTTTGAGGTGTAGTTTCCTAGGCATAAATATTTTGCTTTTCCTCTGCTATAAATGATCTCATGAATTCCAGTTCCAGTCCTCTAAGAAAATTTCTCTGAGGTATTTTGCACTTGTTATATTCTTTGTAAACGATCAAACTATTCATGCCACACAAGTTTAGAACTGAGTAAAACACAATCATTGGACAACACTTTGTGTTTTGAGTGACATCATACTTGCTGCGTAATTTATCCACAACATCTCCTCCACCTTCGATTTTGTTGTAGAAAGTTTCCACCTCAGGCTTCTGTTTTGTTAAGATTTCCCTGTCCGTATTTCCATCACGGGGCAATGCTGATATCAGCAGCACCAGTTTGTTTTTCTTTGCCATATACAAGGCCAATGTAAATCTTTCTGAAATCCAAAGATTGTACTATACAATTTTCTGTCTTGACATTGCAGCATTTCATTTGCAATTTCTGTTGTGTTCTTTTTTTTTTTCCTGCTTTGTTCTTATGTACACTTCTTGTGCTGGTCAACCTGTGCTCTGTTAGGAAATGTAACATCAATTGGAACTGGCAAACCAATTGTCAAGCGTCACACTCTGATTAATTTGGAAGACGGGAGCAACAAGTCTGTTCACAACATCATTTGGCTTATTTACTGTGTGAGTAAGGGCCTGATGGTTGAGTTCCAGGATAAATGTCTAAATTGAAAGCATAATGAGTTGGGCCAGGTTTTCAGCTCAGTGATTCCATCACCTGCCTCTCAATTGCAAGGTCCCAAGTTCAATCCCCAATACAAAAAAAAAAGGAAAGAAAAGAAGAAAAGCATAGTGAGTTTTCACACCTACAAGGGCATACATTTTTATGCCATATTTTTTGTTTTGTTGTTTTTGTTTAGTTTTGTTTTGTTTGAGACAGGGTCTCACTATGTAGTTGAGTCTGACCTGGAACTCATATGTAGCCCAGGCTGGTCTCGAACTCACAGCGATCCTCCTGCTTCAGCCTCCCGAGTGCTGGGATTACAGGAGTATGCCACCACGCCCGGCTTTTATACCATATTTTGTTTGCTTTTCCATTCCTTCGATTGCCATGAGAAATTTCTGCTAAGTACAGCAGATATACGAATGTTTTCAGTTCAGCTAGTGAAGTGTATAATAAATAATAAATATATTGTTTAATATAATAAATATATTGTTTAATATAGCTATTGTGGCATACAGAAAATTTTACTTGTATTTCAGCATTTGTGTATTTCATGACATCTTTTTTTTGGGGGGTAGACATCACCCAAATGTTCTGTGTCATATGATTTCCATGGGGAACCAAGACCCCGCAGCCACAGAGCCCCGGCAGGCCAGAGCAGGTCAAGCTGAGCCAGTGAGGTCTGCGACAGCAGAGGCTGCAGGGAGGCCACGGAGGCGTCACCACACTTCTCTAAGAGCATCTTAGAGTCTGCCTACCCCAAGGGTGACCCTGGGGAGGACGTGTGCCACAGTGTCAATAAACCAGGGCTGTTGGCTCTCCACTTCCTGGGGCCACCAGGAGGGAGCCAGCGCCCCGAAACCTGGAGCCAGTGTGAGGCCCTGCAGTGCCGGGTGAAACAACACAAACTAGAGGTCACGTGAGGCCAGGCGTGGTGGCACACACCTGTAACCCCAGCACGCAGGAGGCTGAGGCGGGAGGACCCTAAGAGTTTCAAACACCAAGAGTTCCAAACCAGCCTGGGCTGCATAGCGAGATCCTGTCTCAGAAAAGAAAAGGAAAAACATGGCCACATGGAGAAAATTGTGGTTTCTCAGATGATGTAAGAGCTCTCGCAGCCCTGTAGGCTAAATGCCAGCAAGCAAGCCCTGCAGGTCGCTGCTCCAGCCTGCAGCAGTCCGCCCGGGAGCTAGATCCTGTGTTTCACTGCGGAGAGAGGTCCTTCAGGCTGCCTCCAAGCACAGTATGACGAGGACGGCCTGAGGTCTCGACACAACTCCTGCCTCCCACTGAATGATGTTTAGATATTTCAGATCTTTCCCACAGCCCAGACCTATGGTCAAAATTCTACAAAAATTTGAGATTTTTTTACTCAAGGAAAGTGAGTGAAAAAGTAGAGTTTTTAAAAATGATAATGGCTCGGCCCGGGATTTAGTTCAGTGGCTCTGCACCTGCCTCACAGGCACAAGGTCCTGAGTTGGATCCCTGGTACAAAAAAATATTGTTATTAATAGTAATAGTGGCCTGGTTCTTTTTCTGAAGTGCTTTACACAGTGGTGCCTCAGTCTATAAACTTACATCGTTTTACTATTTGGGGTCGATGGCTGGTTTGTGTTTGGGTGGGAAGACGGCCATGACTGTGTTTGTCACCCAATGCAGAGTTGCGAATGGAAACAAACTCTCCGAAACGCTTTTGTCTGTGAGCCGAGGTGTTACTGTGTTAGGATACACAAAAACCTCACCACCAAATATAGCAAATACACCTTTCATAAATCAATGACTGGTGCTTCTCATCCTAACACCAGCTTTATTTCGTGAATATTTACATTTTAGGAAGGGAAGCATTTTTGTCCACTTAAAAGTGGAATGTTTGTGATTTGTCATCCCTAAGATTTTTATACTACAATAAAATGTGTTCCTTTCTCAGGAAAAACAAAATAAACAATTACCTGGACACATTCTATGATTTTACTTAATGTTACTAAACGTCCATTGCAGCATCTCTAAACATAAACCTGTTAAAACGGACCGGCTGGCTTGGGGTCCTCGCCACGTGCTCGGCATGGCCACCCCAGTTCTGTGCTCTCTGTTCAAGTCCCGTTTCTGCGTCTTTCTTTCCTTCACCTGGCTTTGCGCTGCCTTGCAGGAGATTGGGGCTCGAGGCTGAGGACCCCGTAGGTGGGGTTATGTTAGAAAGGCCTCTCTGTAGGTGGGGAGCGGAGGAGGGGGTGAAGGGAGGGCAGGGACACGGGGAAGAATGAGAGCCGAGACCTGTCACGTAGAGGTGCAAATTCCCAACCATGAATGTAACTGCACTGTACCCCTAAAATGTACCGATAAACTCAATGAAAGCTGAAAGAAGAAAGAAAGAAAGAAAGAAAGGCCCTCTCTGTCCTACCATTGTCAAGCACTGACTTTCCTTCTCTGGGCGTAGGGGAGAAGAGGGCAGAAATACAGGGCAGGAGAGACGCAGCAGCCAGGAGGGAAGGGAGCAGCTCAAGCCCAGGGCTTAGGGAGCCTCATGCTGCCGTCCGACCCCTGGCCCGGAGAGGGAACTGGGTGCAGCCCCAGCAGTGCCAGCCGCACCTCCCGGTTCCACTGTTCCTCGCACGTACCCTGGAAGGACACCAGCAAGACTCCCTGCTTCTCGGACCCTTCCACAGCACAGTTCCACAGCCACCCACAGACCGAGCACCCGGCAGGAGCGTGAGGCTTCTGGGAGGCAGTGAGGGCCGCAGCGAGGCCCGGGGCCTAGGGGACTCCTGCGTCAGGGAGAACACGGCCCGTGGTCCTGCTCTGACTTGGCTGCAGCTGCATCCGGCCTGGGCCTCCCAACCCGGGCAGGACGCGGACCCCGAAATGGCCTCAAGCCTCGGCTCCCACCTCCCTTGGCTGAGAGGGACGCTGCCCCCCAGGACCCGGAAGGAAGTGTGCCCGGCCGGCCCACAGTCATCCCAAATGCCCTTAACCCCGCGGCAGACCCAGAGAGTGCTCAGAGCACAGTGCGAGACACTTTGCACTCATTCTTTCTGTATCTGGGAAACATTGGTGAAACAAAAACAGACAAAAATTGCCACCCTCGCCAGGCACAGTGACACACACATGTAATCCCAGCCACTTAGGAGGCTGAGGCAGGAGGGTCACAAGTTCAAGGCAGCCTGGACAATTTAGCAAGATCCTATCTCAAAATAAAAACTAAAAAGGGCTGAGGATATAGCTGAATGTGAGACCCTCTGTTCAATCCTCCATACAAAAAAAAAAAAAAAAAAATCCTTGTGGACTATTAGACTATGCAGAGATATATGCTACAGGCTTCACAGATTCATCCTCTCTTAAATTCTGGAAATTTAAAATAGCTCCACAGGGGCCAGAGATGTAGCTCAGTGGCGCTGCACCTGCCTGGCAAGCACAAGGTCCTGAGTTTGATTCCCAGTACCAGGAAAAAATAAAATAAAACAGCTCTATAGGATTGTGGTTCTCCTGGAGGGTCTCAGGGAAAATCCACTCCTCTACAGAACACAGCCCAGGGCCTGAGGCTCCATCCACCTGCAGGGCCGTAGCTTAGAAGATTCTCTTCCCTCAGCCTCTGCTTCCTGAGTTCTCTCTGCTGTCTGAGGCTCTGCTTAGCCTGCTTCTCTTCACAGACACCAGAGGCTGTCACGGTCCTGCCTGGCTAATCTGGAATGCTCTCCTGTCACCATATCCTAATTACACCGGCAGAACTGCTTTGCCAGAGAGGTAAACACTCCCACACTCCAGGGCTGGGGCACACGGTTCTTGGAGCCACCATGCAGCCAGCCAAACACAAAATTTCAAGTCTCTATGTGAGAAATGGTAAATACAAAAAGAAAAGCACAGTGTAGAACAGGATCCAGAATGTGGGTTTGCGGGTGTGGGACAGCTTTCTGGAGAGGCTGGGATGCCTGGGTTAGGTGACTGGGTCACACTGAGGAGAGTCCCCTACTAAGGACTGTAAGGGTCATCCAGCAGGGTCACTCAGGGATGCCCAGGGGGCCCCCAGGAAGTGGGCACATCTGAGGTCAGGTGCTGAGACTGAGGACCCCTAGCCAGCGCTTCCCTGAGGTCAGGGGGAGAACGCAAGCAAAACACACGAGGGGAAGCCTGGCGTGGTGGCACACACCTGTCATCCCAGCACTCGAGGCTGAGGCAGGAGAATTGCTATGAGTTCGAGGCCAGCCTGGACTACAGAGAGAGACTCTGTCTCAATAAATAAATAAATGAATGAAAATAAATAAGATTAAAAAATTTTAAACCCACATGAGGAGGTTTTGCTGATAACTGCGGGATATCTTTAGGCCACAGGCAAGGGAGGCAAGCTGAGGAACTTGGGGCAGCCTTATCCACCACAGGGGTGCAGCAGAGCCTTAGCAGGGTATTAGCCTGTTTGTGGAGATGCTTAGGTATCAAGAAAACATGTGTTTTATGCTTTCACAGGACGCCAAACTTTGGGGTGAGACCGGAAGAACCCCTGGCGCCCACGTTAGTTCTCAGGCAGGGAGGCACGGCACAGACACCCCGAGAGCAGGGAAGGGCTGTGGCAGCGCTCGGAGGTAGGTAGCGGGTCGGGGAGGGAGCCGGCGCAGTCTCTTTTGTAAAGGTCACAGCTGCTGTGCTGAGGGTGGAACTGAGCTCAGAGCCAAGCCCGGGATGTAGCGGGGAGCACAGGGCGCTGGCAGGAAGCGGTGAGCGGGAAGCCGGAGGCCAGCGGGTCTGCGTGAACTGAAAGGGGACTTTCTAACCCAAAGATCAAACCTGGACAGGGAGAGGAGTTAAGGAGGACCCCAAGATGTCAGACGAGCTGAAGAGAAGTACGGAACTGCAGAGATGGACGGGGAAGGCCCTCAAAGAAGAGGGAAGCAAGGAACACTGTGGGGAAAAAAAATCAGGAAAAAACTCCCTATAGTTTTTTCCTTCTTTGGTGGGTACCAGGCATCGAACTCAGGTCCTTGCACTTCTGAGGGAGGCGGCAGCACCGCAGAACTAAATCCCCAGCCTCCTAGTTTTATTTTTAAACTAGGAACCAACCTAAACTCAAAGGTGAGAGACTTCTACAGTGAGTTACAGCACAGAAGAAAGAAATTAAAGGTGCTGTGTGATGGAAAAACCTGGCTGAGCATGGACTGGAGGATCCGTAACGAATACAATCTACAGAGGCAGCATACTCCCCATCAGAATCCCCAAAACAGAAAACATTCCTGCAATATATAAGCAAATAAAAGCCTCGGAACAAGGGCCAGGTATTTAGCTCAGTGGTTCGGCCACCTGCCTTGCAGGATCCCAGATTTGATCCCCAGTACCGAAGGGGGAAAAAAAGCCTGAGAATAGCCAAAGCAATCAAAAAGAGCCCTTTGGGAGAGGCTACAATACCTGCTTTCCAATTAGACTACAAAGCCAGGTGTGATGGCCCAGACCTGTAATCCCAGCACTTGGGAGGCCGAGGCAGGAGCACTGACTCGAGTTCATCGCTTCAAGTTCGAGGCCAGCCTGGGCTACATAGTGAGCAAGACCCTGTCCCAAAAAAGTAAAAATAAAAAACTCAACCTCAGTACTTTGAAACTGCTAGAAGAAAACATAGGGGAAACATTTAAAGTCATAGGTGCAGGCAACGATTTCCTAATTAGGACTCCAATAGCACAGGAAATAATAGCAAGATTAACAAATGGATCACATCAAAAAAAAACAAAAACAAAAACTCCTGGACAGCATGGGAAACAATCAATATAGTACAGAGACATCCTACAGAATGGAAGAAAACCTTTGCCAGCCACCCAAAAAGTTATGCAACGAGAAATACATCAGAATTATGCACTGAAAAAAATTTGCCCAATCAACAAACAGGCAAATGAATAGACACTTCTCAAAAGAAGAGGTACAAATAACCAACACATACATGAAAAAATACACAATATCTTTAACCATTAGAGAAAGACAAATCAAAACTACGCTGAGATCCCATCTCACTCCAGTCAGGAGGGCTGTCATCAAGAATGCAAAAAACAGGGTGCTCAGTGATACCACACCTGTCTCCCAAGTGCAAGGTCCTGAGTTTGGACCCCAGTACCAAAAAAAAAAAAAATTGCAGGCAAGATAGTACACACCTGTAATCCCAGCCCTCACAGGAGGCTGAGACAGGAGGATGGCAAGTTCAAGTGCAGTCTACACAACCTAGCAACTTATCAAGATCCTATCTCAAAACTTAAAAAATAAATAAAGGGCTGGGGATGTAGCTCAGTGTGAAGGCCCTGGGTTCATTCAGTACCCAAAACCACACACACACACACACACAGGTGCTGATGAGGATATGGGGATATAAATTAGTATAGCAGCTATAGAACTTTAGAACTATAGAAATCAGTACAGAGGTTCCTCAAAAAAACTAAAAAAAGCCGGGGATTTAGCTCAGCGGTTCGGTGGCCTGACTTGCAAGCTCAAGGACCCGAGTTCAATCCCGGGTACCACAAAAAAAAAAAAAGAACTTGTTAGTAAAAAAAACTAAAGATAGACATAAAAAATTAAAAATACAACACATGACCCAACTATATCACTTCTTGGTATATACTAAAGGAATTAATTAAAGCCAGCAACTATAGAAAGACCTGCATGTTCATGTTTACTGTGCCACAATTCCTCATAGCCCATACATGAAAGCAGCCCACATGCCCGTCCGCATGCGAGCGGATACCAAGTGTGGCACAAACAAACACACCGTGGAGTATTACTCTGCCATAAAGAAGAACGAAACCATGCCATCTGCAGGGAAATGGATAAAGCTAGACATCCTCATGTGGAGTGAAGAAAGCCAGACTCAGAAGGACAAGTGTTACACCTTCTCCTTAACAGAGGAACTAAATAAAAGATGACATGAAAGCAGGAGGAAGACTATCATTAGACAAGGGAAGGAGGGTTAGGGGAGACCAATGAGCAGATGGATAAGATAGGAAGTACATGCACGCGTGAAAGTACCATATTGAAAAGCGTTATTCTGTGAAATTAGCAGGCACTAACAAAAATGATCTGGACAGCAGGAGAGCCCGCGGACGGCGCACCACACGCATTCAGTGTGGGAGAGGGTGGGCCTGAGAGGCTGTCAGAAATACCGATGAGCTGCTGGCTCTGCGAGAGCACAGGTGAGTCAGAGGTGACGCCTCACAGAGGTACCTAATGCCTGGGGAAACCGTGAGGCCGCCATGGGCCATGAAAGGAGGGGAGGCCGGGTGCAGCCCAGTGGGACAGCGTTTCCAGGACTTTGGAGCCCTGGGTTCAGTCCCCGGCCCTGAAGAAACGAAGAGCAGAGAAAGGGAGCGCGGACCGAACCCAGGACCTCGGGGACAGAGCAGGGCGAGCCGGCAACGCCCAGCGCAGAGGAAGCCGCGCCTTTCCCGGACGACCGCTGAGCGCGGCCGGATGCTGCCCCCGCGCGGACATCCGGATGAATCCGAAACATCGCTTCCCGTCTGCTTGGGCAGCTCCACATAAGCGCTGTTCCTTCCGACTTCTTTGTCACCAGTCTTACAATCTTGTTCTTTCCAAATCCCCTGACTACCAGCCGACGTTTTCGTCACCGTGAGTGAATCGGTGCAAATCTACACTCAGTCATCTCTTCTTCCACTTGAAGTGGACAACCGGACAAGCCAGCCAAGGTGCGCCCACTGGGAAGATCTTCCTTCACCAGTGTCTCTGGAACCGCGGCTGTCCGCAGCCGTCCCAGCTGTCCACTTGCGCCTGAGGTCAGGCTATCACCGGAAGAAACCTGCAGACACCAGTGTGAGGTGAATTCTACACAAGATCCCATTCACCATCGGACCTCCGGGAGTGTCCATTTAGAGAAGTGGGCGAAGCAGACAGCATCTGAGAAATCCCAGGGTTTTTCTGTTTCTCACTGCACAGTGACGCTGCTAAGGGACGGAGTACCCTAGGGGAAACCTCCAAGTCAGAGTCACCGTGCAGCGCAAGGCCACTGAAGGTTTCTGCCTCAAAAGGACTCGGCCTCCCGTCCACCCCAGCCCGGGCGATGAGCCGGTCTGAGGCACGGAATGAGCTAAGGGGCTGCGAGCTCCGGACACCGTGACAAACCAGCGTGATGCCGCCCAACCTAGAAGCTTCCGCCGGTGCGTCACCAAGCCGGTCCTGGACACGCTGCCCACCTGACTCGTCCCCCGGGGCCCCATGACCAGCATGACCCTCACCACTCTGGCCTGAGTTCGTCATGGTGACAGCATCCCTCATTCACCGACAGGTAAGCGCTGTCCCCTGGCTTCTGCCGCCCTGAGATCCCATTAGGTGGCCATTATTAGGGGGCCCAGCCGCATTGCTTCAGGCCTTGGCGGAAGAAGTGAACTTGGGTGAGGGACACAGTGGGCAGCTCAGCAGATTGCACAAGATGGGTAATTCCAGACAGCACCCTCTTCCCCGAGCTTTCTGCCTCACGAACTGCGGGCCACTGCCAAGGCCAGGCGTAGGCAACACGCTGTGCTCCGTAGCTGAGGTGGGGGCGTCAATGACACTCGTGCTCCGTACAAGCCCCCCATCCTGCTCCCCGACTCCTGCTCAAGCGCAGGGCTGCCTCCTGTTGCAGCAGGCCTGCCGCCCTGTCCTGTGTCCCCAAAGGCAATGGGAAAAGAATCCCCTCCTCTCTCAAAACAAGGTGTTCTTACACAGGTGCTGTGCAGAGGGTGAGTTCCTAGGAAAGCAGTGGCAGGAGGGACAGAAAGGCTGATTCTCCACCGCTCCTGGGTCCATGTGGTAGGGCTTCACGTCTGATGGGCACCAGAACCACCACTGCTGCACCAAGGACCGGCTTGGTTCTCAGCTGTATCTGCCTGCAGCTCCAGAAGGCACGAAAGGTCTTCCAGAAATTCTCCTGGAAGCAGTCACCTTGTGCCACACTCGGTCATCACACTGCTGCCAGCAAAGCCCACTCGGTCTCTCAGCGCTGGACACTCAATTCCAAGCCATCCCTGCAGATAACCTGGTTATTTTTCCCACCGTGCCCTGCCATGCTGTGGACCAGCAGTGACCCATTTCAGCCAGCAGGAATGTTACCCGGGCCCTTCGCCGGTGTGTTAGGAGCCCAATCCTAGACATCCAGTAAGGACCTGGCCTGGGTGCAGTGCTGCATGGGTCAGGGCATCAGCAGCAGGCCAACACCAGCCACATCCCAGCGAGGAAGTCGAGAAGAAGCTAATGGGTGACTGCCGCGACAGCACAGGCAGGGCTGAGGGAAACAGGAAAAGCTCCTGGGGTATCCGGGAAAGGCGCGCTCTGGGAGCCTTGCCGGAGAGAGGAGGCAGGAGGGCAGCATAGGCGGATGGAGACTGCGGCTTCTGACGTAGGAAGATGGTGGCCTGGCAGGGAGGTGCCAGGCACGAGCTGTCCTGGTCCCCGACTCTGAACAGTGCCTGCCATCCCCAGGCCCAGCCGGAAGCCCAAGGACCTTGGCGCATCCTGCGAAGTCCTGTCCTGCAGAAAGGGGGCCTGGGAGGGAAACAGAAACATGACAGAGGACAGGGCTCGCGTGGGTTTTCAGACTTTCTGCAGAAAAGATGTAGACCAGTCACAGAAAGCCCCCGTTCTGCTGTTTATTTCTCCAATTCCCAGCTCTTCAGAGACAATGCATCTTCTCTGCTTATAGACAGTAATTCATTCAGGAACAAAAGATTTAAAGTAAGTTACTCACAGATTTATATTGTCAAAGACATGTGCTTTAATGTGGTGAATTAGACAGCTCCAACTTAGAATATTCAAAAAATTTTCTAAAACGTTGGCCCGCAATCATCAGCCTCTTTCCCAAGCTACACAATTAAAATCTAAACATGTACATTTTTTTCAAATACCCACAATAAAATAGGCTGTTATTTTAGATGTCAACTCTTCCATTTCCAAGGGATCAGCAAAAAGTATCTTTCAGCCAGGCGTGGTAGCCCACGCCTGTAATCCCAGCACTCGGGAGGCTGAGGCAGGAGGATCGCTGTGAGTTCGAGACCAGCCTGGTCTACATAGTGAGTTCCAGGTCGGTCTCAACTACATAGTGAGACCCTGTCTCAAAAAACAAACAAACAAAAAAAAGTATCTTTCACATTTCTACATTTTATGTAAGTTACTAAAACTTTTTTTGTGTGTATGAGACAAGAGTCTCACCATGTGATCCACAACTGGACTGAACTTGCTGTGTAGCCCAGACTGGCCTCAAATTCAAGGTCCTGCTGCCTCAGTCCCCTGAGTGCTGGGGTTATAGGTGTGCACCAGTGCACACAGCTCAAGGAAGTTAATAAAACATTTTTAAATAAAATACCTGGAGTCTCATTGGTAACAACTACAATCTGACAGCCTTAACCTATAAATTTTCAAAAAGGTTATTTCAGTAGACAAATATTTTTGTAGTTACTTTGTATTTATTGATCTTTTTTCTTTTCTTGATTATTTTGAACTATAGATAGTGCTAAAATTCTGCTGGTAGGGACTTCTGCTTACAGGTAGGATGATGGTTGTGGCTATGACAACTCTTACAGAAAAAGGCTAAATTGACTGCAAAAACGCTAATCTGGGGCTGGAAGGCAGCTCCTCAGCAGAGCACTTGCCTGGCCTGCAGAGGGCCCTGGGCTCAATCCCAAGCACCAGATAAAATCATATCAGGACAATAGAGGGCCATAGAGATAATAGACAAAATGAACCACAACTCAGGGACGTGCACTCCTTGGTTAGCTCTGGTAGCTGCCTCTGCTCTCTGGAGGCATTGCTGACTCTGACAGCAGGTGAAGGACTACGGTGGCCTTGAATATCATTTATAGAATTGAAGCATAGAGGGCCATAGAGATAATAGACAAAATGAACCACAACTCAGGGACGTGCACGCCTTGGTTAGCTCTGGTAGCTGCCTCTGCTCTCTGGAGGCATTGCTGACTCTGACAGCAGGTGAAGGACTACGGTGGCCTTGAATATCATTTATAGAATTGAAGCAAAAACACAAGCACAGACAGGAGCAAAAGAGAACTCCAGAGCATAGAGTATCCTGTAAGACATCTAGCCTTGCCTCTTCAAAAAGTTAATTCCAAGAAGAAAAAAGACTAGATTGTTCCAGACGAAAGAGATGGAGAGCCAGGAGCAGTGGGGCACAACTGTAATCCCAGCTGCTCAGGAGGCTGAGTCAGGAGGATCACAAGCTCTTGGCCACCTGGGTAATCTAGAAAGATCCTATCTCAAAAAGGGTGAGGGATGCAGCCCAGTGCCAGGTACTGGATTCAAACCCCGGCAAGAAAGGAGGGGAAAGGGAAAAGGGAGGGAGGCAAGGGAAAGAAAGGAAAGGGGGAGAGAAAAAAGAAAAGGAAAGAGAAGACAGGGCCGAGGATTTAGCTCAGTGGTTCCGCTGCCTGCCTCGCAAGCATGAGGACCGGAGTTCGATCCCCGGTACCAAAAAGAACCAAAAAAACAAAAGACAGGTTTTAAATGCAATGTGTAGAATTTCACTGGAGCCAGTTTTTAAAATGTTGTATCTATCACGTAAAGGTACAAGATCCCAATGATAAATGTAACTGTACTGTTTACTTTAAATGTACCAATAAATTTAATGGGGAAAAAATAAATAAAATGTATCTGAAAACATCATATTGTATACTATAAATACATATAATTTTATTTGCTAATTATATCTAAATAAAGTAGGAAAACTTAAATTTAATAAACTTAAAATTTCATAAATTAAACTGGGGAAAATAAGAAATAATAATGTTACAGGGCCAGGGATTTAGCTCAGTGGTTCTGCCGCCTGCCTCGCAAGCTCAAGGTCCTGAGTTCAATCCCCGATAACAAAAATAATAATAATAAAAATGCTATAAAAAGGCATTTAAGGGCCGGGGATGTAGCTCAGCAGCACAGCGCCTGCCTGGCAAGCATGAGATCATGAGTTTGATCTCCGGTACAAAAAAAAAGCCATTTAAATTAAGAACATTTCAGGATGGATTCATTTTGGGTGATACTGGGAATTAGTTGTGACAGTTCTATTGTGATTTTGTAAGGGCATATGTGAGATGTGTAGGACTGAATGGTTATAATGTCTGAAACTTGCTTTCCAATGGTTAAGAAAAGAAAAAGTTAAGTAGACAGTGCCAAGGATGTAGCTCAGCCTCCACGCAAAGAAAAGAACAGAAAAAATGCCTATAATGCCAGCACTTGGGAGGCTGAGGCAAGAGGATCACTACAAGTTTGAAGTCAGCCTGAGCTACATAGCAAGACTCTGTCTCAAAAAACGAAATAAAATAATAAATTTTAAAAGAAACAAAGCTGACAAAAAATATAGATGGTTGTGTAAGATAGGAAGAGATTTAATAAGAAATATTGTGAAACATCAGAATTTGTTTACTGTGTTGAGTATTTGGGTATTCAGTGTCCTTTTTATATAGATGGTTGTGTAAAATAGGAAGAGATTTAATAAATATTGTGAAACATCAGAATTTGTTTACTGTGTTGAGTATTTGGGTATTCAGTGTCCTTTTTCTCTGTGTTAGACAATTTTCAGAATAAAACACTGGAATTTCCATGCTCTTCTCACTGATACATAATAACAGAAGGCAAGCAGGGTGTGGTGGTGCACGCCTGTAATCCCAGCACTCAGGAGGCTGAGGCAGGAGGATCACTGTGAGTTCCAGACCAGCCTGGGCTACATAGAGAGTTCCAGGTCAGTCTCAACTACATCGTGAGACCCTGTTTCAAAAAACAAAAAACAAAACAAAACATAGTAACAGAAGGCACTCCGGCTGCGGCTGGCTGATGTTATTTCTTTGTTCTTCGGCGATTACACAGCGTTCTCACTTATGACATTTCCAAAGGCCTATGATGAATGTCATCATATTGCATGCCTAAAATGTACCAATGAACTTCATGAATTTAAAAAGGCATATTAAGAAATATGTCGGGCCAGGGATATAGCTCAGTGGCACCGCAACTGCTTTGCAAGCACAAGGCCCTGAGTTCCACCCCAGGTACCAAAACATGAGAAATATGTCCAAACCAATGCTTCTCTATTCAAGTTCGACTTTAACATCCTGTCGACATCTGGAGTTGTAAAAACTAAAACTCTGACCCTTGCTGCCAACCCGAGAACCGCAAAGCCGGGCCTGCGGAAGCACAGGCCACGGGGGCCCTGCAGTGCCGCGCCGCGCCGCC
>NW_022900932.1:439084-444977 GCF_012274545.1 Fukomys damarensis
CGGCACCGGCCTCTCCACCCTCCGTCCACGTCCACGCAGCAGCAGCGTCCTCTCCCAGTGCTCCCCACGCTCCTGCGCAGCCGCTCCCCTCCCAGCGCTGCGCTGTGTCCACCAGCGACTGCTGCTCCCCGCCACAGCCCTCCCGGCCCGCGCCCAGATGCCGGCTGGAAACGCGTTGTGTGCTCCACTCGCTGCCTCCCTCCCCACACAGCAAGATGGGCCCGAACCGCTCACGCCACCTCTGAGGCAGCCTGGAAGACTGCCTTCGCAGGGCTGGCAGCACAGGCCTCTGAATTTAGCACTCTAGGAGGCTGAGGCAGGAGGACCACAAGAGCAAGCCCAACCTGGACTATTTGGTAATTTTGTGAGACCCCGTCTCAAAATTAAAACTACAAAAGAAAGAGGGTGGGGACACTGAGGACGTACTCCAGTGTGCAACTCCTGGATTCAGTCCCCAGCACCACAAAACAAAAACAAAACTGGGTTGGGGATTTAGCTCAGTGGTTTTGCCACCTGTCTCACAAGCGCAAGGGCCTGATTTCGGCCCCAGTAGCAACAACAAAAAAACCTACTCCCTTGCAGTCCACTTCAGCGATCCTAAACTGGTTTCTACACTGCATCCAGAATGCTCTAAGGCACAACTAACTCCTAAGTCTCAGGGCTCATTTCTGGGCCCCTCGCCGCGCTGGTGCGGTCCTCCAAGAGCCAGGCTCCCCACTCTGCCCTCCTTGCCTGGCTGGGCCCAGCAACCGACTCCGGGCTCCCCAGGTTCCCTTCCATCTCCGACTTGCTGCAAACTGGTCCTGAGGCCCATCCCACCGCCCCACTGCGAGTGGCTGCTCTTGCGCTGCTTGTTTTAACTTCCTTAGGGCTCTGGCTCCGCTCGCTGAGCAGGTCAGACCTGCAGGGGGCTGTCAGTCAGTACCTCACGTCAGTCACACCGACCTGGGTGTCGGCCGGCCGCCGACTCCTGCAGGGAAAGGTCTGTGCTGTTTCCTGCCAGTAGTCGGCATTTCTGGGCGTACTGTTTTCAGTCAATTTCGGTGGACTGTATCAAAGATTCCTAAGAAAGGGAGCCCCTGCTGGGTGGGCACATCTGCAATCTCAGCACTTAGGGAGGCTGAAGCAGGAGGACTGCCAAGTTTGAGATCAGCCTGGGGAACCTTGGAGACCCTGGAGTCCTGGAGACCTAGTTCAATGCAAAGGCCCTGTGTTTAATCCTGTGTTGAGGGAAAAAGAAATAAGGAAGCGACAGGTCCAGATACTAGCAGTGTCCCAGAACACACAGCGACTTGTTCTAGAACCAAGACATAACCCAATCAAGAAAAGCAAGCTCGAGAGGAAGCTGACGTGAGCGTTGTTTCACACACACCAGAAGCCATGGCTTCTCCCCAGCTCCCCCGCCCATGGACGTGGCCCACGGGAAGGGAGGCCAGGTGCTTCCTGGCTGCTTTCGGCCTCCCAGTCCAGACGGCCTCTTCCTACAGAGTCACTGAAACACCCTTCCTCCAGCCCCTGGCCCTGGCATGTCCCAGGGGCCCCGATGAAACTCATTCGCTAACAGAGGGCGAGGGAACCCCCGAGAGCGGCCCCAGGCAGATCCGAACATCAGACCTCGAAGGAAAGCGAGCTGGGAGGCAGCCTGCCGGGGCAGCCGCAGCACACGTTGGCGGCCTTCCAGAACACGGTCAGTCCGCGCAGGGACCCCGACGCCACAGCCTCGCGCTTCCCCTGCCCTGTGACCCGACCTGAACGGCTTCCAGGGAAGGGCCGGCTGGCCATCCCGTGCACCCCACTGTGAGCACCCAAGGGCACTCCCGGGCAGTCAGTGAAGAGAGCCACTCACAGCAAGGGAGCGTGCAGGACTCCAGGGGCAGCGCACAGGCCGGAGGTTCTGCGTATGCATGGGTGTGCGCTGTCTGCTAGTGATTCTCTCCTCACACAATTAATCAATACTTGCACAAGTACTGTCTGCAACTAAAAACTTTTATCAACAGGAAGTCCTAGAATTATACTTTGTGAGCTCCCAGGATTTGGAGAACGTTACACGGCTTCCTTAACCCACAGCCCGGGTGCCTGGTGGGAGTCCCGACCACACCGGGCCGCATCTTCACACACTCAGCCCTCAGCACAGGTCCGGATGCTCCCAGACTCGGAGCGCGCTCGCCGGTGTGAAGAACTCCTGGAAGACCCTCACCCCAGGGGTCAGCCATGCACGGCTTGCCTCCCTCCTGTACGACCGGGCCTGGCGGCGGGGCGCGGCGCCTCCCGCCTTCCTGCTTCCTAAGGTGCCGAGAAGAGGGGCGGAGGAGCCGTGGAGGACTTCCCTCCGGAGAGTGCACACGAACAGAAGCAGAGGGGACATCTCTTCCGGGCAAGGCGCTGCGACGCGAGGGGCGCTCAGCACTGGTCCTCACCCAGCAGGGCGTAGGGGTTGCGGGCAGCCAGGCCACAGCCTGGGGCCGAGGTCGGGGTGTCTTCATCGCCCTCTCCCTCCTCGTCCGCATCCCTGTCCTCCTCTCCCTCCTCCTCACAGGAGCTGCTCAGCTCTTCCTCCTCCTCCTCCTCCTCCTCCTCACCGGCGGGCCCCACCCTGCCCTGCAAAACCACCAGCTCTGCCGTCTCAGGATGAGACTCCCAGGTGCCTGGAATGGAGAGCCGGAGAGAGGAGGGCGGGGGTGAGCCAGGGCCGGAATGAGGGCAGGCAGCCGTGTATCACTCCCTCGGGAGCTCGCGGAGGAGGCCCGCGGGCACTGTCCACGCACACGCACACGCACACGCACATGCACGCAGCAGGCTGCACACCTTTCTGCTCACTGTAGCCCGGGGGGTGGAAACACAGGCTGAGGCGGCCGTCCACTGCCAGCCACAGCAGGCTGTTGGCCGCTCGGTACACGTCGTTGCGCGCTGTCCTGGCAGTCTTGTAGCCACGCTTCTCGGCCCAGGCTGGAGGGAGAAGGAGCCAGGAGGGCGCCTCAGCCATCACCCACCCGACTCTGTCCCAGCAGGGAGAGCAAAGCAGGCGGAGGGAGAGGGGCAGGGCCAGAGAGCCCACAGGCCACACCTTCACAGATGTCCCAGGCACACCAGGGGTGCTCAGAGGACGGGTCCTCAGCCTCCGGGTGGCGCAGGCGCAGCAGGGTCTGCACAGGGATCCGCGAGGCCAGGTAGCCCACAGATGTGTAGGGCTCCTGCATCTGTGAGACAGGGTAGATCCCGGCCAGGACCTGCGGGGACGCGGCTCAGCACCTCGGCCTCCTGCCCCTTCCTCCCGCCTCCCACCTGTCTGCACCCCACCTGCAGCTGTCTGGGCAGCAGCGAGGGGAAGGTGAGGCCCGGGCAGTCACAGAGCTTCACCGTGGGGGTGAGGAAGTAGGTCTGAAAGTAGCGGGTGTGGCCCGGGGTCCTGGAGACACTCACGACCTTCCGGCCCACCAGCCCGTTGATGAGTGAGGACTTGCCCACGTTGGGGAACCCTGCGGAAGGCAGGGCGTGAGCACCGGCCCAGCGCCGCACCAGCAGGATCTGGGGCAGCAGCTGGAGGTGAAAGGGGACCTGAGGCTCAGGAGAGAGGAGCCGCTGAACACTGCCAACCGAGTTCCGCCTCACCACTTACAACTCCGCAACCAGCGGTGATTCAACCACTTCCGAGCCGGAGCCCCGTCTTACAGGAGACACAGACCCTTCTGCCGGAATGAAGTGGTCCCAGACACGAGGGAAAGAACACTACAGGCAGGCGCTGGCAGCGCAGCAGAGGCCTGGCGGAGGGACCCACATCCCCAGACCGGCGTACTCGGCCCGCTGCACGGCCACCGCAAGCACCATCCAGCCAAGTCCAGCACCTGCACAGGTGGCACCCACCCCGTTTTCACACCATCCTCGTGATTGCCACACAGAGGCGCAGACGCCAGGGTGCAGGCCCCAAGCAGGATGCGTCCCCTCCACAGCGGAGGAGGAGCAATCAGCTCACTTAGCTCTGCAGCCTTGGCGGTGTGCGACACGGTGTCTGGGCCGCCCGCCCCACACTCGTCCCCCCGCCGCGGGGTGTGACGCCCCATCCGCCTCTCCTCTGAAGACTCTTCACTTCACTTCCACACACTTGCTGGCTCCTCCTCCTCTGCCCAAGTCTACCTGGTTGATGCACTCACTGGCCTCTTCTCCACCTACTTCGCACCAGTGTTGGGGTTTCAAGCACCAACCAGATCCGTCCAGGGTCCCCTAACGCGAGCCGCCACCCCCACTGGCGGCGCTGAAGACCAATCCCTACTTTCTTGCTCCCGCGCGCCCGCTCCTCTCCGTGGTGGAATGTCAGCTGCTCAGGGCAGTCCACACTGCGGCCCTCACCTCGCTCTCATGGCACACGCAGGCCACAGCAACCCCGTCCGTCCCCTCCGCCTCCCAAACATACCCCGACCCCCACTCCAAGTAGCCCCCAACTGCTTCCTTACTCATCCACCTCCCACCACTGGCCCCGTACCCAGGAAGCAGAACAAACCTCCGAAAAGGGGACACCAAAACTCACCACTGGCCTCCGCGAGACCCAGAGTAAAATCCCAGATGCCCGCCGTGGTCACAGAGCTGCACACTGTGGCCCCTGGGCCTTCCTGGGCTCTGCTCATGCCCTCCCTGCACCATACTCTCAGCCCTGGAGGTCTCCCTGGGCCCAGGCCCCCCGAGTCTGCATGGCCCACGCGTCGTGACGCGACTCAGACCTCAGACCTATTTACCCACAGGAACAGGGTCTGCTCACACTGCACAGAGCCCACGGTCTCTTCCCAGCGCCTGGCACCTGGCTGGCACTCAGGAAACCTGCTGACTGCACGGAGAACAAGTGCAGAGGGAAACCCAGCCAGCCGCCCAGGCACAGTGACCTCCTCAGACCTGGCAATGAAGCCAGGGTGGAGGCCTCTCTGATGGAGCGCCAGGGCCGACCGTGAGCCAGGGAAAGGCCAAGCTGAGGCAGCAGAGAGGATCAGGCACTCAGCAGCCAAGCAGGTTTCACACACAGGGGCCAATGAAAGAAAACAGGGCCACTGCAAGGAGCCAGCTCCCCTGGGCAATGCCCAGGTTTCCTCAGGGCAGGGCCCTCTTCAGTTCCACAGCACCTGAGAGCACATCTCTGCTGAGGATCTTTCTCACCTCGCACACCAAACTGAAAAGGGGCCCTGGAACCTCACTGTGCATCCTGTTTTCTGCAGGAATTCAGTCTTAGCTGGCTAAAGTCGTACGTGTCTGCAATCCCGGAACTTGGGAGGCTGAGGCAGGAGGATTAGTTCAAGGCTGAGTTCAGTCAGGACTACACTGTGAATTCAAAACCACCCAGGAATGGTGGCACGTGCCTGTAATCCCAGCCATTGGGAAGCTAAGGCAGGAGGACTGCCAGGACCTCAAGGTCAGCCTGGGTATAGTGAGTTCAAGACCAGCTTGAATTAGAGAGCAAAGACCTGTCTCCGAACAAAACAAACGACTCAGGAAGTTAAGCTTGCTTCAACCCTGCTCTGATTTAATGATCCCTGCGCCCAAGACTAACCCGAAACTGAGACGTTGAGGTTTGCAATCTCTTAGGACAGCAGAGAACTGCCTGGCGCACGGTAAGGGCCACACAAATGCTGCCACTTAGCCTCAGAGCCATCACTGCCGTCTCCATGCTGCTCCCCCACAGCTCACAACCACTTTCTGGACTGGGAACGCCACGCCGTCCGGAACTTAAGACACCAGCGCAGCTAGCCATGGTGACGGCAGGGCTGGCTCAGGGTCACACGCAGCAGAGCGCGGACGGCACTCCTCTCCCATGCACTGTCTCCCCCTCCACTGCCCGCCGTGTCCTTACCCACGCAGCCGATGGTCACCACCCCATCCTTGTAGCGCTCCCGGGATGGGCCGGTTGGCTCCA
>NW_022900932.1:446089-447196 GCF_012274545.1 Fukomys damarensis
CTCCATGCTGCTCCCCCACAGCTCACACCCACTTTCTGGACTGGGAACGCCACGCCGTCCGGAACTTAAGACACCAGCGCAGCTAGCCTTGGTGACGGCAGGGCTGGCTCAGGGTCACACGCAGCAGAGCGCGGACGGCACTCCTCTCCCACGCACTGTCTCCCCCTCCACTGCCCGCCGTGTCCTTACCCACGCAGCCGATGGTCACCACCCCATCCTTGTAGCGCTCCCGGGATGGGCCGGTTGGCTCCAGGGCGGAGTCCGTCTGCTGCTCCACCAGGACGGCCAGCCCGTCCTCCTCGTCCTCCTCGTCCCCGGAGCCACTGCCCCAGGTGGCCCCAGCCACGTCCCGGGCAATCTTCTCCCGCCAGCTGCTCAGGTCCACTGCTCAGAGGAAAGAGAAGGGGGCCCCGCCTCTGCAGGTGACCGCAGTATCAACCTGCACAGCTGTGGCCAGGCTGTCCCGGCTCCACCCCACCACCGTGGAGTCTGTCCGGGACTCTGTCTCACCGGCCGGCCGCTCCTGACACTGCCCTTGGGAAAGCCAAGCAAAGCGGCTCCCAGAACCTCCACCACCCACCTTTCCCTGCAGTGATGGCCTCACAGGCTCTCAGCAGCTGCTCCGGCCCCAGGGCCCGAGTCCATCCTCTGCCCCGCCTCCGACTCCTCTTCAAGACTGGGATCAGAGGGCGCAGAGGGTCGGCACCCAGCAGTGTCCGACGCTCCCCGCACAGGGCCCACAGGGACCCATCTCCCTGTCCCCACCGGCCCCTCGCCCACCCGACCCTCCTCGTCCTCACCACTACCAGGCTCATGTGAGGCACAGGGATCCCGAGGAAAAGAGGTGAACAGGACGACGTGGAGCTGGGGGAAGTGTTGGTGGAAATAATGCTTCCAGGCGACGACGAGCGCGGGCGGGGCCAGGTCCACCTTGTTCAGGACCAGCACCAGCGCCAGCCCGAAGGGCCCACAGACCCATCTCCCTGTCCCCACCGGCCCCTCGCCCACCCGACCCTCCTCGTCCTCACCACTACCAGGCTCATGTGAGGCACAGGGATCCCGAGGAAAAGAGGTGAACAGGACGACGTGGAGCTGGGGGAAGAGTGT
>NW_022900932.1:460014-477927 GCF_012274545.1 Fukomys damarensis
CAGCAACCCCGTCCGTCCCCTCCGCCTCCCAAACATACCCCGACCCCCACTCCAAGTAGCCCCCGACTGCTTCCTTACTCATCCACCTCCCACCACTGGCCCCGTACCCAGGAAGCAGAACAAACCTCCGAAAAGGGGACACCAAAACTCACCACTGGCCTCCGCGAGACCCAGAGTAAAATCCCAGATGCCCGCCGTGGTCACAGAGCTGCACACTGTGGCCCCTGGGCCTTCCTGGGCTCTGCTCATGCCCTCCCTGCACCATACTCTCAGCCCTGGAGGTCTCCCTGGGCCCAGGCCCCCCGAGTCTGCATGGCCCACGCGTCGTGACGCGACTCAGACCTCAGACCTATTTACCCACAGGAACAGGGTCTGCTCACACTGCACAGAGCCCACGGTCTCTTCCCAGCGCCTGGCACCTGGCTGGCACTCAGGAAACCTGCTGACTGCACGGAGAACAAGTGCAGAGGGAAACCCAGCCAGCCGCCCAGGCACAGTGACCTCCTCAGACCTGGCAATGAAGCCAGGGTGGAGGCCTCTCTGATGGAGCGCCAGGGCCGACCGTGAGCCAGGGAAAGGCCAAGCTGAGGCAGCAGAGAGGATCAGGCACTCAGCAGCCAAGCAGGTTTCACACACAGGGGCCAATGAAAGAAAACAGGGCCACTGCAAGGAGCCAGCTCCCCTGGGCAATGCCCAGGTTTCCTCAGGGCAGGGCCCTCTTCAGTTCCACAGCACCTGAGAGCACATCTCTGCTGAGGATCTTTCTCACCTCGCACACCAAACTGAAAAGGGGCCCTGGAACCTCACTGTGCATCCTGTTTTCTGCAGGAATTCAGTCTTAGCTGGCTAAAGTCGTACGTGTCTGCAATCCCGGAACTTGGGAGGCTGAGGCAGGAGGATTAGTTCAAGGCTGAGTTCAGTCAGGACTACACTGTGAATTCAAAACCACCCAGGAATGGTGGCACATGCCTGTAATCCCAGCCATTGGGAAGCTAAGGCAGGAGGACTGCCAGGACCTCAAGGTCAGCCTGGGTATAGTGAGTTCAAGACCAGCTTGAATTAGAGAGCAAAGACCTGTCTCCGAACAAAACAAACGACTCAGGAAGTTAAGCTTGCTTCAACCCTGCTCTGATTTAATGATCCCTGCGCCCAAGACTAAACCGAAACTGAGACGTTGAGGTTTGCAATCTCTTAGGACAGCAGAGAACTGCCTGGCGCACGGTAAGGGCCACACAAATGCTGCCACTTAGCCTCAGAGCCATCACTGCCGTCTCCATGCTGCTCCCCCACAGCTCACAACCACTTTCTGGACTGGGAACGCCACGCCGTCCGGAACTTAAGACACCAGCGCAGCTAGCCATGGTGACGGCAGGGCTGGCTCAGGGTCACACGCAGCAGAGCGCGGACGGCACTCCTCTCCCATGCACTGTCTCCCCCTCCACTGCCCGCCGTGTCCTTACCCACGCAGCCGATGGTCACCACCCCATCCTTGTAGCGCTCCCGGGATGGGCCGGTTGGCTCCAGGGCGGAGTCCGTCTGCTGCTCCACCAGGACGGCCAGCCCGTCCTCCTCGTCCTCCTCGTCCCCGGAGCCACTGCCCCAGGTGGCCCCAGCCACGTCCCGGGCAATCTTCTCCCGCCAGCTGCTCAGGTCCACTGCTCAGAGGAAAGAGAAGGGGGCCCCGCCTCTGCAGGTGACCGCAGTATCAACCTGCACAGCTGTGGCCAGGCTGTCCCGGCTCCACCCCACCACCGTGGAGTCTGTCCGGGACTCTGTCTCACCGGCCGGCCGCTCCTGACACTGCCCTTGGGAAAGCCAAGCAAAGCGGCTCCCAGAACCTCCACCACCCACCTTTCCCTGCAGTGATGGCCTCACAGGCTCTCAGCAGCTGCTCCGGCCCCAGGGCCCGAGTCCATCCTCTGCCCCGCCTCCGACTCCTCTTCAAGACTGGGATCAGAGGGCGCAGAGGGTCGGCACCCAGCAGTGTCCGACGCTCCCCGCACAGGGCCCACAGGGACCCATCTCCCTGTCCCCACCGGCCCCTCGCCCACCCGACCCTCCTCGTCCTCACCACTACCAGGCTCATGTGAGGCACAGGGATCCCGAGGAAAAGAGGTGAACAGGACGACGTGGAGCTGGGGGAAGTGTTGGTGGAAATAATGCTTCCAGGCGACGACGAGCGCGGGCGGGGCCAGGTCCACCTTGTTCAGGACCAGCACCAGCGCCAGCCCAAGCTCCCCCGTCACGTACTCGTAAAGCGCTGGTGGGAAGTTCACAACCTGGCAAGGGGTTGGGAAACATGGAGCAAGGAGACATCGGCAGAGCGCTGCCTCCACCTCCGCACTCCTCAGGCGCAGCTCAGACACAGTGGCAGACTCTGGACTGAGCAAAGAAAAGCAGCCCCACCAGCAAGGAAGGTAAAGCAAGGCTGAGCAAGGCCTGCACGCATCCTGGAGGGCTTCCCACAGGTGCAGACGAGAAACAAAACGAACCAAGGGTCAGGAAACGATGACACTGGTGCAGGGATGCCAGGGGGGCTCAGGAGGGAAGTGGAGACTGGATAAAAATACTACTGTTCCCAAGTGTGCATAGGAGCGCGTGAGCAAGTGCACACGTGTGACCTGAACACGAGCGTGTGTGAATGCACCTGCGTGGGTACACGTGCACATCTGCGTACACTCACTGGCGACCGCCAACTTGGATGTCCCCAGACTTGCCTTCCTCCCACTGCAGGATTCACAAGGCAGCCCAGCGGCAGCCCAGCCTTCACACGACCCTGGCACTCAGTGGAGTGGGCAGCCGCACAGGGCCGGGCCAGAGATGAGGGGCAGGAAAGGGCATGGCCGGGCTGAGCAGGGACAAGCCCCAGCTGCCCTCAGCAAATCCAGGAAGTCCCACAGGCCGGGACTGTCTATGGCCTAGTTCTGGGAGGCTGGGAGATGGGACTTGCAGGTTTTCATCAAAGACTGCAAGGAGAGCCAACTGACCAGAGGACAGGACACGAGGACAACGACAAGTAAGTAAAAGACATCAACACAGGGTAAAGGAAGCAGAGCAGAAAGAGAGAAGGGCAACTCTCCATCTTCCCACTCCTGCCCCTGACCCCCAAGAACCTTCCACTCACAGGATGTCGGATGTCAGTAACAAGCAGGACCACATCCGACATCTCCAACACACGCCACAGCTGCCTCCACGTCTGCAGAGACACAAGACCAGCGGGAGAGACCCTGAGCCCGGGTCACTCTTCAGCCCGACTCAGGCCCAGCTGCACGTGGATCCCAAGAGCCCGCCCGTCCCAACTCCATCACCTCCAGATTGTGCTCGAAGTGGCTGAGCTTCTCCGAAGTGTAAGCCCCGTGTATTTTCCCAAGATACTCCTGGAAGCTCCGCTCCTCCTGGCTCATCAGCTGCTCTTTGGACATCTCATAACTCCAAGGCGGGCGTCGAGGAAAGTCCAGGACTGAGGAGTCAGAGGAGGTGCCGGTGTCACGGTCCAAGTGTGCACCCCAGATCCCTCCTCCTGGGTCTCCTCTCGCCCTGGACTCCTCTCCCAGGCGCACCTGACCCGGGCTGATAGACCTCCCGGATGTCCAGCTCCAGCACCTCCGCACTGACAGGCTGCAGCACTTGCTCCCGGGCCGCCTTCTTCCTCCTCTCCACCTCCTCCCGACTGTCCCGTTCAAAATGCAGCCGGTACCTACGACAGACAGGGACCACGCATCGGGCGGAAGCCTGTGCCACACAGGCGACCTCCCAAAGCTTTCTCTGCGAGTCATTCCAGCCTGCCCTCATCAGCCAGACTCCCTGCAGCCCTTCGGAAGACAGGCCGACGCCCCCCCCCCCGGGCCCGCAAGAGCTACCCAGAAAAATTCCATTGGGGAAGATAATGAAAGAAGACGACAGAGATCCATGTAGCCAAAGCGAGGGTAAAGCTTCAGGCAGGACACACAATCAATGCTGAACATGTGCTCTGAATGAAAGAATGAATGAATGAATGAACCAATAGATGAGATGAACCATAATCACTGGATAGAAACTTAAAAGTATACATTTGTCTCAATATTAAGAAAGAACTCCTTGAAATTCCATACTGTCCAGAATGGATCATTTCTTTCTTGTTAAGATTGGCTTTAATGACCATCAAATTAATCAATCATCTCATAAAAATGCTGCAGAGGAAGTATCTGCACCAAGGCTGACATTAGACCACGGTCTGTACTGCAAGGTTCCAATAGTCATGTTTCACGAGTTACTTCCTGGGATGAGGGAAGGCCCAGCACAGTGTATGTTGAGATCTGCTCATCTGTTTAACTAGAGTAGATCTGCTTTTGCTTTTATTATGCATTCATTTGTTATTTCATTTTTTGTTATTTATTAAATACTTATATAAATATTAATGCCTGCTAGGCTCCAAATACTATGCTGATTTCCTCAAATATTTCTTTTGAAACAGTTTTCAGGTTAACAATATTCAAATGCTACTAGAACTCTTAAAACCTTAAGGCTCGGACACTTTCCCAAGCTGAGATAGTAAGCACTGAGCTCTGTTGTGTATATGGTGTCCACCAGTCCCACTGCTGGCCCATGGCTGTCTCCCTACAGAAGGGGGAGGGTAAATGAGGGGAACCTCATGGTCATTAATGGGTGGTGGAAGAGGGACATATCTGTCAAGGCTCTTGGAGAAACACTTCCTGTTTATTCTAATATTCATAACAACTCTGATAAAGAGTTTACAGATAAAAAGAAGGGCCTTGGAATATTAATGATTTGTCCACATTCATAAACATGATACATCTGGATTTGAACCCCAGCCTCTGCTGCCAATGCCCTTCTGTTTCCACTGCACTTGGGAATGCTCAGATATTGGCCAGCTTGTGTGCTGCTTGGTCTTTAAAATGCAGCGTGAACTTGGTAAGAGTGCTGCATTCATGAGTGGATGGCAGCAAAAGACAGATGTGCTAAGGTATCTGGAGAAGGTCTGGCTAGGGCAACCTCGATGCCAAGGGCTGGAGACAAGGAGCCCTGAGATGGGCCTTTTATATGAATTCTTCATGTGGATTAATAGCGTTCAAGTCCTGGATACCAAACTCTTGGAAGAAATTTGAGAAGAACCAATGACTATCTACTCCTTGTAACTACTTCATTTCTTTTTCAACCCATAGGATGAAATATCCCAGCTCTGCTAAAACAGAAGAGTAGTGTGTTTCAGAATGAATGAGCTTGAGAAGAGAAACTTCAGGAGGCTGAATTTTGCTCAATTTCCAATCAGACAGAAGGCAGGTGGGGACATCTGTGAGCACACAGCAGCCTCACGAGGGTTGGGGTGGGTATGGGAGAAGTAATAGAAGGTGGCGACAGCAGCAGCAGCCGCCGCCGCCGCAGCAGCAGCAGCCCCCCCTGCCCGATCGGGAAGAGACTGGAGACGAGGAGGACGAGAGTCCCATCGGTGAGGGGCCGGGAAGGGTGTGCGCAGGCTTGACAGCCGGCCCGGCGAGGGCTGGGGGCTGATGAGGTGTGGGGCAGGGGCCAGCGGAAGGAGGAAGGCCCTGGGGCCGGGACGGGGGGCTGCTCGGGATGGACCCTCGAATGAGTTCTCTTACTTGAACCCTCAACCTCGGTCCGGCCCCAAACCTTTCTAGACGAGGAGAAGATAAAGAGCTCGTATGCGCAGCCGCACAATTGCAGGGAAGGGGGCAGTAGAGCTATTACAGATTGCGATGGTTGAGATGACAATTTGTGACCACTCTGTCACTGGGAAGGTGGAAGTGCAGACTTCTCTAAACTACTCCCCCAAGCAAAGGAGAGGAGGAAAGAAGTGTCTGATTGGCCAGCAGTTAAGGTGAGAGATTGGATTGTTTCTGGCATCACCTGGGGTGTTATGGGTAGTGTAAGGGAAAGTTGTCGGTGCCCTTCTTGCTGTCAGTACCTTTCCTGCATTACCGCGTCTCTACTTTTTGCTAAGCTTCAAACAGCTTTGCAGAGGAAAGGGCAGGTAGATGGGGTGAGAATTTGTATTACTGCTGAGACTACAACTGGCTTTCTGTACTGGTTGTATTATGCATAAGTAATGGAATAAATACAACTAAAAGGGTGATCATCAGTACTTTCATTCTCACCGCCATGTTTCATGTCTGTTCTTAGGACCACCCAGCCTTCTGGGCTCTCCCCCCATGGCCAATGGAAAGCCTGGTGATCCCAAGTCAGGTGAGAAGGGAAGGGGCCCAGATCCTTGTTTTAGGTCCTGGAGGAGGGAGCAAAGAAGCAAGGAAAAGATTGGGGATTCTCTACCTAAATGGATGGAGAGAAGTTGTACAGTCATGGGTTTGAAAGGTGTAAAACTGTTGCTTCTTCCCAAATCCATCGGTACATCTAGTGCATTCCTAGTCAGAATCCTTGTGATGTTTTTGTAGAAATAAACATTCTTTGTTTTTATGAAGAGGACCTAGATGAGAAACTGCGAAGATATTGTTAAAGTAGGAAAGCATATGTGAATATCAACACTTGTAGGAAAGCTACACTGACTGTGACAGTCTGGGTTTTCACACAATAATAAACTCATACATCAAAACAGCTTAAAGAGTTGAGAGTCAGAAGCCCACAGATGTACAGACATTTCGTTTATATGAAAACAGAACTGAAAAAGTGGTCTTTCCACTAAGCTGCTGGATTAAACATTCATGTAAAAATGAAATCTGACCTAGTCACACAAGATGGAAATGTCACTTTAACTGGACTGTAGATCTAAGTGTAAAAGAACAGTTTTTCTAGGAGGTAAATGTAGTTTCATGGTCTTAGTAATCTAAAACTTGCTGAAGAAATATACGTATGCTATAAAGAAAAGATTAACGGGGCCGGGGATTTAGCTCAGTGGTTCGGCCGCCTGCCTTGCAAGCACAGGGTCCTGAGATGGGCTGAGGATTAAACGTGGTGGTGTAAACTTGGGTTCAATCCCTAGTACTGAGGGAGAAAAAGTAACAAATACAACTAATATCTATAATCTAAAATACGTGAACAAGTTCTCCAGACCATCCATTGAAAAAACTGACAAAAGACCAGGACAATTTATAAAAAGTATCAAAATGGACCGAAAACAGGTGAACAAGTACTCAATATTAATCATCAAATAAATGCAAGATAAAAACACTACTTTAAAATTGAAACTCCTGGGCTGATGATTTAGCTCAGTGGTTCTGCTGCCTGCCTCGCAAGCGCAAGGGCCCAAGTTCGATCCCCAATACCAAAAACAAAAAAAAAATTGAAACTGCTGTTCCCTTTGGATAGGATTATTACATGAGATAATCACTAAGGAGGCTGAGGCTGAGGCAGGCAGGAGGATTGAGGCAAGTATGAGGCCCGACTGGGCTACAAAAGCAAGACCCTATCTCAACCAAAAAGAAGAATTAAAATTCGAACCACCTTTTCATTCAGCTGTCTCACTTCTAGGTATATATTCAGAGAATTGAAAGCATGATCTGGAAGAGCTTTGGGCGGGGGTGAGGTCCTGAGGAGAGAACCCAGGGCCTTCACACTGAGCTATATTCTCGGGCCTTTATATTTTTTCATTTTTTTATTGTTTTTAATTTTGAGACAAGGTCTTACTAAGTTGCCTCAGCTGGGCTCAAACTTGCAGTGCTCCAGTCTGTCTTTCAGAGTGCTGGGATTGCAGGTGTGCCAGCCACCATGGCAGCTGGAGAGATTTGTGTGCTCATGTTTTTAGGAGCACTGTCCTCAAATACCCAAAAGTGAGTGCCACCAAATATCCATTGATAGAATAAATAAACAAAATGTGCACGTTCAGTGAAATAAATGTTCAGCCTAATGAAGGAAGAAAATGCTGTCACGTATTCAAACGTGGATGAACCTTGAGAACAGTATGCTAAATGAGATAAAAAGTAAGAGTGATTTATTCAAAGCATCTAGTGTAAAACTCAAAAGCAAAGGAACCGGGCCCCAGAGGCTGGGTGAAAGGGTGTGGAGGAAGGGGAGTTGTTCAGTGGATACAGTTTCAGTTTTGCAAGTTCTAAGGATCTGTTTCACAACATGATATACTTAAAACTCCTGAACTGTAAATTTAAGAGTTAAGATTGGCCAGTCATAGTGGCGTACACCTATGACCCCAGTGCTGGAGACTGAGGCAGGACCATCACAAGTTTCAGTGCCAGCCTAAACTACATAGTGAGACCTTGTCTTAAAAAAGTCAAGATGATAAATTTTTTATGTTCTATTTTTTTCTTATAATAAAAAATTTATCAGGGGGCCAGAGATTTAGCTCAGTGGCACCATGTCTGCCTCGCAGGCGTAAGATCATGAGTTTGATCCCCAATACAAAAAAAAAAAAAAAAAAAAAAACTTACACAAGAGAATGGCAGAATGACAAAGACTGCCAACCACTTTGGGTTTGTTTTGTTTGAGTTTTTGGTTTGTTTGTTTTTGCACCCGGGATTGAACTTGGGACCTTGTGCTTGTGAGCCACTTGGTTTTTTTCAGACAGGGCTTCACTGCGTAGTTCAGTCTGGCCTTGAACTCCTGGTGATTGTCCTGCCACAGCCTCCCAAGAGCTGGGATTACAGGTGTGCGCCACCACACCCAGCCTTGACAACCACTTTGAAACAAGGTCTGATGTTACTTAAGTTTGAACTAATATGCCCTCTGACCCAGCAATTCCTTTACTCATATATACTGAAATACATACATAGGTATAACATGAATTAAAACATTCGCGGCAGCATTTCTTGTGGCCCCAAACTGGTAGCCATCCACATGTCCCTCATCAGTGGTAACTCAGGTGTTCATGTGCATGGCGTGGGATGATGATGTTGAGTGAAGGGGGCCAGACAGACAGACTGATTCCATTTACACAATGTTCAAAACAGACAAACCTGTGATGTTAGAAGTCAGAATATTGGTTACCTTTGGAACAGGGAGTTGGGGGCACAGGAGTAAGTCTCAGAAGCGTTCATAAGGCTCTAACTCTTCACCTGGCTGTTTTTATTTTGTAATAATTGAGCTGTACACTTAAATAGGTACTGTACATCTGTATGTGCTGCACTGTGATTAAAAAGAGTAGCTGTGGCGCACACCTGCAATCCCAACAGTCTTAAGAGATTGAGACAGGAGGATCCCAAGTGCGAGCCCAGCCTGGGCAGCTTAGCAAGACCCTGTCTCAAAAAATAATAAGGGCCAGGATGCAGCTAGTGCAGAGGCCTGGGTTCAACCCCAGTACTGGAAAAATCAAGACTTATATGTCGGGATGAAGCTGCCTGTATCACCTTTCTGTGTCTCTCTCTAGCCCTTCACAGAGGTCCTCCAGGATCCAGGGGACCAATGATCCCACCACTGCTGAGCCTCCCCCCTCCTCCCAGGGGAAGAGGCCCATTTCGGGGAGGCCTTGGCCCCAGGTCTAGTCCGTATGGTCGTGGTTGGTGGGGGGTCAATGCAGAACCTCCCTTTCCGGGGCCAGGCCACGGGGGTCCCTTCCGGGAAAGCTTTCATAAAGAGCACAGAAGCCCGAGAAGGCTCAGAAGCTGGTCTCTCGTCAAGAACTCCTGCCCACCTCCGGATGGCGCCCAGGCCGTGCAAGGTGAGGTCCACGTTTACGCTTTGTAGCCTTCGTGCCGCCCTCCCTCAGTGGCCTAACTCCCAGGGTACCCAGGACTCCTTTCCTTTTGGGCAGCCCTGCCGCCCCACCGCGAGCTAGGGATGGAATCCTAGGCCTTGGCATAGGATCATGCTTAGGCTGTGCCCTGCGACCCCTCAGCTGCCTTCAGGGCCCTGGGTTCCGTCCCTAGCACCACCACCCTTCCCCCCAAAGAGAAACTGGAGATGACGGGGTAGCAAATCTGCTTTATCTCTGCTTTTCATTTCCATTGTCATCTTGCTCGGATTTTAAACTGCCCGATTTTAACTCATCCACAGACAAATCCAACCGCCCTGTCTGTCGACACTTTTCCAAAAAGGGCCACTGCCGATACGAGGACCTCTGTGCCTTCTACCACCCGGGGGCCAATGGACCTCCTCTGTGAGACTGTGCCTTCCCTTCCAGGCCAGGAGGTGTCCCCCGTGGCCTCCCTGTGGCTCTGTGATGGAACTGTGAGGCTCCTCCGCCCTGCACCCTTGTTGGTGAAAGTCCAGCCCCTCTCCCTCCGTGTGGGGTCGAGTTGTGTTTGGTCACTGGTGCACAGTGCATGCCATCCTGACTCGGCCTCCAGGGACTCGCCTGGGGACCCCCACGCTCCCCCTTCGACTGCCTCCTAGACCCCGCTCTGCCAAGTGACTGCTGAACAGGAAACTCCTGGTGCTGTTTCTTGTGCATCTGTCCACTGTTGCCCTCCATTCCTAAGAGCTGCTTGTCCGGAGTCGTCTTCCTGTGACACCAGTGTTTCCAGCTGCTCGGGACGCGCCCGGGGCGTCTAACCCAGTCCAGTTTGGTGGCTGGTACAGGGCCGCTCCCCCACCTCTGGACTAGTTTCTCTGTCGGTAGCATGGTCCCCGCCACTCTGGTCTGTGATCACTGTGCTTCGTGAAGCTGTGTGTCCCCTCGTAGCCTCAGTGTTCGTGACTTCCCAACACTAGACTAAGGTTTTCTGCCAAAATGAGGGAGGATCCCAGTGCCCTCGACTGTCCCCACCTCCCAACACGGGAGGACTCTGCAGTTCGCAGGCTGCCTCCGTGTCCCCGTTCTTTTCCTGGTGTTGGTTATTCCCAGTCTGACACAAGCCTCAGCCTGGCCACCCGGCCTGTCTCTGGGTGGACACTGGACAGTGTTGTCACCCTGTTCGGACCCTCCTTCCTCACACCCCTGGCGTGGTTGTTTTCTGTGAAAACGGCAGGGAATGGGTTCAGTTCTAAGCTGGCCCAAAACAGATGGGTCAGGAGTCTTGGGGGCCAGAGGGAGGTACGGGAGCCTCTGGAGAACTGAGAATGAGGTGTTTTGTTGTTGTTTTGGGGTTTTTTTAAACATTTTTTTTATATTAGTAATAAACGGTAAAAACTAGCATTTTCTTTCATCTGCATTCCAGTCATCCCTGGAGGTCCAGATGAGGCTACGCTCCACAGATGGCTCATTCCTCGTTTAGTTCAGATGGTGGTCATGGGCAATGGCAACACCTGAGTCTCCTCCAGCCTGCAGACCGGCACATCCGACAGCCAGCAGGCCCAGGCTTCGTGGTGTTCAGGGCCAAAGCGTTAACAGAAAGAGGGAAAGCCTGGCTCCTGTGCAATAATTTTAAGTATTTTAACTGTTTATCCCTTTGGTGTTTACTGGAGTAGTTCCAATGAAGCAGTCTTTCAACGAAAATATGTAAAGTTCCAGCTGGGCGTGGTGGCCCAACCTTATAATCCCAGCACTCAAGAGGCTGAGGCAGGAGGATCGCTGGTAGTTCAAGACCACCCTGGGCTACATAGTTCCACATCAGTCTCAACTACATAGTGAGACCCTGTCTTAAAAAAAAAAAAAAAAAAAGTAAAGTTCCAACAGGCCAGCTATATACTAGACACAGGATGACAGCTAAATCAGTGCCTTTGTACACTTTTCAGAAGTGCTACGAAGCTGGACATGGTGCATACCTGTGATCCCAGCACTCAGGACGCTGAGGCAGGAGGATTGCCTTGAATTTCAAGGCCAAGCTGGGCTACATAGCAAGCCCTTCTCAAAAAAACAAAGTACTATAAAAATGCACAGTGCAAGGCAAGAACATAGTGGGAGTTGAGCCAGGCATGGGATGCAGGTCTGTAGTTGCAGCTCTCTGGAAGGCTGAGTCTGAAGGATCACAAGTTCAAGCACAACCTAGGAACTTTGAATAATCGAGACCCTATCAAAAAATTGTTTTAAGCCGGGCGTGGTGGCACACCTGTAATCCCAGCACTCGGGAGGCTGAGGCAGGAGGATCGCTGTAAAAAAAAATTTTTTTGTTTTAAAGGGGGTGTAGGTAAACTAGAAAAGGAGGGAGAGAGGAAGTAGAGGGAAGAGCAATTAGTCAGGGCTTTGCACAGCATAAGGATCTGGGTCTTGAAGGAAGTAGGTCTGAGTTTCAGGCAAGTGGGATCATGGGTTAGGCTGAGTTTTCAAAGCAGATCAGGTTATGGGGAGGAAGCCACTAATTTGCTCTGGGGATGATTGACACCTTTAAGGCCTTCAGGCAGAGATGAGATGATCAGCAAATAAATATGATGGGTGTTTAAATTTTAAAGTTATTACAGTAGGAGACATTGCCATTAATCCATGTCAGAGTGGTCCCCCTTGATTCAAACATGTACTTTCCAAAGCAGTTTACATTTATGGCAATTTCTGTCAAAAACATTACGGTGTTTCCTCATCCACTCTATTCACCAGATCTGGCACTGTGTGACTTCTGGCGCTGCCCGCTAAGTCAAAAGGAACATAAGAGGTGAACATTTTAAGTCAGTTCAGGACATCAGGCAGCTATGACAGGAGAACCAAAGATACGGAGGAGAAGGGCTTCCAGACCACTTCAGAAATGACGACAGTGGGCTGTGTTCAAGCTTGCAGGGTATTTTGAGGGAGATTAGTGGCAGCGTGTCTTGTGTAGTGAGTTTTTTAAACATTAGCCTTGTATTTTGCTCACATCTCATACATAAACTAGGTAGGCATACACTCTTCTGTGTGTACATTTTTTTCCCCAGTTTTTGAGACAGTCTCACTATGTGGTTCAGGCTGGCCTTGAATTCACAGTGATCCTCCTGCCTCAACCTCCAAATGCTGGAATTATAGCTCTGCACCACCATGCCTAGTTTAAATGTACAAGTTTTGATACTAAGATTAAAACTAGGAACAAATCTGAGTTACTTGGATGTGGGTGTGGTTGAAGGCAGGTCCATGGTTATATTTCTTCACTCTTCAGTGTTAAGCACCTACCACGTCTCACTTTATCAGGTTTAAATATGGTTGTAACAAACCGGGGTTTTTTTGTTTTTTTTTTTTGGTACTGGGGATCAAACTCAGGACCTAGCGCTTGCCAGACAGGTCCTCTGCTGCTGGGCTAAATCCCCAGCCCTAGAAGCCCAAGGTTTTAAACTAGAAGTTTATTTCTCTCACAGAAACAGTCCAAGCTGGGGGTATGTGCCTGTCATCCTGGTCCTCTGGGAGGCTAAGGCAGGAGCATCTTAGGTTGGAGCCCATCCTTGTGAACTCAGCAACTGAAAGAATCTGGGGTGTAGCTCAATATGAAGGCCTTGGGTTCAATACTTAACACTACAAAAAAAAAAGTCCAGGATGTTCAAGAACTGTGGCATCCCAGGACCACCAGCTATTTGGAATCCAAAGCCCCAGCTTCAGCTCCATAGTCTATAGCCACACGTCTTCAAACTTGGGGCAAAGGACAGGAGACAAATTGCCCTCGAAGGATTTTCCTGAGTTAGCGTGCAACTCTAGTCCATGTTCCACTGGCTCTAATTGCCCTGTGGCCTGTACTTACTTAGCTCTTGCAAAAGTACTTTGCTCAGCAACCATGTGCTGAGCACACCGTCAGGCTGTTGGCTGGTAAGAATGTTAGGCTACAGGCACGGCGTCTGCCTGCCACTTCACTGCTGACATTTGGGGACACAACAGAGAAGACCTTGTGGATTCCCCACAAGGCACTGCCAGGCACGCATCTAGGGTCCAAACCACTTACCAGCTCCCACGAGTATTTCATTAGGAAACAGGACTCACAAGGTGAGGGTTTATGTTAGGGTAATTCAAAGATTAGAGAATTGTTCTGTCAAGAGGTAGGGGCAATGAATGTGGTGGTACACACTTGTATCCCTATACTGAGAGGCTGAGGCAGGATGATCACAAGTTCAATACTAGCCTGGGCAATTTAGCAACTTAGCAAGATCCTGTCTCAAAATAAGGGCTGGGGATGCAGTTCACTGCAAAGGCCTGAGGCTCAGTGGGCTAAGCCCCCAATATGAAAACCTTGAAAAAGGAGTAGGACAAATTGGGTGTGGTGACACGTGCCCATAACCCAACGTTCTGGGAGGCAGAGACAGGAAGGTTGCAAGGGTGAGCCCAGCCTGGGCAAATGGCAACTTGGCAAGACCCTGACTCAAAATTTTTTTAAAGATCTGGGAAGGGTCAGGGATTTGGCTCAATGATCCCACTGCCCACCTCGCAAGCGCAAGGGCCTGAGTTCGATCCCTGGTACCAAAAAAAAAAAAAAATCATGAAACAATGAATTTAAACATACTTGACACATTACAGTCCACTGCAAAGGCTGAATTTGCCCCTCCAGCCCCTTAAAAAGCGCTAATCCCCCCATGAAGATGGACCCTTATGGGCCAGTGATTTAGCTCAGAGGCACCTCACCTGCTTCACAAGGTCCTGAGTTCAAACACTGACACCACAAAAAAAAAAAAAAAAAAAAAAAAGATGGGCCCGCTTGATACAATCCCTACCCAAAGGCCCCACCTCCCAGTATGGTTACCTCAGGAAATTAATCTCAGGACTTTAGCAGGACTGAACATTCAAACCATAGCAGCTATTTGTGATACAGAAGCACATTAGGTCTGTTTTGTGTTTTGAGTCAGGGTCCATCGTGTGGCCCCTAAACCCACCATGTAGCTCAGGCTGGCCTGACTTGTGGCCATCCTGTTTCAGCCTCCAAGAGCAGGGATTACAAGTGCCATCGTACCCAGCTAAAGCACATTAGATACCTGAACTGCTGCATTCCCCGGTGCCACAAAGAAGAGGCAGGAACACTATGAACAGCCAACAACAAGAAAGTATGAACAACTGTGAACAAAAACAAGAAATAGTGGGTATTGGGCTTGGGATGGAATTCAGCAGGGCAACATCTGTCTGGCAAGCTCAAGGCTCTGAGTTCAATTCCTGATACATTAAAAAAAAAAAGACCAAAAAGAAATAGAAGATAATTACAATTGACCCTACAGAAATGAGAAGTCTAAGAGTGCCACACTTCTGTGCTGGCAAACCACGTAGCTTGCTCAAAATGAACAAGTTTCTGTGAGGATAGAAACTGACACCAAGAACAGGCCTGGCCATGGTCTGAGCACGTCAAGTGTCCTCAGTGTGTGTTGCACACTTGGTGCTCGGGAGGTGATGTTAAGAGGGTGGGGGCTACGTCTAGGGGCATCACCCCCCCAGAGAGATTAAGGAGATCTGCAAGAGATGCCAATTAATTTTTGTGAGTGGGCTGTCAGCCACACTAAGCCAGCTGGACGATCCTTCTCGGGTGGGTCTGGCCAGGTGATCCCCGATGAGGGGTCTGGTTCCAGCTTCAGGTAGCTGACAGGGTGGCCGGGTCCTTATTTCCCAGGATCTGCATGGGAACCTTGTAAACTGAAGGTGTGGTGGTGGCCAAGGACCCCACCACTGAAGCACACAAGCACTCCAATCCCATGGAATCCGGGAAGTGCACGTTTCAATTTACTTTGGTAGGTAGGAAATTTGTAAAAAGAATAATAGTTGGGAACAGGTAAGGAGAAACAGGTGGGGCCCTCTCTACCCAACTCCTGTCCTCCCAGCACCAGGCTTCCAGCTGCCCTAGTGCAACCCCTGCCACTCCCGTCCACCCAAGCTGCCCTCCCGCTGCCTGGTACTATCGGTCTTACTCCTGCTGCCTAATGGACATTTTTCTTTTTTTATATGCGGTACTGGAGATCGAACTCAGGACTTTGCACTTGACAGGCAGGCAGTGGCACCACTGAGCTAAATCCCTGGCCTCTAATTGACATTTTAAAGGAATCACAGGTTTCCACTGGTGCTGGGCAAAACACCCAAATTCAGAACACAGGAACAAAAGCGTATTTTGCCGGGCTTTTCAAAACCTTCCACCTGCAGTGCTTGTGTCTGACATGAGCAGCATGTTCTCCCTTGTGATGGCCAGTACTTTCTCCCACTTGGCACACATGTCCCCAGCTTCCACGAGGCAGGTCGCCCTTTAACTGCGCCCCGGTGTTACCTGTGTAAAGCCTGAGAGGCGAGTCCAGGGTCCTAACCCACTACGGGACAGGGCCCTCAGGCCCTGGGCTGCTGGGGACCTGGGTTTTCTGTGTGCCTGGAACTCTTCATCCCAGTGAAACCTGTGGGGCTGCAGCTCGGGGGCAGAGCCTGGGCTGCCGGGGCTCTGACTCCAGAGCAGGACAAGATCACAGGAAAAGCCCTCCTGGCAACACCTCCCCCAACCTCACGCACACCTGGCTTCTGTGCTCTGGAACAGCTGCGACGAAGATGTCACTGTGGTCCTCCTGTCTGTGTTCCCGAGCTCCTTTTGTACACTGAGCTGTGAGTGCTTCAGGGGCTGGGAAGAGCTGCGGGGAAGGCTGGGGAGGAGGCGACGGAGCTCTACAGCAACTTGGAGAAGAGGGGCCAGGACAGAGCCGTGGCAGGATGCTAGGATGCTATGTGCCAGGGAAACACGACCTCCAAGGTTTTCAAAGTATCTTCCTTACTGTTTCAGCTGTATGTTTATTTAGTATTTATAAAATATTTAGAAGCAAGCGATGGTGGCTCATGCCTGTAATCCCAACACTAAGAGACTGAGGCAATAGGATGTTCTATGACACCAACGCATTGTGTACACTATGAAATATTTAGAAAATAGAATAAAAAAGATGAACCGCCTGCCTGGCAAGCACAAGGACCAGAGTTCGATTCCTGGTACCAAAAGAACAAAAAAAACTGGGCCGGGGATTTAGCTTAGTGGTTTTGCTGCCTGCCTCAGCATAAGGTCCTGAGTTTGATCCCCAGTACCAAAAAAAAAAAAAAAAAAAAAAAGGGGGGCTGGGGATGTAGCTCAGTGGTTCTGCTGCTTGCCTCAGAAGGGCAAGGTCACAAGTTTCATCCCTGGTACCAAAAAAAAGATAAATAATAAGATAACTTCAACAGTTTTTATGAGAAACACAAAATATCAACCTCATAAAACTCTCATTTAAATATTTTCAAGTGAAAGTCATGGGACTATGCTTAGTTATTTTTGAAAATTAGACATTAAAAGTTTGTGATACAGACATTTGGTGGTCTGGTTCGAAGCTGAGTTCCTCTGGACACTTTGTGATAAAGGTGGTCAGAGCAGAGAGAGGTTAACGCCCACCCATCACACGTTCATACAGAAATGGAGAAGGAGTGCGCCTGGTGGCTGCGGAGATACGTGGCTCTCGGCAGGGAGCACCTGTCCCGCACTGGTAATGACCTCACAGCCCACCTGCTTGGACTCCCCCACATCCCCAGCAGGGGCCGTTCCCTCGCCAGGGTGGGGGCCCCTCGGGGCTGCGCCAGCACAGGGGTGGATGGGGTCATTGTGCTGGGCACCGCCTCCCACTGCAGGAGACGCACATCTGGGGGTCTGCGAGCTCTCGGGCTGTGCCACCTCCTCTCTTCTCAAGTCCTCCCGTGGAGAACTTCTCGGGAGAGCTCTGGGGTGCTCCTAGGCTGAGGGCTTGCGAGCGCTTCTGCCCTCTCCCTCCAGGGACAGCTGCGAGTGCCGATCAGCATCTGCCTAGAAACAGTGGCCACTGGCTTGGTGAGGCGGAGTCCTCACCACAGGGACCCTTGCCCTGCACGATGCTGGGCCCCAGGTCACAGCCCCTCCCCGAGATCCTGCTTAGCTCCGTGCCGGGTCCCCCGCTCCTGCCTAGGTGACACCTGCCTTGCCCTGGCTGGCTGCCAAAGCCCCAGGGCTTGTGGCATCTTGGTCAGCAGAGGAGGTGCTTCTCGGCAGGTCTTTCCAAGGGTGCCTCTTGTCTACCACAGACCTGCCCCAAACTTACGTGACCCGCCACCCCGTCTCCAAGGAAGAGGTCACCCTGAGGTGCGTAAGCACTGCGCGTTTGTGCGCACTTGCGCAGCCGTGTGTTCTGCGTAGGACCCCTGGTCTGCCCTTCCCTGCCTGCCGCTCCGCCCCGCAGGTCTCAGGGAAGGGCACTGCTCCCTGCCTGCAGCCAGGAGAGAGGGTC
>NW_022900932.1:478341-485539 GCF_012274545.1 Fukomys damarensis
CAGGAACCCCCGGCGCGGCTGCGCTTCCTCCCGCCCTTCCCGCCACTCCCTGCCCTTGGAGGGGGTGAGAGGAAAGCAGCGAAGAGGATTCCACGTTTAAACTGGGAAAGAAAGGCAAGATGTGTCTCCAAGAACTGGAGAGGAGGCGGTGTGCTGGCGCACGCCTGCATCTCCAGTAGTCGGGAGGCTGAGGAGGGAGGATCCCAGGGAGTCTGAGGCCAGGGTAGGCTATGCAGTGAGACCATGTCTTTACAAAAATAACCAGAACGGGAGGGCCAGCCATTGGAAGGGCAGTGACTGTAGTTTCAAGACTACCCCAGCATCGTGTAACTCAGCTGGCCAACTATCAATTGCTTGTAACAAATTTCCACAAACTTAGCAGCTTCAAACACACAAGCAGCATTTCATATTTACTGTGGGTTAGGAAGCCACGGGGGCATCTGGTCTTGGGGTCTCGCATGGCAGACTCAGTGGCTGATGTCTCCTGACGGCTACCTGCAGCTCTGCTGGTGTTCACAGCACTGTGCTGGTTGGGGGTCAGAGACTGACCTCAGCTCCTTGCCAGGTCCTTTCCACAGCGCCGCCTGTTCAGCAGAGTAGGTGGAAGAGAGTCAGCAGGACAGCAGCCCCTCTCCTGTGCCTGCCACGTCATTGATGTCACCGTGTCATACTCCATTTCTCAGAATCATCGCAGGTGCCACCCAGATGAGGAAATTCCACAAGGGCAGGAAAGCCAGGAGGACCAGTGGGCAGCAGCTGTTGTCTGTCTGCACCGTGAGGTCCCTGACCGGGGACAGCCAGAGTGGGAGGTAGGGAGGCTCCTGCCTGGCCGTGCCCAGCACAGGCTGGACCGTGGAGCGCAGCCACTGTAACTGCAGCCGGACTTTGCCCAAGGTTCTCGAGGAGCCACACTGATCCTTGGAGCTCAGTCCTGGAGAGAGTCAGAGTTCAGTGGAAAAGCCACTCCTGGGCTCTGTGTCAACCAGCAGGGATGAGGAGTGTGGAGCTCAAAGGGACGAGGTGGCCAGGTGCGACTTGCACACAAACAGGAAGCGCAGCCTTTACAACCACCATACCTGGAGGGGAAGACGACCACCAGCGGGAGCACCCAGGAAGTTGTGCAGTTACATAACTGCCTTTTCAGCTGTCTTCCTTGTATGCAAAGGAACGTTTCCCTCACCTGTGCACAGCACAGAGTTTGCTCAGAAGCACAGAGTATTTTTTATATTCCCTTCATATGAATTTTTAAACTGAAGATCTAATGCCCTTAATTTCCCTTTTTTTCCCTTTTTTTTCCCTCCATCACCAGGGATCAAACTCAGGACCTTGTGCTTGCCAGGCAGGTGCGGCACCACTGAGCTAAATCCCCAGCCCTTCAGTTTCTTTTTTGATATTGAGAGGTTTTTGTTTGTTTGTTTGTTTGTTTTTGTACCAGGAATCAAACTCCGGACCTTCCACTTATGAGGCAATTGGTGCAAACACTGAACTAAATCCCTGGCCCTGACACTGAGAGTTTTGTAAAGAAAATCATAACTGTACCTCTTGTTGTAAATTATTGACACTTAATTTTGTACCACTTGGAAAGTGTTACTCAATATTTTTGCCATTGTGTGTGTGTGTGTGTGTGTGTGTGTTTTAAATTTCTAGTAAAAGGAGAGAGGAGAACAAATAAACCACTGTCTGGGTATAAATTGAAGATTGCTTTATGTAGATTAACATCTTGATTATTTTTGCTTTATACAACGGTGCTGTGAGGGAGGGGGAAAGTTTTTTGTTTTTGTTTTTGTTTTGTTTGTTTTTGGGGATGGTGGTACTGGGATCATACTCCGGACCTTGTGCTTGCAAGACAGGTGTGGTGCCACTGAGCTAAATACCTGGCCTGCCTTGTTTTTTGTTTTTTCTGGTACCAGGAATTGAACTCAGGACTTTGCACTTGGCAAAGCAGCTGCACTGCTTTGTTTTTAAATAGGAAAGAAAAGAGAAATTTTGTAAGAAGGGAATATTAACTTCATCATTATGTAAGCATGCTGGATAAAGGACAATACAAAACTGTTTTGTTTTGTTTTGTTTTATTGTGTTATGTTTCTTTGTTTTTTTGAGACAGGGTCTCACTATGTAGTTGACACTGACCTGGAACTCACTGTGTAGCCCAGGCTAGTCTCGAACTCACAGCGATCCTCCTGCCTCAGCTTCCGGAGTGCTGGGATTACAGGCATGCGCCACCATGCCTGGCTTACTACAGAACTGTTTCATTGTTATTTATTTTAAATTCTTAATTCATGAGGGCAATGGAGTTGGGCAGGGGGTAGTGGGATGAGAGAATAAAAATATATTAGTTGTGTTTTTAAGATAGTGGAATATGCTTAAATTTCTTATCTGCATTAATAAAGAGCTGTTCTACTCTGTTTTAGAAGCATTCTTTTTAATTAGCTTTTGTTTGTTTGTTTTTCTGAGGTTTTCTGTGGTATCGAGGATCAAACTCAGTACCCTTGCGCTTCTGAAGCAGGTAGCTAAATCACTGAGCTAAATACCCAGCCCAGGCTGGGCGTGGTGGCTCACGCCTGTAATCCCAGCAATCGGGAGGCTAAGGCAGGAGGATCACTGTGAGTTCAAGACCAGCCCGGGCTACGCAGTGAGTTCCAGGTCAGTCTCAACTACATAGCGAGACCCTATCTATCTCAAAAAAGAAACAAACAAAAAAACCCAGCCCAAGAGCTGTTTTGTTGTTGTTGTTGTTTTTGTTTTTGGTACCAGGGATCGAACTCGGTCCCATGCTTGCAAGGCAGGCGGTGGAGCCACTGAGCTAAATCCCTGGCCCGGGAATATGTTTCTTACTTTTTTATTTTTACAGAGATTTGCAGCTAAGAGTCTCAGAAGAAACTTTGTGCTTGGACCTTTGAGGAATACTGGAACTGTTGAGACTCTAGTAACTCTTCAAGATAGACTAAATGCATTTTACTTAATGCGATGGAAATGAACCTTTGGGCCGGGGTTGGAATGTTGTGGTTTAGATTTAAAAAAAACTCCCCCAAGAGTCATGTGTTCAGAGGTGAGGCTTCAGGGAATTGATTAGTTCAGGGTCAGCACCTCATCCATGATGAGTTCATAGCTGTGTGCTACAAGTTGAGTCCACCACGCAAAAGTGGGGATCTGGAATGAGAAGACACTTCTCAGGTGAAGAGTTAGAAATGGCCAATACATACATGAAAACCCGATATCACCGGTCATTCGTGAAATGCACATCAAAACAACACTGGGCCGAGGATTACCTCAGTGGCACTGTACCTGCCTCAGAAATGCAAGGCCCTAATTTTAATCCCCAATACTAAAATACCAAAACACTAAAACTAGAGGTTCCATTTGACCCAGCTATTCCCCTTCTTGGGATCTTCCCAAAAGAATCAAAAGCATCAGATCACAGCCATATAATCTCACCCTTGTTTCTAGCGGCACAGTTTGTAAAGGCCACATTGCCCAACTGCCCGTCAACTAGCAAATGGATAAAGAAGATGTGGGTTTTTATACAGTGGAGTACTACTCTGCTGTAAAGAAGGCTGATCTTGAGACATGTACAGCTCAATGGATGGACCTTGAGACCATATTCTTAGGTGAAATAAATTGCACACACATGCTTACATACATTGTTTCTCTGGTGTGAGAAACAGAATATGGAAATAAGGACTGACATGTATAACAGATGTTGGGAAATGGGAGGAAAATGTTCCAATGGGAAGGGGAACAAGGGAGGAGGGAGGGACAAGAAAAAAGTGAAAATAGAAGGAAAAAATGGAAACAAAGCTTTTGTATGTAGGGAGGGGAGGGGGCTTGAGGTAAAACGAAATTTGGGCCAGAAATTTGGCTCAGTGGTGCCACACTTGCCTTGAAAGTGCCAGGTCCTGAGTTCAATCCCCGATACTGCTAAATAAGTAAATAAATTCATTACTTTCATTTTTTACAAAAGAGTTGGGCCCAGCCCGGAGGAAGTAGGTCACCGGGGCGTACTTTTTTAAATTTTCTGGGGGGTCGTGCTTCTGAAGGGTACGTCCTGTCCCTGGCCCCTTCCTCTCTCTGCTTCCCGGCTGCCACACAGTGAGTTAGACGGCATTCCATAAATGGCACACTAGGCCACGCAGCTGTTACGCTGTGCGTACTACACTGCTCAGGCGTGGTGACCCTCACTATTCCCTGTGACACTCCACAGAGCACGTCAGTAACACATCACATTTGTATGTCAAAAAGTGGTCTCCTGTGGCCAGCACTTAGCTCACTGGCGCCACACCTGTCTGACAAATAAAAGGTCCCGAGTTTGATCCCTGGTTAAAAAAAAAAAAAAAAAAATGGTGTTCTTATGAAGCTCGGCACAGTACGTTTGCTCTCCCTGTTTCACGACTGCATGATGTTTGCCCCTGTGACTTGAGCCAGTTTCAAACTTCGCAGCAGCTCTTCATTTTAGGGCAGGACCTGGAGGATGCCTGCGAGTGTCCAGGTACTGGGAAACTGCAATCCACAAAACTCCAGGAAATGTACCAACTTCTTCTCATCATGTTTTATGCACTTGCCAAGCATTCCGTAAGACCAATTTAGAATGGAACAAAAGGGGGCTTGATCAACTATTTCTCTCCGTGGACGGATGCCTGACCTTTTCGGTGTGTTCAGTGGCCCCGTCTGCACCTCCATGAACTGGTGCCACACTCCCATCATGCTTGGCAGCTGGGTGTGGATCTTCTTTTTCAGTTTCTAGGGATGACCACTGACGAGACCCAGGAAGGTGCCGGCACCAGACGAGGCCAAGCGACAACACTGTTATTGTTCCTTCTGAAGACGACACTGTCTTTGCAATCAACTCGATGATCAAATGTGTCTCTCCCATTCTCTAGCGCTGATTCAGTGGCACTTTGCAGGAGATCCCCTCTCACTGTACCTGTTGCCTGATACCCCATTAAAACTGAGCTCGTCAAGAGGAGCAATACAGGTGAAAAGTTTGTCAAACACCAAATACTATGGCCCAGGGCACGCCTCTTCAAGAGCATCACACTTTGAAGGGCAAATGGCTCACTGACACCACAGACCCCATGTTTAGTTTTTGAGTTTTTACCCTGACACAGCTGAAATCAGCAGTTGCAGTCCAGGCCTGTGGCACCACACTGAACCTCAAAGCCAAACTGAATGGACTTTCCCTGAATGAATTGTTTGGACCTGTGATGACCAAAATAAGGAATCAGTTTCATCAAAGCTAAAATATATCTCATTTGGAACAAATGTCACACATCTCTCATTGAGTTTGCTTATGAGAGGCTGCAACTTGGAAAACTTGTCCATTGGATTCAAATTTGCGTAGTCAACAACATGCAAATTAGAAAATATACTTTCAAGGCAGTCACGTCTCATGTAAGCACTAACCAGTACATTATGCATATCTGTTCTTTGTTCCCCAAACACTTGCCTTATGGAAACTGAGAAGTAACCACTCAAAAATTAATTATCAGAAACATTTGAATTTGGGACTCATCAGCCAAGATGGACAGCCTAACTTCTAACACATCAGCCACAGTTTTACTAGTCCCAGTAGTGGTGTCTTTGCCTAGTGTTCCAAAATTGGAAGCTGCAAGTTGTCAAACCCGTAACCAGTGCAACAGCCCAGAGGTGGTGGGGCACATGCTTGTAATCTCAGCACTAGGGAGACTGAGGCGGGAAGATCACTGCAAGTTCAAATCCAGCCTGAATTACATAGCAAGACCTTGTCTCCCAAACAAACAAAAAGCCCAGATAAATCATGCAACAATAATAATTTTGGCATTTTCTTTTTATAGCATAATAGCATAATTAGTAGAGAAGCAATAAAAATTACTAATATAGGATACAGTGCAATAAAATCACATGCACCTGTCTTTGGATTCCTCCTCAAAACCACAACCAGGAGCACCCATCACTTTCTGACAAGCTCTGAGCGTGCCAGGGTCTGCAGTAGTGGCTGCTGTTGTGCACCAAGTGGTAATCCAACCTCAGGAGGAGGGCATGTGTGAGAAATAGGACCTCAGTGATGACCCAAGCAGGAGGGCGTAAACAACCCTCATGAGAGCTGGGGATTTAGCTCAATGGTTCCACCTCCTGCCTAGCAAGCACAAGGTCCGGAGTTTGATCCCCGGTACCAAAAAACAAAACAAAATAACCTCCACGATGGAAGGGCCCAGTAATGGTGCACTAGGCTTTTAAAAGCTGGGTTCGTGAGCCTGGAACACAGGGCAGATGCTGGGGCAGCGGAGACACTTAGACATCTCCACTCCTTACAAGGGTGTTTATGTCCTCAGTGAAGAGGGGTGGCAAAGGTTGAGCTCTGAGACACCGTAACTAACATTCAGACCTCAAGAGGAGAAAAGATGCAGGTGCAGGAAAGGGAGCAGGAAAACAAAGGAGTGAGCAGCTACCAAATATTTCTGGGCAGTGGGGCTGAGTCAGAGCCCTGGCCCTCTATGTGCTGACGTGGCAAGAACAAAGCAAAGCAAAGATGAGGACAAAAGTGCGACTGTGGCTTTGGAACAGAGCAGGACTGACAGGACTACACTCACACTCTGATCAAGCTTCCCAATATTATCTTTATTTATTTAGCAGAACTGGGGATTGAACCCAGGGACTTGCTACCATTTAGCTACATCTCTAGCCTTTTTCGTGATTGTAAAATTTTGAGACAGGGTCTCTTGTCATCCCAGGCCATACTTGAACTTCGTTCCTCCTGCCTCAGCTTCCTAAGTGCTGGGATTACAGGCCTATCCAGCCCTACTCCTATTAAGTAGTGGAGTTAGAAGTGAAGCTATAGCTTGTTTGTGGTTTCAGGGGCATATGTCGGACTGCACACTTTTCAGTTCATTCTTTTAGTTGTTGTTGTATTGCGGCTTCTTGGAGGGGACACTACACTTTGGGATTTTGTGACTCAAGTGAACAATGGACAGGGAGGGCGATATTGTCTTTGTCGGTCTGGACTGTCTTTTCTGCCTTTCATTCGTCATAAGGAGATGGCAGAACTAGCATCCAATTAAAAAAAAAGAAGAAGAAGAAGAAAGTATGCCTCGGCTGCATCGTACTATCCAGAAATTACTGTGTAAATTCCTTGAGGGTCACAAAGGAAATCCGACTTTTTGCGAGCCAGGAGCTGCTGGCCCCGCCCACCAAGCTGGTCCCGCCCCGCCGGCCGGGCCACGCC
>NW_022900932.1:485753-494144 GCF_012274545.1 Fukomys damarensis
CGAGCCCTGCCGGTAAGGGCGGCAGCAGGGAGGGAGCGGGAAAGGAGGGTGAGGACACGGGAGAGTCCGCGTGCCTCCGGAAAAGCCACGGGCGCGAGACTGCCCAGGCCCCGCGGGGTCACTGCGCATGTGCGCCGGCGGCGGGTTGTTGCCGGCCAGCCTCCGTGGCGGGCAGCAGAGGTGGCAGCGGTGAGAAAGCCCCCTCTTTAGGGCTTCTGCCTCACGGGAGCGCTCCTCCAGCTCTGCCTCGACCTCCCCGTCCCTTCGCGCTCGAATGCGCGCCTCGGGAGCCGGTGCCACTTGTTTCTCGAGAGGATGACTCTGCGTGTGCTCCGTAATTCGCCACATTTGACTCAACTAGAGCAAGTGTCGATTTCGGAAGTTAGGACGGGACGTAAGGTTTATTTAAGGTCCGTGGTAGAACACTTGTCTTCCCCGTGTGTGAGCTTTGGTTCGATATTCAGTGCATCGTGGAGGAGATAGGGTTTGTTTAACAGCAGTATTTACTGAGCTCTTGTTTTAAGTTAGACACTTTATAATGTACTTTGGGAGTGGAAAGAAAAAAATATGAAGACATCCTGCCAATCTTGAAGTCACTTCAAGGGGTAGGTAAAGTGGACACAAACAGCTACTATACACAAGTGACTAATGCTGTAAGCATTTATTGGATGCTTGTTGTATGCTGGGTATTGTGCAGGGGAACTGGGAATGAAGCTACACCTGCAATCCCAGCACTCTGGGAGTCTGAGGCGTGAGAAGCACGTTTGAGCTATCCTGGGCAATGTAGTCCCAAGACTGTCCCAAAATGAAAAATGGATAGGGCTGAGGAGGTAGTAGCTCAGTGGCAGGGCACTCTTAGGTTTAAGCCCCAGAACTGCCCCTCCCCACCAAAAAATGCCTTTTGCCAGAAGCAAAGGGACCCAAGGTCCCAGACCTCGTTGGGTGGCTGAAGCAGGAGGATCAGTTGAACCCAGGAGAGAGCAATCTGGGCATAGCAAGGGCCCATCTTTAAAAAGAAAAACAAAAAACCATAGTTCATCTATCAAGGGAACTCACTCCAGTGGAAGGGACTGCATTAAACCGTGGTTATTGATGAGTGTGGAGAATGTGCCCGAGACTCCTGTGAGTCTGCAAGAGGCAGGACATCCCAAGTAAGATAGGAATGGTATCAGCAAAACCTCCCAGGAGCTAGGCGTGTGTACTAGTTGAGTTCTTTCTTGAAGGGTCAGTGTGAGTTAGCAGGGGGAAGACATTCCAAGCAGAAGCAGTCATGTGTACAGAGATAGAGGCATAGGTGAGCCAGGCTGGTTCCCACCAGGTGACCAGAGCAGCGGGGTTGGAAGAAGTGCAGGAGACAACTCTGAAAGGCTGCATGTGCTGTTCCAAAAAGTTTAATCCCAGAGACGTATGCCGTTGAAGGGCATAGGAATGCCCTGAGCAGCTCATTCTAACAGCACTGGCTGGGCAGGAATTGAGGAGGCCCAGGCAATGATTCAGGTGAGATATCCTAGGGCAGTGATGGCAAACCTTTTAGGCTTTCAGTGATACAGACAGCCTGCTGCAGCACGGGTGCCATAGGTTCACTACTGTCCTAAAAGAATAAGCCAAGGCAGTGACTAAGCGCACTTAGGAAGTGGCATGGTCTGGAACGTGGTGAAGGCTAAAGAATTCAGAGTGAGACTCACTTCAGGCCGGGCGTGGTGACGCACACCTGTAATCCCAGCACGCGGGAGGCTGAGGTAGGAGGATCGCTGTGAGTTCGAGTTCAGACCAGCCTGGGCTACGTAGTGAGTGCCAGGTCAGTCTCAACTGTATAGTGACACAGCCTGTCTCAAAAAAACAAACAAAAAAAAGAGTGAGACTCACTTCAGTAGCCCGTGGGTATGTGACTGAATGGAGAGCAATCAAGGGCTGTAGGGTGGGCAGAGATGAGGTCAGCTTTTGAGTGAGAGACTATGCTCATTAAGCAAAGAGAGGACAGAGGGCAGTCAGGTACTGACAGTGTTTTAACCAGCAGTCGGGGAAGCCAACTTAGAGAAGGTGAGCAGACAGCGAAACTGGAGTCAGGATGCTGAAGTGAGAAGAATACAAAGGGTGCAGAGGCAAGCAGCAGGGATGCTTCAGAGGGGTCAAGCAAAGTGAGATTCAAAAATTATTTTTCAGATGGAGAGCCAAAGGGCCAATGGCAACTTTGACAAAAGTGGTGTTCGTTAGGAGACATTAGCCATATCAGATTCCTGTACAAGTTGAGTGTCTCTTACCGGAAATGCTCAGAACCAGAAGTATTTGGACTTTGGATACTCTTATATACATCATGAGTTATGTTGGCGATGAGACTCAAGTCTGAATGTGAAATTTATGTTTCATATACACATAACTTGAAGGATTTTTTTTTTCTTCTTCTTCTTCCCCAAAAAGCAGTTGCTGAGGCTGGGAATTTATTTTTTTAGTTTTTTACTTTTTTGGTACCAGGGACCGAACTTGGGACCTTACGCTTGTGAAGCAGGCAGCAGAACTACTGAGCTAAATCCCCAGCTGGGGCCAGGAATAGGGATTTTTTGGCCCAGTGGTTCTGCTGCCTGCCTTGCAAGTGCAAGGGCCCAAGTTCAATCCCTGGTTTCCCCCCACACCCCACAAAAAAAAGCAGCTACCAAGTTTACTTGAGAAAGTAAAAGTGAAGAGAGGTGGCAGAGAGACAGGCTTTGTGGAATAAGCTTGGGCCGAGTAGAGCAAAGAAGAGGGTAAGAGCAAAAAATAGAAATACATTCTGTGTTTGAGAAATGCAGTGCAGGCTGTCATGGGACATCACAGTAGCTTGAAGGTAATTTTATACAATTTTTTTGTGTGTGTATGTGCTGGGGATCAAACTCAGGACCTTGTGCTTGCAAGGCAGACACAGTGACGCTGAGCTAAATCTCCGACCCATTTATACAATATTCTTAATGATTTTGTGCGTGAGACAGTTTCTTCATGTGGGATTTTCTACTTGTGACATTAAGTTGGCACTTCAAGAGCTTTAGACTTGAGCAGTTTGAATTTTTAGATACTCTACCCGTGTGTTCAAAAAAGAATAGGGACCAAGGTAGATTATGTAAAGGTACATATTCCGTTCCCACAGCTAAAACCTTCAGACTAGGAGGACAGCATTCTAATTACAATGATGTAATTTGTCTGTTCTGTTCCTAATTTGAGAATGCTTTGTCTTGTCCTTTATGAGCCTTGTTTACTTTAATTGCCATAGAAACCACACACCCTCTTTACCCCAACTCATGGACAGTGAAAAGTCAGGGCCTAGGACTGGCTGGCGCCTCTCTCAGTTATACCAGCTTTGGTCCTCCTGGCCCCCACTTTCTCAGTTATCAAGGAGAAGGAGCAGCAGCAGCAGTTCTGTCTCCTCAGGCCGTGTCGCGTGCTGGGAAGGTGGTACTGGAACATGACTACAGGGGTCTCTGACACCAACCCCTATTCCTTTTTTTTTGGTACTGGGATCAAACCTGGGCCCTCATGCTTGTGAGGCAGGCACCAGAACCACTAAGCTAAATCCCCAGCTATTCCTTTTTAGTTTTAATTTTATTGTGCATTTTAGGTCTACAATATGACATTCATCACTGGGAATTTGTACCCCATTACATGATGTATCTTGGTTCTTATTTTTCCCCATTCCCCTGCCCTCCCTCCCTCCCTATTTACAAGGACTTTGTTTCTGTTTTTGCCTTTTTCATATTCTTTCCCTTTCCCTTCTTTCCTTTCCCCTATCCCTCCCACTTCCCCTTTGGACCTTTTCTTCCTATTTCACATTATCTGTTGTACATTTTGATCCTCATTTACACTTTCTGTTTCTCACACCAGAGAAACGCTTCAGTATTTACACATGTGTGTTCTATTTATTTCAGTTAAGAGTGTGGCCTCAGTGGGCATCCATTTAGATATAAATGTCTAGTTTCTCATCCTTTGTGGCTGTGTAGTACTCCCATTCTCTCACTTTTTTCCTGACCTCTCTCCGCCCCGTGGATTCTGCTCCTCCTCCCCTTGCTGCTGCCCTAGACCAGGCCGCTCCTGTTTGAGCCCCAACTACCACGTGGCCTCCCTCTCCACTCGTTCTTGCTCGCCGGCACTGCCCAGCCAGGGCGAGACCAGTGAGTGCAGAAGTGACTGTGCCTGTCAGGTCCCTGCTCCTTGACCTGAGCGTGAGGCCCCCCAGTTTTGGCCGTGCCCAGCCCTTTGCTGTTCCCAGCGGCTGTGCTCTCTGTGTGCAGCCCTGGGACCCACCAGATACCTGCCAACGGCTTCTGGAGCTCCTGCCCTGGCCTGAATGCATCTCCTCAGGGAGACTGGGCCTGGGTGGGTCCAGCCCCGCCTCACCCCATGCGTAGGCCTGCTCTCCTTTTCTGTGTTTTGTTTTGGTTTTTTGAGATAGTCTCACTGTGTAGTCCAGGCGAGCCTCAAACTCATGACCCCCTACCTCAGTGTCCCGTGTCCTGGGTACACAGGCGTGTGTCAGCACACCCAGCGTTTACCTTCCCTCTGGAGCCTGCAGCCCATTTGTAACTGCTGGCGTGCTCCTGAGGAGAGCTGCTGTGTCTGACACAGACACTGTCACACTGCTCAGCGGGGAGATGTTCATGGCCATCACTGGGGGTGGAGGTCCCTTCAGGGATAGTACAGAGGCCAGGCAGTGACAATTGGGAGAGTTGGGGAGAGGCCTGTGAGCTCTGAGGGGAGCTCACTCGGCTTTAGAATTGAGAGGTAAGAATTCATGGTGCCTGCTTTACCTTCCAGATAAGGTGGTGAAGAAAGGGAAGAAAGACAAGAAAACCAAAAAGACGGTGAGAAAACAAGGGCTTGGGCGAAGTGACAGTGTTTCTGGGCAGATGCAATGAGCATGCATAGGAGACTAGGCACAGCGGCCTGGACAAGAGAGGGGCAGTAGCCGGGGTGGCCTGTGCCTGTGCTGGCGGCTCCTTGGCAGTTGGAGGAGCTCTCAGCTGCCCTGGGCCACACAGCGAGACCCCTTTGCTGAAAGATAACCGGGCGTGGTGGCGCACGCCTATAATCCCAGCACTGGGAGGCTGAGGCAGGAGGATCGCTGTGAGTTCGAGACCAGCCTGAGCTACACAGTGAGTTCCAGGGCTGTCTGAACTGCATAGTGAGACCCTGTCTCAAAAAAAACCAAAAAAAAAAAAGAAAAGAAAAAAAGAAAACAAAACCTGAAAGATAAAACAGCCACTGAGATTGGGGAGGGTGGGTGGAGGGTGAGTACACGTGTTGGGAGGGCTGGCGGCCTTGGAGGCCTCTTGCCCATGTCCTGACCCCTTTGTAGTTCTTTGAGGAGCTGGCCATAGATGATAAGCAGGCTGGAGAGGAGGAGAAGGCACTCAAGGAGAAGGAGCAGCAGCAGCAGCAGCAGCAGCAGCAGCAGCAGCAGGTTCTAGTGACGGCCCAGGCCTGGGCTCCTTGGTCCATCCGCCTGCCCCTCCAGCCCACGGCCCCACTCGTCCCTTGGGGAGCTCTCTGGGCAGACTCAGCACAGGCCAGGCTTCGTTCCCCACACTTTCTTTCTTCCAGCAGCAAAAGAAGAAGCGGGACACCCGGAAGGGCCGGCGGAAGAAGGATGTGGATGACGACGGTGAGGAGAAGGAGCTCATGGAGCGCCTCAAGAAGCTCTCTGTGCCAGCCAGTGACGAGGAGGACGAGGGTGAGTGTCTGAGGGACGCGGGTTCCCCGGCCCTGACGCAGGGGCCGGCCTCTCACCTGCCCGTCCTCCCCTGTCCCAGCAGTGCCTGCCCCGACGCCCCGAGGAGGAAAGAAGGCCAAGGTGAGCGTCCGGCAAGCGGAGCCGCGGGTGCAGCTGTGGCCCCCGCTGAGGTCTGCACCCTGTTTCTCTAGGGCGGTAATGCTTTTGCAGCCTTGATCCAGGATCACAGTGAGGACGACGAGGAAGAGGAAGATAAACTCCCTCCTAAGCCTGCCAAGCCAGAGAAGAATCGTATCAACAAGGTGAGGTGGAGGCCCTGCCACTCACGCCGCCCCACTTCGCCTTCTGGCCGGGTGCAGCAGCGTCTGCTTAAACTAGCCCTTCCAGCTTCGTCTTACTACGGCGGCACGTTCGCCTGTGAAAAGTGCTTTCTCCCTCGGTTACCCACAGCGATTGGCTGTGTTGCTTAATCTTAGAGCCTAAAGCCATGGCCTTAGTCCTTGCCTTTCCCCTTGGCATCCTGACACGAGGCTCTTGTGGGCCCCTTGCCGTGGATCTCCGTGACTGTGTCCTGCTGCTGCTTCCCCTCAGCCCTCGTTTGGTGTCTGGCTGTCTGCTCCGTCTCATCTCAGGCGGGAGGCCGGGGCTTAGCAGCACGTGGTATCGTGAAGGGAGCACGGTGGTCCCAGCAGAGCGCAGCGCTCAGTGCGTGTGTGTCCTGCAGGCTGTGTCTGAGGAGCAGCAGCCTGGGCTCAGGAGCAAAAAGGGAAAGGAAGAGAAGGCAAAAGGGAAGGCCAAGGTGAGAGAGTGACCAGCAGGAGGAGGCTCTAGGGCAAGGGGTCTGGGCACTTTTCAGTTCTGTGTTTTCCCCGTCAGCCTCAAAACAAATTTGCTGCCCTGGACAATGAGGAGGAAGACGGAGAAGATGAGGAAAAAATAACAAAAGAAAAGGAGCCTCCCAAACAAGGGAAGGAGAAGAAGGCAGAGCAGGTGTGTGTGTTGCTTGCAGCTCCAGGGGGCCTGGCTCTGGAGCTTCTTGGCGTGTGGAGCAGGGTCTGGGAGGCCGCAGGGAGCACACTTCGGCTGTGCAGTCTGTACATGACCCCTGCAGATCACTCTTTTGCTTTTCTTTTTTCTAACAACTTTGAACGTGTAACTAGCGTTTTTATCTCGCGGGCTGTGCAGCAGCAGACATCAGATAGATCCTGCCTGTGGGCTGTCAGTCCTGAGAGGAAGGGGCCCTGGAGTTGGTCTTAGGCGACCTGGCTTTCACCTCTGCCACTCACAGGCTGTGTGCCCTCCGGTGCCTTTCCCCCTCTGGTCTCTGCCCTGTGCGATGTCAGGGGTCGACTGAGCCCTTCCTGCGCTTTTTTGGTGTTGTTTTATTTTTGTTTTTGGTACTGGGGATTGAATTCAGGACCTTGCATTTGTGAAGCAGGCAGTGGCACCACTGAGCTAAGTCCTGGGCCCCGTTCCTCCGCTCTGTAGATGTGTGATTCTACTGGGTTTCCTGGTAGCACCTCTAAAGAGGTGGGGCTGCCCTTCACCCTGGATGTTAGCACGTAGACCGGAGACCCTGCCTCGGTACAAAGGACACTCATTCACTCAGCCTCCGCTGCATGGCCTTGGGAGTCGTTAGATTCTGTCCTACATGGCAGTACTGTCTGCGAGGCAGAATTTGACAAAGGACTGCAAGATGCAAGAGACCCAGGTGGAAGATGGGCCTGAGAAGCACTCTCAAGCTGTCTCCTGACTCAGTGGAGGTGGCCGGCACCGGCATGGAGCTGGGGGAGGGTGGTAAGAGGTCTGTCCTGTCCTGTCCTGTGGTATTTTTATCATCCCCCGGTTTTCACAGGGTTCTGAGGAGGAAGAGGAGGGTGAGTCTAAGGCAGAAGACCCCTATGCTCACCTTAGCAAAAAGGAGAAGAAAAAGCTGAAGAAACAGGTGAAGCGTTGGTTCTTCTCCGTCAGACAAGGGGATCTGACGTTTTGGCTGCAACGCAGGAACTGTGGGTTTGGCATTCTTTCCAGAAGGAAGTGATTCCAGCGAGGAAAGACTGTTCTCAGAGCCTGGTCTCTGTCTAGAGGCGGGGGATTGTGTCATGGTGAGGGGAGATGGCCGACCGTGTAGATGGCCTCATACGAAGCTTTTTCTTCCTTCTCAGATGGATTATGAGCGCCAGGTGGCATCGTTAAAAGCAGCTAATGCTGCCGAAAATGATTTCTCCGTGTCCCAGGCTGAGGTGTCCTCCCGCCAGGCCATGCTAGAAAACGCGTCTGACATCAAGGTGAGGCCCAAGGGGAGGTGTCGCCGGGGACTGGGCGGAGCTGGCGTCTCACCTCGCTGAGGACGGTGGCTTCTTACCTGCGTGTTCCTTCCCTTTCCCTGCCCTGCTGGCTGCAGCTGGAGAAGTTCAGCATCTCAGCCCACGGCAAGGAGTTGTTTGTCAACGCTGATCTCTTCATCGTAGCTGGCCGTCGCTATGGGCTGGTGGGACCCAACGGGTGAGCACGCGGTGGGGCTGTGGGGAGGGTTCCCACGCGGCCGGGGCTCACAGCTCTCCTTCCAGCAAGGGCAAGACCACGCTCCTCAAGCACATCGCCAACCGCGCCCTGAGCATCCCTCCCAACATTGACGTGCTGCTGTGTGAGCAGGGTGAGACTGGGCCGCGGGAGCCGGTGGGGCGGGCACGGCG
>NW_022900932.1:494578-495775 GCF_012274545.1 Fukomys damarensis
GACGAGACACCCGCGGTGCAGGCTGTCCTGCGAGCCGACACCAAGCGGTTGAAGCTGCTGGAGGACGAGCGCCGGCTGCAGGGACAGCTGGAGCAGGGGGACGATGCGGCTGCTGAGAAGCTGGAGAAGGTAGAGGAGACGGTGCAGGCGCTCGCGCTGGGACTCGGCTCCCTGGGCCCTGGACACGGTCCCCTTCTCCCCGCAGGTGTATGAGGAATTGCGGGCCACAGGGGCGGCGGCGGCAGAGGCCAAAGCGCGGCGGATCCTGGCTGGCCTGGGCTTTGACCCGGAGATGCAGAATCGGCCCACACAGAAGTTCTCAGGGGGCTGGCGCATGCGTGTCTCCCTGGCCAGGTGGGCTCCTGCCCCGCACGGCAGGGCCTCTTCCTCCTGCTCCCTGCTCCCTCTTCCTCGGCCAGCTTCTCGCACCTCACTGTGTGTTGTGAGAACTTGACGTGCTTCTCCACCTGTCCCTCCCTGTTTGTCAGGGCTCCTCCACGGTCCTCCTCTGAAGAGTCAGGAGCGGGCGCTGCCCCTGCCGTGGTGCTCCTCTGACCCCGCTCTGTCCCCCTCCAGAGCGCTGTTCATGGAGCCCACGCTGCTGATGCTGGACGAGCCCACCAACCACCTGGACCTCAACGCCGTCATCTGGCTGAACAAGTGCGTCGCCCTGGCCCTCCCTGCCTGGAGCTCGTCTCCACCTGCGCTGCCCGCTCTCCTGGCCCGCTGTCTGTCTGGTCTCTCGTCCCCGCCTTCCCTGTCTGACCCGTCCACGTTCTTCCCCAAACCCAGCTACCTCCAGGGCTGGCGGAAGACACTGCTGATCGTCTCCCACGACCAGGGCTTCCTGGACGACGTGTGCACGGACATCGTCCATCTGGACGCCCAGCGGCTGCACTACTACCGGGGCAATTACAGTGAGCGGAGGGCGGCAGGGGCGGGCCGGGCCCTCACCCTGCACGTCCCCGCTGAGGCCCGGTCCCTCCCCGCCCAGTGACCTTCAAGAAGATGTACCAGCAGAAGCAGAAGGAGCTGCTGAAGCAGTACGAGAAGCAGGAGAAGAAGCTGAAGGAGCTGAAGGCCGGCGGCAAGTCCACCAAGCAGGCGGTGAGCCCGGCTCCTCCCAGCAGGGCCACGTCCCGGGACCACAGCGTCTGGACCTCTCCCCTCTGCCTCTCCAGGAAAAGCAGACAAAGG
>NW_022900932.1:498014-507850 GCF_012274545.1 Fukomys damarensis
CCAGGGCTGGCGGAAGACACTGCTGATCGTCTCCCACGACCAGGGCTTCCTGGACGACGTGTGCACGGACATCGTCCATCTGGACGCCCAGCGGCTGCACTACTACCGGGGCAATTACAGTGAGCGGAGGGCGGCAGGGGCGGGCCGGGCCCTCACCCTGCACGTCCCCGCTGAGGCCCGGTCCCTCCCCGCCCAGTGACCTTCAAGAAGATGTACCAGCAGAAGCAGAAGGAGCTGCTGAAGCAGTACGAGAAGCAGGAGAAGAAGCTGAAGGAGCTGAAGGCCGGCGGCAAGTCCACCAAGCAGGCGGTGAGCCCGGCTCCTCCCAGCAGGGCCACGTCCCGGGACCACAGCGTCTGGACCTCTCCCCTCTGCCTCTCCAGGAAAAGCAGACAAAGGAAGCCCTGACACGCAAGCAGCAGAAATGCCGGCGCAAGAACCAGGATGAAGAGGCCCAGGAAGCGCCCGAGCTGCTGAAGCGGCCCCGGGAGTACACTGTGCGCTTCACCTTCCCGGACCCCCCGCCGCTCAGCCCCCCAGTGCTGGGCCTGCACGGTGGGCTCCGCCAGGCCTGGCTGCCAGGAGGGAAGCCGGGCCTCCCCTGCCTCAGGGGCCTCTGGGAAGGTCCCGGGAAGGTAACGGGTGTCTTGTCCTGGCCTCAGGCGTGATGTTTGGCTATGAAGGGCAGAAACCACTCTTCAAGAACCTGGATTTCGGCATCGACATGGATTCCAGGAGTGAGTTGGTGTGGAGTGGCCCGGGATGCGGAGTGGGAACTGCGGTTTGGGGTCGCCTTGGCTGACCCCCTCTTCCTCTTGCAGTCTGCATCGTGGGCCCTAACGGCGTGGGGAAGAGCACACTGCTACTGCTGCTGACCGGCAAACTGACCCCCGTGAGTCCTGCGGCAGCCAGGAGTGAGGGCGCCCCCTGCAGGCGGGCTTCGGTGCCGCAACCACCCCGGGGAGAAAGGGAGCTTTGGGCAGTTGAGGAGAGGCGCTGTCTCATTATGTAAGAGGTTCCTGTCCATTAGAGAATGTGAACGCTGCGTCATCCAAGAGGAGAATACCGAGAGCTGGTACTAACGTTTTGTGGACAGCTTTCTCCTTTTCCTGTGCAAGTGTGTGCAGTTTCTTTTTAGGAGCCAGCCTTTTCCGCAGAACACCATCAGGTGTTTTCTGCACTCGTGGTTACGTGTGCAGACATGGACCTGTGCCTGAGCATCCTTGGTTTAGTGTCAGCTGCCTGGAATTGCTCTTGGGACTTGGTGGATTGCTGGGTAGCGTGTTAGACGGCACAGCTGCTGCTCCCTTCCAGAGTGTGGAGGGTCTGTGTAACCACCCCGCACGGTGCAGGTGTCTGGAGAAGCTCCCGTAGCTCCCCATGGAAGCAGAGCCTCCCACAGTGCTCTGTGACCTTGTTCGTGCGTCAGTCCCTTCCCTCCTCGTTTTCCTCTTCACTCTCTGCCTCTCAACCCCTGTGCTTTCCTGGCTGTGCCTTCGTCTTGTTATGGACAGCATCAGGTCCCTTTCCTGTGTGCCCTCGATCCCAGCCCAGTTCTGGTTCTTGTTTCCCTGCAGAAAAGTTGGGATACAAGCGAGGGGACCCTTTGCCCTGCTTCCTACTCTGACCACTTGATCTTTCCTTGTAGACGCGAGGGGAAATGAGAAAGAACCACCGCCTGGTAAGTTGGTCTTGGAAGTAAAGGAGTGAAAATCTGATGGAGGAAGTGTGGCTTTGACAGATCACCTCTTTCTCCTTGGGCAGAAAATTGGCTTCTTCAACCAGCAGTACGCAGAACAGCTACGCATGGAGGAGACGGCCACCGAGTACCTGCAGCGGGGCTTCAACCTACCCTACCAGGATGCCCGCAAGTGCCTGGGCCGCTTTGGCCTGGAGAGCCACGCGCACACCATTCAGATCTGCAAGCTCTCAGGTACTGGCGGGAGCGGGGAGGGTGCATTCCCTTCCACGTGCCAACTCACGGTGGGTGTGGCAGAGCCCCTCTTCCTCCTGCAGGCGGGCAGAAGGCCCGGGTTGTGTTCGCAGAGCTGGCCTGTCGGGAGCCTGACGTCCTCATCCTGGTGCGTGGGCGGAGGCGGGGGCGGGGGGCTGGGGGCTGCGGGGCTCAGCGGGGGGCAGCGAGGGGGCTGCAGACCTCAGCGGGGCTCAGTGGGGCCGTCTCCTCCTCTGCAGGACGAGCCGACCAACAACTTGGACATCGAGTCCATTGACGCCCTGGGGGAGGCCATCAACGAGTACAAGGGCGGTAAGTGGGTGCTAGGGACGGGACCCCAAAGCTCCCTCTCTCACGCCCTGGTCCTCTTCCTCTTCTCTCTGCCCTGACTCTCACCATCTCTCTTGAAAGCCGTGATCGTCGTGAGCCATGATGCGCGACTCATCACAGAAACCAACTGCCAGCTGTGGGTGGTGGAGGAGCAGAGTGTCAGCCAGATCGATGGGGACTTCGAGGACTACAAGCGGGAGGTGCTGGAGGCCCTGGGCGAAGTCGTGGTCAGCCGGCCCCGGGAATGAGCGTCCTCAGGAGCCCCTGTGGCCCAGGCGACCCCGTTTCTCCCAGCTGACTCTCCACGTGACTACCAAGATACCATAGTTTGCTTCTTCTCTCTGAAAGACCTGTGTGTTTTCTTTCGGCCAACCGGGCGGGCCTTGCCCTGGACGCCCCGCAGACTGTGGGGACCCTCGTGTCTGGCCTGTGTCCAGCCACGCCCAGGTGGCCCCTTGTCGAGGACTTCTCGCCTGGAAGCCTAGCTCGGCCCGCCTGGAGCTGCATGTGCACCCGTGAGCCTTGGTTGGGGAGACGGCTTGTGGGTACTCGTCAGGATCCGGTGCCAGAGCGTCTGGGGGTGAGGGGCAGCGGAGGAGAGCCGCGAGCTTGATTTGCTGTTCCCACCGCCTGTCACTGTGCAGACTGGCTGGAGCGGGGGCCGTTCTCAGCCCTCGTGTGCTTCACCAGTTTTCTTTCTCGGAGCCTTTAGTCCTCTGCCCCACTTAGACAGATGGACAAGCTTGCTGTCTTTACTGCATTTTGGACAGGGGCTAGTTAAGGTCCTCCCTCCCTCACCGAGCCTTTCAGACAAGGCAGAAAAGAACGTGATTTTGACCTGCCATCTTGGACGCTTGTCTCTCACTGTCTAAGCTGCCACGTGAATGAGGAGGTGCTCTCTCCTATGATTAGGGGCCATAGTACTCCCTGGAGCCAGACACGGTAGTACACACCGGTAATCCCAGCACTTGGGAGGCTGGCTGAGGCAGGGCTGATAGAGTTCAAGGCCAGCCTGAACTGCACAGTGAGGCCCTGTCTCGAAGAAAACGAGTTAGACGGGTGGGATGGAACCTGCCTGTAATCCCAGCCCTCTGGAGCCTGAGGCAGGATCACTGTGAGTTCCAGGGTCTCAACTACATAGTGACCCCTTGTCTGAAAAAACCTAAAACATACACAAGCTGCTCCGGGCATAGTGGTTCATGCCTGTCACCCCAGCTGCTCGGGAGCCTGAGGCAAGAGGATTGAGAGTTTGAGGCCGGCCTGGGCAGTTTCATTTAGCAAGACCCTGTCTCAGGATAAAATAAGGCCTATGGATTTAAGTAAGCTGAGCATGGCGGTGCACACCACTAAGGTGGGGCCATCCTGGGTGATGGCAAAAGCATCTCAAAGGGTACAGTGTACATAATTACATAATGTGTATGCTTATTACCAGACGCGTAGTTGTATCCGGTACCTTTCTGTTGCTGGGACAAAATACCTGGCATGCATGACTTAAAAGCAAAGTTATTCTGGGTCACAGGCAGGGGTCTTAGTCCCCAGACAGCTGTCTGAAAGGTAGAAGGGGAAGGGAGAGCAGTGCTGCTCACCTGAGGACTGGGAAGAGGAAGGAGCCGGAGCAGCTCAGCCCTGACCTGTGTTCCCCTCAGCTCCTCTTCCTGGTGGAAGAGCCAGCAGCCACTGGACTGATGGATTCACACTGACGGTAGAGCCGGATGGCCAGTCATTTCCCAGGGCCCATCTTAGGCACACCGGCCTTTGGGGGACGGTTTAGCCCTCTGTCCTACCCCGGCCTCCATGGGATTCTGCCCACCCCGTCATGCAGCATGCATTTAGTGCATTGCTCAGAGTCCACATCCAGTCTCCCTGAGACTCAGGCAAACTCAGTGGTGAAGCCCATTTAGAAAATGCCCAAGGCAAAGTGGCACAGGGTAAAGCTCCATTCCCAAAGGAAAGGAGGTCAGAAAGGATCAGACCGAAGTGAGACTGGAACCCATCAGGGCAAATGTTTGTTCCCGAGCTCTGTCCACAACACCCTTACTTAGTGACCATCTGCCCGCAGCCCTTAACAGACTGTTCTGGCATCACTGACTTCAGCTTCACGTGCAGCCCTCTCAGGCCGACTGCAGGGACTCGGCCCTTCTGACTCCTCTGTGTAACATACTGCTCGCTCACCTGCAAAACCAGCCGTGTGGACACTGCAGAGTTCTACAAAGCGAGCTTGACGGTAGCCAGGCCCACTTGGACCATGGCTGCAGCTTCCTTGGAGAACCCTGACAGTTAAGCACTGTGAAATGAATCTTGGGCAAACAACTTGGCAGACCTGTGCGAGCAGGGTGGCCCTGTGCCCCTCTTGTGAGCCGGCTTTAGTGTGTACCTGTTCCCATCTGAGCTTGTGATGAGGGGGGTGTGGCCAGTTCTGAGATGCCCTCGAGGCATTTTTCTGATTGTCCTGGAGCAAAAAATGTGGCTTTTTAAAGATCCTTATTATTTGAAAGTCCAGTTATTTAGCTCAGTGGTTCTGCTGCCTGCCTGGCAGGCACAAAGTCCTGAGTTCAATCCCCAGTACCAAAAAAAAAAAATCATAGTGAAAAGTTTTTGGCCATGTATGTATCCACTCGGACACCTGAGGTTTTACTATTCCAAACTGCTCAGACTAGGGTGAGGTTTCTTGGACGTGGAGTAATGACACTGGGTTGGGCAATTCGACCGTGAAAGGGACGGCCAGGTGTTCAAGGGTGAGCGGCCCGGCCTCTGCACTCAGTGCCAGTGCCACTTGCATTCTGACAACCAGAGATGTTTCTGGACATGGCCAGCGTCTCCAACCACTGGCTGGACTTTACAGACTGGTGCACAGGTAACACAAGACTGCACCATTAGCAGTGTGAAGTCCAGCAGTGACTGCCACTCGATCTCTGATGGCTAGGTTCTGCGCACTGTGCCTCTTACACACACAGCTACCCACCCATAACTTTTCCCTACAGAAAACAGGACCTTAGAGAAAACATTGCTGGGCCAGGGATTCAGCTCAGAACCACACCTGTGTTGCAAGCACAAGGCCCTGAGTTCGATTCCCGATACTGCAAAAAAACTAACATAAAAAACATTAGCAACTACCTTTATGTCATGATAAGAGAAGAATCTAGTTTATAAAGACCCTAAGCACTCACTCGTGCCCCTCCTGACTTGTTTCTTTTTTCACTTGTAAGTATTCCTTTCAATCTGCAGTTTCTCAGATTTGAACTTCAGAAAGTGCAGCCTTTTCCCGACCTCAGGTTTAGCTTCTGAGCACCCGCACCCCAGCAGCCCCATCTTTCTACCTCTACCCATCCCTGCAATGTAATGCGCTCTTCTGCTTCCCAGACTAGGAGAACTCACCAGGTGTGAGGGTGCTTTGCTCCTTTGCTGAGTTTATTTTCCAAAGTCAGGCATGGTGCAAGGCTATACTCCCAGCACACCAGAAGGCCGAGGCAGGAGGATCACAAGTCCCAGCCCAGCCAGGGCAATTTATCAACTTTATCTCAAAATAGCAAATAAAAAGGGCTGGGGATTCAGCTCAGTGGAAAGGCTCTGGGTTCCAACTCAAGTACTGGAGATTTTACTCCAGTCAGTTGTACTGGAGTCCGAAGTTTTTACCTGAGGAGAAGGGGACTGGCACTCGGATGCGACCTGCATTCTCAGGCACGCCAGTGTCCCCAAATCAGTGCCGTGCTTCTCCGGCGAACACTGGCCGATGCCAGTTAGTGACACTGGGTCAGATTTTGTGATTTGTCGGCACTACCTTGCCACCCAGCAGCAAGGATGAGAGAACAGTGATTCAGAGCTGGTGACAGGTCTGGTGCCCCTGGGAAGAGTCAGCAGGAGCACGACTGCTGAACAGGTGGCTGAGGATGGGGGTGGAAGCAGGAAGCAGACTGAAACGGGAGAGACAGGAGTCTGCAGTCCTGGTGAGGCCTGAACAGCAGTGGGTGAACTGGGTGAGGTGCTCGGGCCACCCCTTGAAAAAGGGAAAGAAGTTTTTTGGATACAGGGTCTCCCTCTGCAGTTCAGGCTGGCCTTGAACTCACAGCAATCCTGCCTCAGCCTCCAGAGTGATGGATCACAGGTATGCCTCACCATGCCTGGCAGTTGAGCTCATTTTCAAATTAAAATAGGAAAAACTTGAAGCTTTCTTTAAACGTTCTTGGGACTTCTCTTGGGAGCTAAGTGAGAAGCAGGCCTTGGAGACAAAGTTATGGCCACTATGTTGGGAAAGGTTTGGCTGGTTTTTCCAACTGAGCCTGCTGAGTTTAAGTGTCGTCCCCGTGTGGCCAGTGGTAGAAATAACAGCCAAGGAGCTGGCACCTGGGGTCGTGTTCTCAAGTTTTCCCCGAAGGTGAGCGCCAGTACCTGGGCCCTTGTTGGGAGAGAGTTCTCAGGAGCTACCCAGGATCTGCTGAGTCCAAAGCGCGGCCAGACCCCGCTGCCTGCCTCGGACTGTTCAGGTGATTGGCGATCACGCAGTTGGAAAGCCATGGTTCTCAGAGCACCCGCACCCCGGCAGCCCCGTCTTCCTCAACTCTGTTCCATCCCTGCAATGTGATGCACTCTTCTGCTTTCCAGAGTAGGAGAACTCAGCAGGCGTGAGAGTGCACACTGCTAATCCCAGCACTTGGGAGGCTGAGGCAGGAGCATCACCAGTTCGAGGCCAGCTGGGCTACATAGCCAGACCTTGTTCTTTTTTTTGGGGGGGGGTTACTGGGGGATCAAACTCGGGACCTTGTACTTGTGAGGCAGGTGGCAGAATCACTGAGCAAAATCCCTGGCCCACGAGTCCTTGTTCTAAAAGTTGATCCTATGCCTCTGTGTTCTGGTCTTCAAAGCCTCCCACACCCCCAGGAATCATCTAGGTCCTAAATTTAATACTTGCCCTAAAGAACTGGAACATTTTACTCTCCGTCTAGCAGCAGGGCCTTGCCCTTGGCAGGGCCACTTTCTTTTTGAGACAGGCTCTCAGTGTGGTCCAGGCTGGCCTTGAACTACCTATCCCAGGCTGGCCTCAAACTTATGGCAGTTCTGCCTCAGCCTCCCAAGTGCTGGGATTACAGGCGTGCACCACTAGCAAAGGACAGTTTTGTGGGACAAGCAGTCTATACATTTCCCTTACTTTCTCCCCTGAAACTTCCCTCCTATCAACACACAGGCTTGTTTGCTTCCTGGGCAAACACCACAGCTGGGCCTTACTAATCCCGTCTCCTTCCACCTCAGGCAGTTTCAGCCAGAACCAATGGCCACACAAAGTCTATGGCAGCAGCCACCTGTGAGGGGCTGCATGCTCCACAGGCCCCTGCTTGGTGTGAGTGTGTCCTTGGTCCTGTGGCATCACTAGGGATCACTGAGGTACAGCCGCAGCTCCTTATTTATTTTTGTATTTTTTGAGACAGAGTCTCACTATGTAGTTGAGACTGACCTGGAACTCACTCTGTAGCCCAGGCTGGTCTCGAACTCTCAGCGATCCTCCTGCCTCAGCCTCCTGAGTGCTGGGATTAAAGGCGTGCACCACCACGCCCAGCCCCAGCTCTTTTTAAAATGTTGTGAGACAGGGTCTCTGTGCTTCATTGCCCAGGTGGGCCTGAACTTGTGATCCGCCTGCTTCTGTGTTGACCTGTAGGATCTTCTCTGTAGCCCATGTCTCAGAGCACAGCTGGTCTTCTGCATCTGTGGGTTCCACAGCCACAAATTCAACTGGGGATAAAAGTACTTAAACTGGGCCTGGTTGCACAACCTGTAACCAGAACTCTGGAAGGCTGAGGTAGGAAGATCACAAGTTCAAGCCAAGCTTGGGCAATTAGACTTAACATAACCTCATCTCAAACAAGAGTTGGGGATGTAACTCGGTGCAAAGGGCCTGCATTCAATTCCCAAAACAATACTGAAGGAAAAAAAGCTGAACTGAATCTGTAGACTTTGTCATTTTTCCCTAAATATATCTACTGTGGTACCTCAGTTCACAAACTTCTTTCCACAATCCTGGGTGCAAACCAAATTAGACAAAACCCTAAACTGGATGTGGCGGCGCACACCTGTAATCCCAGCACTTGGGAGGCTGAGGCAGGAGGATCGCTGTGAGTTCAAGACCAGCCTGGTCTACATAGTTCCACGTCAGTCTCAACTACATAGTGAAACCCCGTCTCAAACCCAACGCTCCCAAAAACCCCCGAATCAAAGTCAGTTGTTAGGTCAGTGTTGATCGCATGGAGAAATTTGATTTGGTTCTTGGGCAGTCATTTTAAGAGCTGTGAATTGGGCTGGGGATTAGCTCAGTGGTTCTGCCTGCCTCGTAAGCCCAAGGACCTGAGTTCGATCCCCAGTACCAAAAAAAAAATTAATAAAAAGAGTTGTGAACTGAGGTACCACTGTTGCTTACGCTGTTTTGGATGGGATCTTTGACCACCTAAAAGTACAGGAGGACATGCACAGGATTTAGGGATCCCTGCTGGGCAGCGGGGTGTTCTGGCCCCAGTCCTCCCGGGTGAGAGAAGCCCTGCTGTATCTTTCATCAGCACCAACTGACTGGAAGCAAGAGCGAGTGTGAGTTCCCAAAGGACAAGAAAGACTTCGTGAAGGTTCATCCCAATCTATCGACAACAGCTGAAAATAGCTTTGGGGAAAGAAGTCCAAACACACGAGGGGTTAAATAAGCTGCTTCTCTTTCCACTGTTTATTAATGTACAAAATATACAAAACCAAAAGAAAAAATTCATCCTTAAATCCACTGTGGCTCTAACCCAAGACCCTGCACAAAACCCAACCAATCCACTGTTTTCATAGAAAACAACTGATGCGAGTGGGAGGAGGGAGGACCGGGAAGGGGACGTCACCTGACCGAACCCTGGGGGCGGTGGCTACAGGGGCCCCATAGCAGCCCCGTGTAGTGTGCAGGCCTGAGCAAACGGAGAGCTGGTCCCGAAATGTCCTTCGAGGTCCCCAGCAAAGCTGGAGGCAAGGGTGGCTCCCAGCTGACTCACCAACGCAGAAGTGAGCTCTCGACACCATCGAACCCAGTGCCCAGCGGCCCGCGGCCCGCGGCAGACCCCAGAGCTGTCCACAGGCTGCGGTCTCACTTGAGCCCACGGCACGGTGTGGGCCACTGTCAGAGCTCAGATCCAGCCCACGGAGCCCAGGCGCCACAGGACAATGGGCCCCGCGGCGTCTGCCCCAGGAGGGACCACGGACTCGGCAGGGCGACCGTGCGGCGGGCCCACGAGTGGAGGGAGGGGCTCCAGGTCAGTAGCCTCGGTTCCCAGGAGGGGATGATACATGCAGGTGGGAGCCGAGGAAGGGGAAACGGGCCTCACAGAAGCCATAACGGGCGGAGGAGCAAGGCTGAAGTCCAGGGGTGGCGGGCGGCCCTAGGGCAGGGGCGGCCCGTTGACACCCGGGTGGTAGAAGGCACAGTTGTTCTCGTAGCGGCAGTTGCCCTTCATCATGAAATGTCGGCAGACGGGGCGATTCGACATGTCTGTGGAGGAAGGCAGGGGGTGTCAGGCTGGGCCGGGCGGCGGGGGCGGGACAG
>NW_022900932.1:508007-529463 GCF_012274545.1 Fukomys damarensis
GGACACAGAAGCCACAGGGGAACAGGAAGCAGCCTCACCTCCTCCATGACTGTGGCCTCCGTCGTGCCCTCGGTGGCCCCCGCCCCCGTGGCCAGGGCCATCATGGCCACGGTGCTCGTGAGGAGGTGGCCCTCGATGGTCATGGCCTCGGTGGCCAGGGACATCATGTGGCCTATGACCATGCGGTCCCCCATGTCCAGGGCCCTCATGGGGCCGATGTCCACCACTTCCACCCATGCCACCGCCAGGGCCTTCGTGGGACCGATGTCCACTGCCCATGCCCCCGCTGGGGCCTTCGTGGGGCCGATGTCCGCTGCTGCTGCTCATACCCCCTCCGGGGCCTTCGTGGGGCCGATGCCCACCACCTCCAACCATGCCCCCGCCGGGGCCCCCTCGTCCATTAGGGGGTCCTGCTCCAGATCTACCTCCTCTGGTGCCTCGGAATGGAGGAGGTGGAGGGGGCTCATTTCCTCCTCGGCCACCTCGGCCTCGATGGTACGGTCCAGGGCCCGGACCCCCTCGCATTGGGCCACCCCGCATGGGGTCACCTGGGCCATCCCAGAAGGGATCACCCCCTCGGGGAGGAGGTGGGGGACCCAGAAGACGTGGACCCACTGGTCCGCCAGGGCCTCCATGGGGACCTGTCAAGGAATAAAAAGGCGAGAGAGAGCATCAGCTACCAGTTACGGCCAGGTACTGCCGCTCCCAGCCCACCGCCTCCATCCAGGGTCCAGGGTCCCTGGGCCGAAGCATGCAGCTAAGCCCCCTCAACCTGCCACCGACCACCTACCTGGCATAGGCGCCCCAGGCCCAGGGGGGAAGTGCTGCATACCCTTCGGTGCCCCAGGGCCTCCTGGTGGGAAACCATTGGCTATCGGTCCAGGACCCAGGAGTCCGTGTGGCACTGTTAATAAAAAAGAGAGCATGAAACAATCCGCTAACCCTAACCGCAGGGTACCCGCCAGCCCTCCCTCCCGGGCCTGGCTGGCAGAGCAGTGCTTCTCCGCCCAGACTTCCCGCTGCTTCTCCCCAGATGCAGGCCCAGACTCAGAGTGCCCGTGAGAGCCCGGCAGCCCCGGCCATTACCCAGCATCTGCTTGAGCTTGTCCGAGTAGTCCGGCTGTTTCAGCAGTTCCTCCGGCGGGTGGCTGCTGGGGCTGCCCATGATGGAGGTGAGGATCTCCTGCACGTTGATGCCGCCTCCGCCAGGGCCCTGGGGACTCTTCCCAGCACCCATGCTCCCCATCAGGTTGGCTAGGACCGGAGGCAGCTTGGAGCCCGCTGCCCCGTCAGGAGAGCCGCCCGAGCCCCCAGCCTCCAGGGCTTCCACGTACGGGGTCTCGTCCATGGAGCACTCCTGGCGAGGAGGAGAAGGTAAGACCCGAGAAGAACCAGGACCCGGCAGGACAGCGTCCCCTCCCGCCAGGGCCGGCCGCAGACTCACCTCGTCCAGGGGGATGAGCTTGGGGGGAACGGGCTCGTAGGGCTCAGGGTCAGGCTCATGAGGGCTGTCGCCAAGAGAGAAGGAGGACGGCTACTTTCTCAGCCTCTGCGGCTCTGGATCTCCCCGCCCCTGTCTGGCCCAGCCCTAGGCCCCTTCTGTTCTTTCTGGGCGGCCCAGGCTTCCAGTCAGCTCCCCTCCCTCTCCCTCTCCCTCGCAGGGCCGCTGCCAGGCTCACCTCTCCTTGTTCAGGAAGAGCTCCTGAAGGATCCCCTTCTCCCGCTCGGCCTGGATGTATCGCTCCTGGCTGTTGCTTCCAGGGCTGACAAGAGGCGAGGGCAGCACCAGGGGCCGGGGGCACACCCAGGGCACCTTCTCCTCCATGCTGTCATGGCTCAGACGCCGGGCCGTCTCAAACGCGTGTCGGTCCGACAGGATCTCTCTCTTGGCTGCCTCACCGAAGTCCTTAATTTTATTTACATTTACTGACAAGGGGAAAGGCAGGAGGGGAAGTGAGCACAGCTGAGTTCTCGTCAAATCCCCTCACGGCATCGTCACACGGGCAGCTTGGCTTCTTACCCCGTTCAGTCTCGTCCAGCTCGAAGTAGAAGTACTCCCTCAGCTTGGCCTCCTCGGGCCACGTCACGGTCTTTCTCTTCCTGCCCTTCCGGGTCAGCTGGCTGGGATCCCCAGGGCTCTCCACTGGCTTGGCGTCCAGGGCTCCCGGCTCCAAAGAGGCTGAAAGCAGCAGAGGTTTCAGATCCAGCTCCATCCTTTCGGAAACCCCAGCCTGAGCCAGTTTCTCCATTACCTGTGTCCATGAGCTCCGGGACTTCAACAGGCGGCACCGGGGTGCCAGGGCGGTCCACATCCATGGCCTCAGAAGGCGGGGCTGGCTCTGGTGACGAGGGTTTGGCTGTGCTTGGTTCTGTGTTCGGCTTCCCTTCAAAGGGACTGGGCTATTATGAAAGAAAAAGAAGTCAGTGAGCTGAGGGGCGCCATGGCCAAGACACTCTGCAGTGGCTCCTGAGGAAACCACTTCCACTCGCACGGCCTCTGTGCCCCGGTACCGCAGTCCATATCCCAACCCAACACCCCACTGCTGCTCCCAGCCAGTGGCAGTGCCCTGCCCGCTCCTGAATGTGGACCCGATCACCGAGCCCTACTTCTCAGGGCCCACACCTTGGCAGCAGTAGGTGACAGCACCTTCTTCTTCTTCTTAATCTTGATGCCTGGCACAGGGGCTGAATTGAGAGCGTCCAGAAAGCCCAGGCCCTCCATAGCTGCAAGAGGAGCACAGACAGCAGTCAGACACCGTGGACGCCTCGCCTCAAAGTAGGAAGCAGAGAACAGGAGGTGCCTGGGAAGGCTGAGGTGGGGCCACGTGGGCCCAGGAATCAGGGTGTGGGTAACGTGGAAGGAGAGGCCCTGACCCCCTCTCCTAAGTAACCCTCTGCACGGGGAGCCCCAGAGGCCCAAACGTCAAAGACAAGACAACAACAGTACAACAAAGGACAAACCCCCCCTGTCCCACAAAAGCCATCCCCCTGCAGACTCACGCTGTGGCGGGATGATCTTCACTTTGATCTCCTTGGTGGCGTTGGGGGTCGTGTTGAGGGGCTTGTACTTCTTCTCTGCGGGGGGGACCATGTCTCCCGGAGCAGCTGTGGCACTGCGGGGAGGACAGTGGTCAGATATCCCTAAGCAGGCCCCACTCGCTCCCAGCGTCACAGACCCACTGTCCGGAGACCGACGCCGGGCCTATCCCTACCTCTGGCGCTTCAGCGGGATGGGCTTGAGGTTGTACTTGTCGGAGACCACGACGGCACTGGCGTTCTTCTTCACGGGCACCAAGGACGGCGTCTCCAGCTCGAGGCCTGGGCACAGGGCACACGGGGGCTCGGCTCGGCTCCTCCCAGGGCTCCCACATCCCAGGTCCCACCCGGCCCGCGACGCCCAGCGGCCTCACCGGTGGAGCGGAACTTGGCGTGACTGGGGGCGGTGGTGCGCAGAGACTTGGGCTTCTCCTTCTTCTTCTCCGGGGCCTCCTCTGCTCGGGCCTCGGTCTTCACCTCAGCCAGAGGCCGTTCAGGAGGAGCAGTTCGACCCTTTCCTTCTTCTTTCCGCTTTTTCTTGTCTTTTTCTGTCGCAGACAAGAACTTCCTTTAGGAGGTAAAGACTCCCAGAGGTGAAGCCGCACCCCAGTGGGAAAGAAAGAAACGCAAGGCCAAGGAGGCAAGGAGAGGGCTCACCAGCAGGGGGCGCACTGCTCTGGGAGCGGATGACCGCCATCCAGTCACTGACGAGGACCGAGGCCAGCTTCCGGAGCTCTGCAGAGAGAGGAGGGGCAAGAATTCAGTCGCTTCCCTAACAACAGAAATACCAGAATGTCCGACAGAAATAATGTGAAAAATCTGCACGATGGAAAAAGTAGCCCAGAGTTTTTAAGAACGTGAGATACAAAACTAGGTTTAGAGGCCGGGTTTAGGGTTTAGGGGCCTCGGTTTTAACTTAGCTAAAGCTAGGTTTTAGCTCTGGTGCCACTGTCTGCCTCAAAGCACAAGGACCCAAGTTCGATCCCTGGTGCCAAAACAAACAAACAAACAAACAAAAACTAGGTTTTAAAGGATTTCTTAGGCAACCTTTTTTTCTACACTGCTTTTAGTGAAAATGCTTTAAAAAGTCAATTAAGGACAGCAAGAGTGAAATAAGCATTAAAATGGGCCCATTTAGGAGTGGGGAAACAGCTTAAAGAAAAAAGATGGTAAGAGAATTTAAATATAAAGACCTCCTTTCTAAATCTATGCAAAACACCTCTGTAGCCCTTTTTGTATGGCAACTAGCAACTTGTCTTTTTGCCCACATTTCTATTGAATAGAACCAAGTTCGCTGTGGACCATTAAAAACCTGACTTTCAGCCAGGTATGGTGGCCCACGCCTGTAATCCCAGCACTGGGGAGGCTGAGGCAGAAGGATCGCTGTGAGTTCAAGACCAGCCTGGGCTACACAGTGAGTTCAGGTCAGTCTCAACTAAGTAGTGAGACCCTGTCTCAAAAAACAAAAACAAACTAACTTTTCAAAACAATCACATGCTTGGAAATTTCTGTCCTACAGTGATGCAAACCTCACCCATCCCGATGTGCAAGTGTCCTAAAATCTTTCTGGAGTAACTGATACGATAGTCCAGTTAAACTTTATTACAGCTGACAAACTACATGCAACTTTCAATAGCTTGGGCCAGGGATTTAGCTCAGTGGCACCACGCCTGCCTCATGAGCTCAAGGTCCCAAGTTCTATCCCAGGTATCAAAAAAAGAAAAATAAAAGATTTCAATAGCTAAAGTAATTACATAATTATATCTACAGTCACGAAAGGCAGCACTCTGAAGCCAGGCAGAAATAAGGAACAACACACCCGAGAGCGATCCCCTGTGCTACGGTCCATGCTACAGATCCTCACTGAGGATGCTGATTATAAAACAATATTGCTCAGTAACTAAAAACAACTGAGAACATGACTGAAGAGAACAGAAAGGCATGCTGTGATGTGGAAGCAAGGTGAACCCTGCACCTTGGCGAGGGTTCCCAGTGCTTCTTTCCACAGCTAAGAATTCAGACAGGCATTGACACCGTTTGACAAAAAGGCTGAAGCGTCTCAGCAGAGGACTCTGCAACACAATCCCCTCAGACGAATGAATAGCAGCCTGGACTTCCATGAGGAGGGATAAAGGACTGGTAGGACGCTGCTACAGAATGGCAGGCGGGGATTTAGCTCAGTGGTTCTGCTGCCTGCCCTGCAAGGCAAGGTCCCGACTTTGATCCCCCGTACCAAAACAAAACAAAACAAAACACAAAGAGTGGGAAATAGTCTGTGACTTCTGGAGCCAGGCTTTGTCTTCAAGAGAAAACCGTACATGTCCCTTGCAGGAAGCTCCAAAGCCTTCTGTCTCAGGAAAGGAAAGAATCTGCCCCGGTCAGAGCTATGATATATCCAAGAGTCAGGATTTTGCCCACGCTCTTTAGAAGTAAGTTTACTGGCAGACCCAGTATATCTATTATTAGGAAAACAGGTCCCAGAATATGCTATATTTATTCAGAAAGACAAATGCAAATGGTTGCCACTCTAGGATGCTAATATTTCCCCCAAAATGTTAAGTGTATGGCTCTTCTACCACCAAGTGATTTGTTTTTGTTTGTTTGTTTGTGTTTTGAGACAGGGTCTCACTTTGTAGTTGAGACTGACCTGGAACTCACTGTGTAGCCCAGGCTGGTCTCGAACTCTCTCAGAGATTCTCCTGCCCCAGCCTCCTGAGTGCTGGGATTACAGGCATGTGCCACTACGCCTGGCTCTACCAAGTGATTTGAAGAATCAGCTTGCAGTTAAAGTGTGGCACCATATTTTATACTCAGTAGTAGAGAAATGCACAAATTCCACTTGGACTTGACAATAAGGAAGAGGGGACAGTTAGAACTGCAAATATTTATTTATTTATTTATTTATTTATTTTCAAGACAGGGTCTCACTATGTATGTAGCCCAGGCTGGCTTCGAACTTGTTAGGATCCTTCTGCCTCAGTCTCCCAAGTGCTGGGACTACAAGCATGCACCACCACACCCAGCTACAACTACAACTTTTTCGTTTGTTCTTTTTTTTTGGTACCAGAGGACCTTGTACTTGCGAGGTAGGTGGCGGAACCACTGTGCTAAATCCCCGGCCCTAGAACAACCATTTTTAAAAGAAAAGAAGAAAGCAAGATAAGGTAGCGAGAGGAAGGCAGGGAAGATGGGCAGCCCGAGGGTCGGGAGAGGGCCGAGCACCAAGGACAGCGTACGAGAGCGGGTGGCATGGCTGCCCTACCTTCATCCTCGCTTGACTTGCTCAGCTGCTTCACCAGCTTGGCTGTGTTGTTCTGCAAGAGATGGGGCAGCAGGAAAGTAAGTGCAGGGAGGACGCAAAGCTCACTCGGCGCTAACAAGCCCACAATGCACCAGCTCTCGGCCCCGAACAGTGGCAGCACCGATAAACCAGGTCACCTTTTACAAATCCCAGTAGCTGGCACTTACATTTCAGAATGATCCCATTAACTAGGGAAAATCATTCCCATTTTACGGGTGGGAGAACAGGGTAAGACACACGAGGTACCCCGAGCTACATACCGACCAAGGGAAATAATTCAAACCAAATCTTCGGACTCCAAACTCATCCCCAAACACTCACTGTCATTACTCCCAGGCCCCGGAGCGCCTCACATCAGTCCTGTGGGACCCCAGAAGGTTAGGAGACTGAAGGTACCTGCTTGAGATGGTCCACAGTGAGTGGCAGGTGCTGGAGGGTCACCAGGATCTGCTGGAGGAGGGGGACGTTGTTGGTCGTCTTGGAATATGTCAGCCAGCTGTTAAGAAGCTTATAGCCTCCTACGTCGATAAACCTAGAGGCGGGCAGACGGGCGCCATCTAGCAGCCTTCCGGGTGCAGGCTGTCACACCCCACCTCGTGGCGCCCTCGATGACCTGGACGCCACACCACACCAGCAGCTCCTCACTTACTTGATCAGAACTTCTGACGAGCGGGTTTGGAGGAGAATGTTCAAGTACGTGCAGCGACTCACCATCTTCCGCGCTTCCTTCATCAGACTGCGGAAGACAGACGGAGTCAGAGAGGAAGCCGGCTGTGCGCTCCTCCCACAGCGGCGGGGTCAGGTCTCTGAGGGAGTCACACAGCTCCTCTGGGGAGAAAGCACCGCCCCCTCCTAACACGAAGGGCAGATGGGAGTCTGCCTCCCCTGCCAGGGCCCAGCGCCCCCGTCGACCACCCTTCAAGCACCGCTTCGAGACTGGCTTCGGTATTTGTTTTTCCCTGAAAAACAGGGTAGGGTCTGCAGAAGATACACGACTTTCGGGTGGGTGGTTCGGGTCTCCAGGCTGCACTGCCCTCTTCCCAGCGTGGCTCCCCAAGACTGGATGTACTGGTCCTCAGCCTGATCAGGGCTGGAAACCAAGGCCGCTCTTTCCTCTCTCACTCTCAGTGAACCCTTTTCTCCTTACTCCCCTCCCTTCTCTAGGATATGCACCTCTGCTTCGACTGCGGCCACACGCAACAAATCCGACACAGGCACAGGCTCACCTGAAGATCTTGGAAATCCCGTCCACACTCTTGACTTCCCCATCTCGGTTTAGGAAGCTGTCCAGGCCCTTGAGAAGCTCTTTGGGGTCTATGGGCCCAGAACCCATGATCTAAGTTTCTGAAAACAAAATAAATCCACACGATAAACGGAAGCACTGTCCCAGTACACCCTCCCACAGACCCCATCAGCATATCCCACAAAGGTGGGACTTGATTCTGTTTGTAATTAACTGCATTCAGCTATTCCACACAATTACACTATCTTCTACACAAACCAAAGCCTGGTTTTACTCGCACACAGACCATCCTTACTGAGAACACAGCCTTGCACAGGTAAGCATGGGGTGAGTGCATGACTAAACACCAAGGAACGGAACGGAGTGGAGGGCAGGTGGCGTACCTGTCCCTCGCCCTCCTGGGAAATCTCGATTTCACTAGGTGACACTAGAGCTAAAATTCAAGTCCTCGTTAGACATTCAATTTGCGTGGCACTTACTGTTAAGCCGTTTCCCTTTGTTGTTGACAAACTGGTCTGGAAAAAAAGTCTAGCTTGGTAAAAACTGCATCAGTCTTAGGTGTTTGGGCCAAATGTCTCACAAGAATCAATTTCCTTTTATCTTAGCCCCGTGTCAAAATCACCACAACGGGCAGATTATGCGACCACTGGAGTGAAGGTGATAGAGGGAAAGCAGCGCCAGACCAGAGAGCCCCTTTCTCAGAGGGTCTGGGGAAAGATCCCAGAGAAGGAGACAGGACAAATGGATGCAGAGCAAACAAAGGAGGTCCTCCAACGCCCTGAACGTTACTCTTTTACCACAAACTACATGTTTTATTGTTTAAAAATGATAGTTTGTGGCTTCAGAAGCTAAGTGCCTCCCCTCATAAGTATCAACTACATCAGACCCCCAAGATAAGTCTGAAACTACAAATCATGGAACTGACAAGAAACTAAAGACTGGCAAAGTGCTATAAATTTTAAACGGCTGCTTTAGACTAGGGTGGAAAGCAGTTAATTACAAGCTAAACTTTTGTAGGGAAGGGACACAAGAAAGAAGTTGGTCAGGGATTTAGCTCAGTGGTTCCACCACCTGCCTTTCAAGTGCAAGGACCCGAGTTTTATCCCTGGTACTTAAAAAAAAAAAAAAAAGAAAAAGAAAAAAAGGCAATTTTTTGGGCCAGAAACAAACTTCTAGAGAGGTAATGCAGGGTCAGTATGGCTCTGACGGGCATTTTATCCACACTACCTCTATCAACACTGGCTTCTGAGAACCAACTAAGAATGCCATTGCAGCAGTGTTTCAGGGTGGTACTTAGCAGAGACAGAAACCCCACAGGACTGAAAAATCATTTTAGCAAGACAACTACAGTCTGTGCAGGAAAGAACCTGGAACCACCACAAAGACAAGCAGGAACTGAGGTCAGGGAAAGAAATGTTTAAAGAGAATACTGGAAAATGTCAGAGGTTTGTGAGCCAACTTGGTAAGATAAAACCAAAAACGAGAAACACTCAACTTTTTGGTCCTTCCACCAAGCAGGGCGGTTTCTAAGTGTGCAGGTCCTAACAACCTCAGCAAGCAGGCGGAGGCAGAAAAGCTAAGAGGTAGCAAGTCTGGGCCAACGGTACTGTCTGTCACCACCGCCCCAAACCTCCACCAGGACAAGTGGCACCTGAGGTGCGAGGAAAAGAACATTCAACAGAATACTGGAAAAAATCCTAAGCTTGTGGGCCGCATCCACTGAAGTACAGGAATTACTGGACAGGGAGAAAGGAACTGTTCCCATGTGGTGAGATACTCTATACCGATGCACAGAAAACACAGATATACAGATATCATCTATAAAAAAGACTTCCCATGTATTGAAAACTGGAACAGCAATAAAGTCCAAAGTCGTATCACGTATCACAAGCAACAAAGAGTCTAATTTTTAAAATGTCTATACAAACATACACACAGCGTTAAGATTCCAAATCAAAATATTTACAATTTGATCAAAAGCCTTGAATTAAACATTTCAAACCAGGCCCCTCTAAACCTAACCCACTTTGGCAGAAGCAAAACCACGCTGAATATATGTGAGCTTGGAGAACTCTCCCCTGCTTCAGGAACCTGACCTCGAACGAAGAGAGAAAAAGCCACTTATAAGGATAAGGACCAATCAGTACCAAGCTGTGCCCACTGCCCTCTGCTGGAAACAGGACCCAGGCACTTTAGAAGACATGAGTCAAGGAAGCTAGGAGACAAAGGGGGAAGAATTCATTTTCAGTATCGTTGGAAATGTAATGGGAATTGTCTTGTGATACAACCTTAAGTGGACTTCCTCACAGTGGACTTCATTACTCAAGTACCCTAAGTGTCACACAGCAGTTTCCCTACTTCAGAAGTTGGCACATTCTGAGAAGCTCCCAGGAACTCAAGTGGAAAGAAATGCAGAGCGTCCAGGACAGGCCCAGGGAGGCAGGGACAGGGACTATGTCCTAGAAGCTTCCTGGAGCCATGAAGGATCAGGGCGTTTCCGTGAGAGGAGCACTACACGAGGGGCGGACACAATGCCCCGGTGGGAGCCAGGCCGCCAGTGATGCTGCGGGCAGAGCTGTGCCCACCGCGCCAAGTCTTCCTTTTGCCCTCACAGTGAAGTCCTCAGGCTTAATACCCTGGCTCATTATTCCAGACCCTACCAACGAAATAGGACAGATGTGGTTCGGGAAGACTCTACAAACCAAAACTCTCTAAAGAGCTGATCACAACTCTCTTCTAACAAGGAGAAAGGAGTCTCATACTTATTTTAATCTAGAGGCCTTGGCACTTCTGGAAATGAAAATGCTTTGTTTCTTTCTCGGTGTTCAGGCATTTCCTAATATGATTAAATGGCGGACTGGATTGTCTCTCAGACCATCCACAAGGTTCTAAATTTTCTCTGAAGTGGCAAGTACCTACCTCTCAAGTGATTTTGAAAAATCTGATAGGAAATTGGGCGTGGTGATGTATGCCTGTAATCCCAGTCAAGGGAGGCTAAGGCCTGAGCTACGTCGGGAGACCTTGTCTCAAAAAGCAACACAGCCTGGTGTGGTGGTGCACACCTGTAATCCCAGCACTCGGGAGGCTGAGGCAGGAAGATCGCTGTGAGTTTGAGACCAGCTTGGGCTACACAGTGAGTCCCAGGTCAGTTTCAACTACATAGTGAGACCCTGTCTCAAAAAAAGCCAAAAAACAAAACAAAAAACAACAAAAGAAAATCTGGCACATGATCACTCCAAAAGCTTGTCTGCTTTTCAATAAAGATGCAAAATCACGTACGCCACTGCCACACACATGAAAGACCCTAAAATCTAATTCTGGCCTAGTGTGGTGGCACACACTTGTAATCCCTGCACTTGGAAGGCTGAGGCAGGGGGATGGCTTGAAGTTCAAGGCCAGCTGCGGCGACACAGTGAGCTCCAGACCATCCTGAACTACACAGTGAGACCCTGTTTCAAAAAAAAAAGGCATTCTGACCACAGACTACACAGCTCGGGTTCTCTGAAGTTCTCCGGATGGATCTGGCTTCCCTAGGAGACCTTGCTTCCCATCTCCCATATTAAGGAAGATCTTCTTTATTAATCAGTCCCTGCTCACTAGACACCAGGACCCCAGTGGGTGGAATATTCAGCTCCAAAGGTAGATATGCTGCAGAGGCACATGGCAAACTGCTTAAAAGATAAAAAAGAAGAAAAAAAAAAAAAAGACTTGTGGTCAATAGACACGTGGAAGTCCCACCCACCCAACACAGAACTTAAGAATTTGAGAAATCTGTACCCAGCAGAATGTCAGCCCTAAGTCTCCCCCAAGTCACCCTAGCACAGTTGTACAAAATGGCTTCTAGAAACGTCAAGCTTTAATACAGGACTTTAAAAAATGAAAAGTATTTAGTCTGGTAAGATTAAGCTGGGGGAAGAGAGGTAAGAAAAGAACCAAAACCCAGCACCACCCTCAGACAGGGCATGGCTCTCAGCATGCATCCACTGCCACAGCACTGCACAAGGGAGCAATGAAGAGGACATCATTTCTTTCATTAATGCTTTTAAGAAATTCTTTTAGAAGGAAAAAGAAATTCAAAAAAAGGTGGCTCTTTGGAAAAAAGAAATGAAGGTTGTGAAATGTAATACCAGAAATGTTTTGCTTACCAGAACCGTAGCTGGATTCCCCCTGCCTTGAGTTTACAACTGCCGCCTCCTTTCCTAAAGATTCACTTTTCATCCTAGTACCAACGTACTGGAGAACCGTGATAAAGCACTGGACACAAGAGTTTATCCCCAAACAGAGATGGGAGTAGCGGTGATTGAGAAGAAAGTTCTCAAAGTACCCACCCTTCCCGATTCTCAACACAAAGCAACCAAAAGCAGGAGGCTGGAGGACTAGCTACTGAGCAGAAATGTCACAGCTCAGGGTCACGAGGCCCCAACTGTCCATAAAGTTACAAGCCTCTCCCGTCTCCTAAGACACACACATACACAAACAAGCACACACAATCCCTCCTGAAGCCCCCCAGCCTTAAAGTACAGTTGAGGCCTGACTGGCTCTGGCATTGGGCAACAGAAGCGGGGCACACTTCCAAGCAGTTGTGATGAGTGGAAGGTTAAAGTAAAAAGCAACAGACTGGTTGTTAAACACAAAAACTAAAGCTACTCGAGGGCCAGCCGGGAAACATACTCCCCATGAGCTTTTATCCCTTTAAGAGAAAGGCTTTTAAATGATTACATCAAAACAAGGACGTCTTCTCCCTAATTGCAAGGCCAGGGAGGCAGCGAGGAAATCTGCGGAACCGAGGGGTGGAGTTGCGAGAGGGCGGAGAGAAAGCCCATTACATCACCGTCGAAGGCGGCTCCTCCCCCTCGACCAAGGGCTGGGGCGGCCCTGAGCTCAAGATGGCAAAGGGAGAGAAACAACAAAGGAGGGAGGCCATTTTGTGAGAAGAGGACTCAACTCGGATCCGATAGGTAGGGCTCTGCCGGTAGCTACAATTAGATTATAAAACACTCTTTCGTTAAAAAGAAAAGAAAAAAAGCGAAGCCCGCCCCATGCTGAATAGTCCTTGACTTATTTTGAATCGGCATAATGAAAATATAAGCAATTAAAATAGTTCAAAGAACAATTTTCTGCGGGGAAATTGAACTGCAACTGAAGTTAAATTGCTACCGTCGACCACCCCATCCTTCCCGTAAAGGGGGGAGGAATTGGACCCCTCTCAACAAATAGGGTTGAGATGGGAGGACAGGAGAAAAATGGGTCAAGACACAACCTGCAACACCGCTTGGAAGACAAAAGGACAAGGAAAGTCGCCATATTGAAGCAGGGAAGAGAAAAATTCCTTTTAACGACACAAATCTTTTAGAAAGCTAGCATTCAATTGCACTAAATGGCTTTTAAAATTATTCCTGAATTCCACATTTCCCAACCTTTCCGCCCTTTTAGCTATACCCAACCAAAAAGTATCAAGTCAAAAAAATGTTAATCATTTTTGCTTTTAAATAACCTATGCAATTTGCAACAATTACAAGACATTCTTTACCTCCCGATTAACTTGTTATGTATTGATACTATTTTGTCCTAAATTAAGTGTCTTGCAATCTTTATTCCTAGATTGCCACCTAGTTTCAACATACAATATCCCAAGCAAATTACATTAAAACTGAGAGGATTTAACAATCATTTAAAAACATAGCCAGCTATTATTCTCTGCCCATCTCCTTACCCTGCAATCTTTATGTACAGATTGCTTATTAATCTGGCAAATTGAAAGGCGCCCTGCTCGTCTCACACACAAAGAAGTGGGACTTCTGGGCCACAAGATCCACCATCTTTTGTATGTGAGCTCATTAACCCTTTTGAAGACTGCTGTTACCCAGAGGAAGGTAACCATTCCTCCTTATAAAAGCAAACACATGCTTTGGCAGTCTGGAAATTGTCTGGATTACGAAGGGTTAACCATCAAAATTCTCACTTGCTGGCCCTCCCTGCACCCCCTCCTTGCCTGCAGCAGAGCAGGGAAGAGGTAGGTGGTAGGGGAGAGAAAACAAGACTCTTTAGACCCAAAGGCCCTTTTTAATGGAGATTAAGTGACCAGATCGGTCCTTCTCCAGCTCTACATTTGTTCTATGGTCTCATTTCTTCCTCTCATTTTTGGTTTCACAACGGGAAACGTTGATTTCTTGTTGCAAGGCTGGTTTTTGAAAATTCGACACTTACTATCCAATTTTTTTGCGACGTCAGCACCTCGGGCTCAGGGGGGGAGGGGGCAAAATTTGGAGGAAAAAAAAAAACCAACCAACCAGGACCCAAAACTGAATTATTTAGGGGGCCTCATTGGATCAAAAAGTCTCTTAAAAAAGAAACGCCAACTCAGTATTCATTCCCCCCCACCCGACTCCATTTAGGGAGGGGGGTTGTTGAAAAAAATTCTGAGTGGGTGCAAAAAAGTAAACGCTGGATGAGTGAAATTGGGTTGGGTTTGGGAAGGGAGGGTGGTTGATTATTTTTGAAGGTATGTGGTGATGGTCCTTCGGCCACAGATCTCAAGTCCCAAGCAGCGTGGGCTGGTGGGGTGGGCAAGATGGGTGGGCAGGGGTAGAAGACACAAGTGGTTGGGCTGGTGGCTGCGGTTTTCCCTTTCCCCCCTCTGGATCCTTTCAAGGGCTTAGATGTCGTTGCGGCTCGTTTCTGTTTTCCTCGTGGCCGGCCTGTCTTTCTCCGAGAAAATTCAAACCTGGGGTAAAAGGAACACAAGGGAGAAAGACATAATCAATACGGGTCGCTCTTACAACACTGCAGAGAATTATCTTTTTCGTCCCCAAAACCTTCTATGGCCCACCCAAACACAGCCGCCTTACACAAGCCGTGACTCCCAACTAGCTCCTGTCCTAGCCAACTTCCCAGGACAAGGCGCTACGCAAAAATTTGCCCATGTAAACCGCAGGACCCAGCAACTTACCTCTAAACGAACTCCAGAATGGCGGCTGCCCGATCGGGCGGAGTCTTTTATACCCGGACGCCGCCCAACGCGCTGAAACGTGCAGGCTAAACGCCCTTGTCGCGAGACATTGTGCGCGAGGCGTGACCTTATTGGTCAATGCGAAGGACACCTTGCCAGCGGATTGGTTAAACCTTTGGACAGCCCCTTTCCCCCGGCCCCCGCTTCCGGCTCCTTCTGGATTCCTGCGTCGCGTACGCTTGACCGGAGACCCTAGCACCTCCCTTTCCTCTGCTTCCACCACTTCCGTCCTATGAACATTTCTCACCCTGGGTTGGTAGAAACCGGAAGGCGCATGCGCAGTGGGAGGATTCCGCTCAAAAAACGCACTCAAAATTGCTTCTAAGGCAAACGCTAAGTACGGAATCTCATAGTTGTAGGGGCTAGTGTACAAGAAACACAATTTTGACGCCTAATTCCATTATGACGCAGTTGAAATTAGCTTCTGCCCACGGCCCCCCCTTTGACGCTTACGTTCTGACGTAAGCGCACGGCCGCTCTGCGCCGGGCAAATGCCTCCGCCCGCCTCAATCTCTAAGAGCATGCGCAGACTCCACTACGTCAAGATGGCGTCCTCTGTATTGAATACGCTTCTCAGGCGGTGTCTTACCCTTTCGCCCTTCAGAGGTATCTACGGAGTTCAGGTAACTCCTTTCAGAGGGCAGCCAGTAAATCCGACCTAGTTATACTTTCCTTAAATCGTCGTTTCATTCTTTTCCCGCGTGCTTGTTCCTAAGCTGTGTAGGCAACACTTAAGTCCAGGATCATCATCCCCTGCCCAATACTGGGGGACTTCTCTAATCCTGAGTTGATGGCTAAAAGCTGGTTGGGTGTCATCCTCTCCCCGAAATACCATCTTTTTTTGTTTTGTTTTTCTCTTTGTGTGTGTGTGTGTTTTATGTTTTGTTTTGTTTTCTGAGACAGGGTCTCACTATGTACTTCAGACTGCCCTGGAAGTCACTATAGCTCAGGTTGGTCTCGAACTCACAGCGATCCTCTTGCCTCCGCCTCCCGAGTGCTGGGATTACAGGCGTGCGCCACCACGCCCGGCTTCTTTTTGTGTTTTTGAGACAGGGTCTTCCTTTGTAGTTCATACTGGCCGTGAACTCACTATGTAGCCCAGGCTGGCCTCAAGCTCGCAGCGATCCTCCTGCCTCAGCCTCCCAAGTGCTGGGAGTAGAGGCGTGTGTCACCGCGCGGCCCCCAAAATGCCGTCTTGACAAAATAACTAGGTGGAGGAGGCATTATCCACTTGGTCATGCACAACTAGGTCTTAGGTAGATAGTGTCAAAATTTGTGATGTCCCTGAATGCCCTGGTATTGAAGGGCTGTGATTTCTTCCAGTCTTGCTATCACCCAGGAAAGCCAGGATACATTCTCAGGACCTAGGAACCAGTTTCTCAGCTTTATCTTTAAACCAGTTTCTTACTGAAGCTCTCCTGAGAGTTTAATTCTGCCCTTTGGATTGCGATTTTTACTCACCACCCTGGAGATTCTTGGTAGATCAGGGTAGGGCCGATTCTTGGTGGGGCAAGGCGAGATAGTGGCGGTAGGTCAAGGGAGACTTGAGAGTGCTAACAGAGGTCACCATGGAGTTAATGACGGGATGGAAGCTTTAAAACTAGCGTTAGGACTCAAGTTTGTTTTGCTGTGCGTTGTGTTGGCCTTCCAACCTCCTATAAAACTGGGCAACGCAGTGACTTGGGTTTTGATTGAGCTGGATGTTTACCCCTCCTAACTATACATCTTACTTCCAAGAGACCAAACACATTCGCATTGTCTTCTTCTCCAAGACTCAATTCATCCCCAAAACACAAGTGCCCTTGTATGGTAGGTTTTTAAATTGTCTTAAATAAGATTGCTTCTCAGGTACTTATTCTAATTATTTTTCTACATTAGCCTCTTAAACCATGCATGGTGGTGTACACCTGTAATCTCAGGCCTCAGAGGCTGAGGCAGGAGGATCACCTAGAGTTCAAGGGCAGCCTGGGCTGCATAGTGAGCTCAAGATCGGACTGAGCTATGTGGTATGATCTTGTCTCCCCCCCCCCCAAAAAGAAACAACCAAACATTAGGATTCTCTTTAGGATCCATTTGGGGTTAGGGAGAGTTGAAATGGATTGTTGATTTATGTCATTTTAACCTCGACAAAGACACTACATATTCGTGCTGAATTACATGAACTCAGTGAACATGCGTTCCCCTCTCCCCAAAGTGTGAGAGAAACAGTTGAGTCCTTTCCTTGAATTCATTGTGTCACTGTCTCATTTCTCCCCTCTTTTACAGGTTCCCCTCCAGACGTTTTGCACCAAAGCCCCTCCTGGGAAAGATTCTTTGCCCCCAGCTCCTATTTCCCCTTATGAGAATGAGCCCTGGAGATACCTGGAGTCAGAAGGTACCTTAGATGGGGAGGGATCGGGTGTGGTCTGAAGTAGTGGACGTAGGTACTAGCAGCCTGTCTGCTCTGTCTCAGAATACCGGAGCCGCTACGGTTCCCACCCTGTCTGGGCTGACTACCGCCGCAACCACAAGGGCGGCGTACCCCCTCAGCGGACCCGGAGGACGTGCATCGTGAGTTTCTGAGGGTGGCACGTGGGTGGGGAGAAGCCGTCGCGAGAGGAGCGGGCCACTTTGACAAGGCTTTGAACATCTCCCACTGCCGGTTTCTTTTCTCTATAGCGTAAAAGCAAAGTTGCTGGGAACCCTTGTCCCATCTGCCGGGATCACAAGTTGCATGTGGACTTTAGGGTAAGGAGAATCTCTTATCAGAATAATCAGAATAAGGGTTTGGAGCCTCTTTGCTGTAAGTGCCCCACACTTCCTCATATCTTGGCTTCCCTGCAGTCCATTTTGTAGTGAATATTTCTGGCAATACAGAAGCATTCTGTCTAGCCTTTTGCCTTCCAGTATGGATTGCTCTAAAAAATTGTATCCCATATCCATGAGATAAATAGTTGGCAGGTAAGAAAAGTACCTGTTCTTGTGGTTGGTTGTTTTGGATTTTTTTGAGACAGAATCTCGCTATGTAGTTCAGGCTGGCCTTGAACTCACTGTGTAGCTCAGGCAGGCCTCAAACTCCTGATGGTCTTGCTACCTCAGCTTCACAAATGCTGGGGTAACAGGCTTGTGCCACCACACCTGGTGAAAAATTCCTTTTTCTAGTGGAAGAGCAATGCCCAACAATTAATTTCTGTTACAACTGTTAGCAAGTGTTGGCCTACTTCTTCCTGTAGTTTTTCTTTCATTGTTCTGTCTGCTGGGCTTACTGAAACCTGCCAAGTACATTGGCCTATTTTATTCCTATGGTTTTCTTTATTTCTTGGTCATGTTTCCTGGGTGTGCTAAGATCTGTGACTGGAGATCAGAGATAGGAAGCTTTAGTTTACAATCTAGGGGACTGCTTTTTAAGAAGCCTTCAACACAGCAAGGAGGACAAGATTTGCTCCTCAAATTGAAAGTGTATTATACAAACCAGTAGTGTTTCTCTGAGCTGGCAGTGAGGGTGTTAGCACACGCTGTGTGGCCGGGCATCAGGAGTTGGAAGGCATTTGTGCATCAGTCAGTGAGTGGGCACATCTGCAGCCCTCGCTGCCCTCTGACACAGGTCACAGGGTGCCCCATAGATGCCTCCTGGTTCCAGTTGTGTATGGTGAGTTATGAAAGCAGTGTAACCAAGTACAGAACCAAAGAACAGTAGCAAATTGAGTAGTGCTGATGATTCTGCCTGCCACGCCACTCTGTAGATACACCTGCTTTTTCCTCAACTCTTACTTCCTGTGGTTGATTTGCTAGCTGATAATCATTCTATGTAATCAAAAAGTTAGAACTGTTCTTAGTCAGTGTATTTTAGTCATTTACATGTACACAAATCAACATTTTGAGGGTGATTCCTGGCTAACTTTAGAACGTAACTATGTAGGTGAAAGTTCTGTGTGAGTCCAAGTGTAGGGTGTGCATGTGAAATGCAGCCATGAATTGATGGGTGTCTTGGGGCTGGAGGGAGGGGGTGGGCCCGGGGAGCTTGAGTGGGGGAGGCAGGGTCTGCACAGTCCCCAGAGGTCTGAATCCCTGCCCCTCCTCGTGTTCACTGCTCTCCCTGCAGAATGTAAAGCTCTTGGAACAGTTCGTCTGCGCCCATACTGGCATCATCTTCCACGCTCCGTACACAGGTGAGCCTGTCACCCCTGTCACCACCAGGGTGGCTCTCTGTGTCACTGGACAGTGGCTATTTGGTGGGTGGCATACAAAGTGCAGTTCAACCTTTTGGAAATCTCAGTGGAGATACTCATGCTACAGCTGTTACGTGTAGGGAAAAGATACATTCAGGTACCTCCGTAAGCAGGGGTCATTGTGGTCCTTAAAAGGCAGATGGTAGCCAAGCGTGGTGGCGCATGCCTGTAATCCCAGCAGGAGGATTTCTATGAGTTTGAGGCCACCCTGGCTACACAGCTTTCTCAAAAAAACAGAACAAGAGCTACAAAAATGTGTTCTCTTCTTGTCTACAATCACTACCAGGCGGCAGTGTTAGAGTTGTGTAGCTGCAGAGCCTAACATACTTGTATTTATGGCCCATACAGAAATTTTTTCCAGGGGGCTGGGATGTATCTCAGTGGTAGTGTTTGCCTAGCACGTGGAAGGCCCTAGGTTCAGGCCTCAGTACCACACAGAAATACTTTGCCAACACCAGCTCTCAAGCAAGATAAATTTGCAAAGCGTAATCTGAACTCCCTGTTACTGGGGGTGGCATCATGATGAGTGTTTGGTTTATTGGGGAGTTTTGCCTTATATGGTGCATAACTGAAGGGACAATTGTGGCTACTACCCCAGATCACTCTCCCCAGATTGGAAGCTGTTTCTTCCCTTATTGGACCCATCTCTGGGTATTGTCCAACTCGGCTGTTTCATCACATTTGCCTGGAATTGTGTACTCTCCCTTTTTTTTTTTTTTTTTTTTAAGACAGGATCTCCTAGTGTAGTTTAGGCTGGCCTTGAATTTGTGGCAATCCTCCTGCCTCAGCCTTCTGAGTACTGTGATTTCTGGTGTGCACCACCACTCCTGGCTCTGCCCCCTTTCTTGCGGCCTTTACCCTAAGTGGTTTTTCTGTAGTGACTAAGACCCTAAGTCCTCATCTTAGCTCAGAGAGAGGGGGAACACTCTTCTGTTCAGACAGAAGAAGTAATTGAGCCCCATGAAAGGGTCGTTCAGAAACTGAATACATAGAATACGTCCAACCCTGAATACATAGAAGCAGCTGTACTCTTTCCTTTAGTGCCCTTGATGTGCAGCTGGTTATTTGTCTCTCTGCAGGGGTCTGTATGAAGCAGCACAAGAAGTTGACTCAGGCCATCCAGAAAGCCAGGGATCACGGTGAGTGTGAGAACGGCAGTTTCGTCGGGCAGAGGAGGGTACGCAGGCCTGGGGCAGGTCCTGCATGTGAGTGCTCCCACCTCCCCAGCGCGTCCCCTCCCAGCCCCTCTTGGCTCCAGTGTCGTGCTCCCACCTCCTGTTCATTGTTCCTTTCCTTGTCCTCCTGCTTTACAACCATCAGTCGCAGTGCTGCAGCAAGATCACAGGAAGATCTTTGTGTACATTTCCGGCTCTAGCTCTGTGGCCCCTTTGGGCAGGTTCATGGAAGGTGTCACCCACCACCAGAGTGGGTGTGGTGCTGCGGCCCTGGGGCGGGGCACCCAGTTTTTCAGGCTGGGTCCTAGGCAGGAAGGATATCATTGCATCGGTGCCTAAGCCCACTGCTCTTGTGCTGAATACAACATGCATGAAGGTACCCAGAGGCTCTGACTAGTGAAGCCCTTTTTTCGCCTTTTACCCTGAACTACCTCTCCTCTGTCCTCCCTCTTTCTTTCCAATCCCTTAGGGCTCCTCAGTTACCACATTCCTCAGGTGGAACCCCGGGACCCAGACTTCAGTACGTCACATGGTGCTGTGAGTGCTACTCCGCCGGCCCCTACCCTGCTTGCCGGCGACCCTTGGTACCCCTGGTACAGCTGGAAGCAGCCACCAGAAAGAGAGCTGTCCCGACTTCGCCGCCTCTATCAGGGCGGTCTCCGAGAGGAGAGTGGGCCACCCCCTGCGTCCCTGCCCGAGGAGCCCTGTGTCCCCAGCTGAAGCCACCTCTACTGAGCAGAGCCCTCCCAGGGCTCTGTAGGACTCAGACAATCACCCAGCAGGGAGTCTGAAGGTCAGGTGGAGCCTGGGGCGTGGTGCCCTGAGAAGCTGGCAGGCCCAGAAGGAAGCCATGTTGAAGGGTTAACTGTGTCTGGGGCGGAGGGAGGGCTCTGCCGACTGTTTCTCCACAATAAAGGTATATCTCCATCTCTGGCTGGCTTTGCACTGGGTTTCAGTGCCTTGGAGTGGTGGGTGCTGGGTGCTCTTTAGTATGTGGGTATGTATGTATGTTGGTACTGGGGATTGAACTCAGGACCTTGTGCTTGCCGGGCAGGTGCTGCACCACTGAGCTTAAATCCTGGCCGCCTTTAATACTCACTTATTTAGGGCATGAGGGTGCACGCCTGTAACCCCAGCACTCCAGAGGCTGAGGCAGGAGGGAAATTGCCATGGGTTCAAGGCTAGTCTCAAAACCAAAAAATAAAATGAAATATTCATGTGTGTTTATTGTACTGGAGATCGAAGCCAGAGCCTTCACACTACACCCCGTCATTTGTTTTAGTTTTCAGACAAGATCTCGCCAAATCCCCAGGCCTGGCTTGAATTTGGGGTCCTCCCTCCTGGGCCTCCCAGTACTGGGATTACAGGCGTGCGCCTGGCCCTTTTCGGAGACAAGGTCTTGCTGTGCCTGCAGGCTGGCCCTGCTCACGACCCTCCTGGGGCCATGCCCTTCCCAGGAGTGCGCTGCTGCCGCCGCGGGCACT